>NC_088795.1:142895744-143195744 GCF_011386835.1 Chrysemys picta bellii | reverse complement strand
AAACAGCCCGTTACCAGCCTCTGGCTTTGTACTGCACAGGAGCGCTGTCCGCTCATGCTCTGCAGCCCCTGGTCTGCCCTGCCTGCCACGCTACGGCCTGTCCACACCAGAGATCAGCCCCACTTGGACAGAACCAGTTTAAGCACAACGGGTTTGGTGCGTCCACACCAGCCCTGCAGAATCCGTGTAGGTTTTGCCCCACGACTAGCGCTGGCCTGGAGCAGGGCAATGCCCTCTGGGTAGCTATCCCACAATGCCCGGCTCGGCTCTCCAGAAGCAGTGCACCCTGGGCGATTCTGCAAAGCCACTGGTGCAGGGGAGGAGCAGCTGACCGGGTGCAGCCTGCCTTGGAGTGCCACCAGTTTTCCCCACCACTGCCGTTAGAACAGTCCCTCTTTGCAGCAGGGAGACAGCCAGCCAGGCGCTGTGGAGAGGTGCCTCTGTGCTGAGTGTTTCCTCTTGTCCCCAGAGCTCTCTGGACTGGCACGTGCATGTGTCACTGAGTGCTGGCCCGGGAATCTCAGCAGTTCCTCCAGCAGCAGCCTGGCTTGGGCTGCCCGGCTCCCCCAGCACCACACTGACAGGTGGGGGGTGCCATTTACACAGCCTCTCCGCCCCCCTTTTCCACACAGGCAGAGCACTGAACCCACGTCTCTGGCTAAAGGCCTAACCACTGCCCTGCCCTCCCACTCCACCCACCTCTGCCCTCTTGTCATGCCCCTCCCTCCCTTTCCCCTGTTCTCTTGCTCCTATTCACTCACCTCCTCCTTCCATTCCTCCTCGCCCCCCGGCCTGTCAGACCCTTGACTTTCGCACACCTCAGCTTTTAAGCTTTAGCAGTCAGCTGCCCATCACTAATGCCTTCCTGCCTCAAGGAGAACAACCTACCACTGATGCCAGCCTATGGAATTCCCTCCTTCAGCTCACCTGGGAGAGCTTCGGTGCTGAAGGCTCCATGTTCAAACCCGGCGGATGAGCTGGGGGGCTGAGCCACCAGAGAGTCCGAGCAGCGCGGTTGGTTCATGGACAGTATGGGGCATTTTTTTCTGATGCCAGTAACGTGGTACCTAACATTGCCTGGTTTGGGAAAGCAACAGGCAAACCATCACCAATGAATATGGCAAACATTTTCTCAGACACGTTGCTTTGAAAATGCCTGGCGTAAACCATGTCCCCCATGCCTGAGGGTTTCCAGTGTCTTTCAGTGTCACGTGGGCTCTGATCTCAGCTGGGGCCTTGAAGCGTTACCATAATACATCTAATAAATCACCTGAATTATTGACCTCAGTTTGGGACAGCCACATGGGAGCTGGGAGCAAAATTGGGCACATCAATCATATCCCTTCATTCCGGTGGTCAGTTTACCTTAATTTCCCCAGCAATGCCCTCACTTATGCCCAGGCCTAAGTAAAACCAATGACCTAGTGGTGACAGGCCGACACTTTCCAAAAAGATCCAGATTCTGGGTGCCCACCTTGACATGCCCAGGCCTGATCTTCAGGGGGCTGACAGGCCCACAGACCCCACTGGCTTCACCTGGAGTGGTGAGTGCTCTGAGGTTGGAGATGGGCACCTCTAAAGGGAGGTGTCCAAAAATCAAAGGGTCCCAGTGCAAGTCACAGGCCTCTGAATCATCCAGTCCACCAGCCCTTGCGCTTTTCTAGGACTCAGTGTAGGAGGATGTGTGCACTGTCTGTTTAAATCAGCAGCCTGAAGCCAGACAGGAGGGGGGCAGGGAAGGTTCTGTAGCAAAGCCGAGAGAGGCAGACAGAGCAGACTTAGGCATAACACCTTATTCTAACAAAGCCCCTTGTTCAGCGTCGGAAGCAAGCAAGTATATACATTTTGATCACACGATCTTTTTTACGATTCCACATCTGAAGAAAACCCATGCTTCGAAGTGCCCCGGCATGCTCCAACCGGGAGCAAAGTTGTAGCGAGAGACTAGTGCAAACTGTCACACGCAAACTGGACCCTCGTTTGGGCACAGACAGGGTCTCCTGTTTGTCTGGAAAGGTAGGACATGCCAGATTCATGGCTGTCTGAGTGTGCCCCCTTGTGCGTATGCCCTGTCTGTAATCACAGATCCACCTGCTATTTTTTCCACAGGACTCCTGCCTCTCTCTAGGGCAGGATGGATGCACATGAGGGCAGAATGAAGGCTATTGTACATTTGGCATTTTCTAGTTGTCAAGTGCTTGACTCTGTAACCCGATTAACTTCCTCTTCACCTCATTGTTCAGTCTGTATTTCCTGTTGTAAGGAGGGTTCCCTTCATAAGCCAGAATTTCAAACCCCTCCCTGTTTAGAATGTCACAGCAGAACCACACCCGCTGCTGGCGGGAGGCTTTTCCTTGGGGAGGAGAAGTGTGGCCCAGTGGGTAGCGCCGCATGCTGGGTTTTAAGAGCCCTGGGTTCTGGTCCTGACATGTGACCTTAGGCAAGACCCCTCCCGTCTCAGTCCCTCTACTTTTCTTCCTGTGTCTTGTCAGCTTAGACCGAAAGCTCTTTGGGACACGGACTGTCCGTGCCGGTCACCGCACCCCAGACAGTGACTGTCTCTGCACATTACGCAGCGCTAGGTCTGGCCGGTACGCGGATGGGAAACCTGCAGGATGTGGGTTTGGGGAGGTAAATAGCTCCCCCCTCCCCGTGGTGCTGGGGGGAGCTCCCCTTTCGATGGGATGTAAAACCAAGACCCTGCATGCTTGCAGTCTCTAACGATCCCATGGCACTTTGCAGCCCAGCCAGATTCCAACTCAGGCAACTGGACTTTGCCTCTCTGACTAGTTCTGCAGTTTCAGCTGGACGTAGATCATTCCCACTTCCTCTCCAGGGTAGACGGGTGGCTCTGCTGGGCACAGTTCCAGCTTTACTGTTCCAACCCAGAGCTCGCTATGTTGGAAAAGCAAGTAAGGGATCCCTGTGCATAAGGTATAAAGTGCTTTAGGAAAGAGGGTGCTGTGGAGACATAACATAGGGCATTCCGGGCCATTCACAACTTCACGGCACTACTGTCTGAGTGACAGGAGAATCTCTGCTGGCAGTATGGGGTGTATGACACATTCTGCAGCAGTTCTAATTCCATCCAGCAGAGGGCAGCAGTATACAGAGGAGAGCATTTTGAAGAGTCTGCAGCCATGTGGCCATTTCCATTGGTTGCAGGTTCACACCCACAATTGGTCAACTCGGTCTGTAGTCTCTTGGATTCTTCCCTGAGCTCTCCCCTAGCAGCATCCATGAGTCATGCTTTCTACCATCTCCAGTTGCTAGGCGACTCCATGCCATTGAGGCAGACGGTGACCCAGCCTCAGCTATTCACACCTTCCTCATCTTGTGGCTGGACTCCAGCACTGTGATATACCTGGGCAGCAAACCCTCAGTGCCTAGGAAACTCCAACTAACACAGAATGCCGCAGCACGTCTCGTCAGCAACACGTTCTCTGCGCCCTGCACTGGCTTCCCAGAGAATGTCGGGGAAAGTCCCAGTTCTCAGTCCTTACCTGCAACACGCTTCATCGCCTGGGCCCAGGGGATCCAGTCCAGTGGCTCTCAACCTTTCCAGACTCCTGATTGGTCTTGTGTATCCCAAGTTTCACCTCGCTTAAAAACTACTTGATCACAAAATCAGACATAAAAATACAGAAGTGTCGGCCCCACTGTTACTGAAAATTTGCTGAGTTTCTCATTTTTACCATATAATTATAAAATAAATTAATTGGAATATAACCATTGTACTTACATGTCAGTGTATCGTATATAGAGCCGTATAAACAAGTCATTATATGGAATTTTTGTTTGTGCTGACTTCACTAGTGCTGTTTACGTAGCCTGTTGTACAACTAGGTCACACGAGGCAAATCTCTAGATGAGCTGATGTACCCCTGGAAGAGCTCTGCCTGCCCCCAGAGGTAGGTGTCCCCCTGGTTGAGAACCACTGATCTAAAAGAAAGTGCTGATTGCCACAGACATTGATCACAAGCTCTGTGGGGCGGGGAGCATCTGGTCATTGTAAGGGAGGCAGGGCCAAAAAAACCACCAGGACGCAGGGCGGCCGGACCTGGAGGCAAACCAAAAACAAAATAAAAGAGGGCAGCCGTGCCGCCCTAGGATTGGGCAGAATGCCGCCCCTTAGAGTCTGCCGCCCCAAGCTCGAGCTTGCTCGGCTGGTGCCTGGAGCTGGCCCTGAAGGGAGGAAGCATCCGGCCCCACAGGGCCCCGCCTCCTACCTGGGGCTGGCCACTGCTCCCACACTCTAAGAAGAGTCACAACAGAAACCCTCCCCTCTGGCCTCGGACAAACGCCATCCCGCTCACCCATTCAGAAGGCTGCTCCTAAGATCATTTCCCAGCTGGGCACGGTGACCACGTCACCCCACTTCGCATCCCTCCACTGGCTCCCCCTGCTCTGTCGCATCAGACGTGTGCTGCTCATCTTCCTGTTCGATCCCCTTCCTCACCCAACCTGTCGTCTCTCATACGCTAGCGAGAGACCAGCTCCCACCCGGCACCAGCCTCAACCGCCCGCTGGTTCCATTTTCTAACAAGCCCCTTTGTGCTTTTCCCACACTGCCCCTCTCGCTTGGGGGATGCTCCCTGTGAGCACCTGCAAAGCCCCTTCTCCTCCTCCCAATCCCTTCTCAGAACTCGCCTTCGCGGTGAGGCCGACAAAACGCTTGTAGGGTGCTGGCGTGCAGAGACCACAGCCGCCCACCCTCCTTAGCTCCCTGTTTCCTTGTCCTCCCCCGTCTGTGTGTATCCACCCATTGCAGCGCCTGGCACAATGGGGCCTTGTCCGTAACTGCGGCTCCTTGGATGCTGTGGTAATCCAAGTAATTCGTTTTTCTCCAACTCGGGGTTCCTGTCCCAGGGTTCACTTTGAAACAGCCCTTAAAACTCGGCTCTTCAGGAAAGGGACTCGGCTGTTCCGTACATGGGCAACATAAAGCAGTTCATTCCAGTTTCCCTTCCTGCTCTGTTCCCCCACCCGGTCCAGCTGCAGCCTTTTGTGCCAAGCCGCCAACAAAAGCCTTTGCCACCCGCAGTTATTAGATAAGTGCCATCCCCCGGCTGGGGACCACAATTAAACTTCATTTCAAAGCACTAATCTGAGGCTGCCGCCGCCACTGCTGGCAGTGGCTCCATTGTTCTCCAGCTCCTGTCAAAAGCTTGAAAGACTTTTGATAGAGACGTGTCTCCTATTCATTCCCGGCGCCCTGGGGCTGCGTCCAGACAAAGTGCCGGGGGCAGAGAACAGCTGCTGGAAGCTAGTGCCTTGTGTAGCTCTCCATTACAGGGGCAGGCGTGCACACACAGCCTGCGGGGACTGGAGATAGGAATGGATTTTATTCTGTGGGGTCCAGATCTAACATGGTTGACTTGAATTTTCACCCCAATCTCAGCTAGAGCTCCTAGGATTTACCACACTGGATCAGACTTGCCATCTGCCTAGCTCAGTAACCTGTCTCCGACACTGACCAGATGCTTCAGAGGAAGGTGCAAGAAACTCTGCAGTAGGCAGCTGTGGGATAACCTGCCCTAGGGAAACTTCCCTCCTGACCTCTGATAACTGGAGGCTAGCTCATGACCTGGAGCATGAGAGTTTATATGGATCCCTGCCAAAACATCTGATTGTTTTGTAATCCTCGCTGTTCCAGCTCTGGATGCTCTCATTATCCATGTGTGTCCAATCTGGTTTTGAACCCTGCTGAGCTCCTGGCTTCAGTGACATCTTGTGACAGTGAGTTCCATGGGCTGCCTATGCACTGCGTGAGAAAGTCTTCCCTTTTATCGGCTTTAAATTTGCCACCTTTGAATCTCATGGCGCGTTCCTGTTATCCGGCGGGATGAACAGAAGATGCGGTGATATTTTCAAAGCCACATTGGCTGCACAGTTAACCCAAGCGCTTACCCATGTTTTAGTCTCAATCCCGTCATAGACTCACCATCCCGGAGGGCCTCCTCATGGCAAGACCCAGGGTAGGAGCCCCTCTGGCTCGCCCTCCTCCTCCGGCGGTCTGTGTGCTGACTCAGCCCTCCAGCCCAGTCACACGAACAGCTCCACCCCTTCCAGGGTGACGTTGTCCAAATTCCCAATGGAAACGTTCCCCCCTTCCCCGGCTCACACCTCTGCAGGCTCCCGGCCTCTCTCCCAGGCCCTGCACGGTTCTTCCGCACTCCACCGTGCAGAGCTGCCTCCCAGGGGCTCCTCCCTGGCCACCCAGCTCCTCCTGAGTCGCTGACCCAGGGCTCCTGCCCCGCAGTCTCACTTCTCCCTGGAGGGACAATCCCAGGTACCGGCTCCTTCCTGCAGGCCCCTCCGTTGTTCCTTTCCCAGAGAGAGGAAACTCTGAACTCCCCGGATCTCCTCTTCCTCCTGCTCTAGGGGAACGGCCTGCTCTTTCCTCCCCAGCTGGGTCCAGCCCTTAATTACCCGTTGCCCTGCAAGAATGGGCTAACGGGGCTCGCCAGCCCCCCTTAACCCTGTCACTGCCAGGTGGGGTTTATATTACACCCCATCACATCCCGCTTCTCTTCACACACAACGGGCTTGGCGGTGCTTCCACCCTGGTCTAGCTGTCCCAGGTGTGGGCGGCTAGCGCCTGAACGCCACTCTGCAGTGCGGGCACCCGTTAGAATCACTTGAGCGGTAATAGTCCTCCAGTGCTTTCCCACAATTCCCCTGTAGGGACCGGGGCGTAGGCAATGATGCCGAGTGGCCAGAGCCGGGCTCAGACACCAGGAGCCAGAGTCGGAATCACCCCAAAGGTCGGGACCGGCAACGGGGTCAGGGTCACACCGGAATCAGTGTCAGGAGTCGCGCCAAGGGTGGGGCGAGCCAGGGCCCAGGACACCAGCAGGTCAGAAATTCACTCAGTTGCCCAGGCAACTTCCCGCGCCTTCTTCTGGCTTAAGCTGTGTGTCGGGGCCGATCAGTGGGGCCGGACCTCTGCTCCAATCAGGAGCTTCATGGGTAGAGCCGCTGCTGGGCCAGACTTCCACCGGCTCCCCCTTGCGCTGGTTCTGGAGAGCTGTCAGTCACAGCCTGGCACCCTTGGGGGACCTGCAGGCCTGGGTGTGAGACCTGTGATCACCACCCACCCTGCAGGGCGCCTTCTGAGCGTCACTGGGCCGGCTTTTTCCGGGCTGGCTCTCATGGAAGGTGTTGTATGAGGTCAGGGGTGTGACCATTCTCTGCCGGCTCCCAGGAGCACTCGTCAGGACCACAACCTTCCCAATCGACGAGATACCAGAACCTGTCCTGCCTCATCCTACAGTCGAGGATCTCCTGGACAGGATATTCACCATGATCCTGAAGGTGTCCTGGCAGGGGGGTTGTTGGGAGCAGTGAGGGAACGGATCCTGTATGAGGGGCTGCGGGAGTGATATGTGAAGAACAGTAAAAAGAACAGGAGTACTTGTGGCACCTTAGAGACTAACAAATTTATTAGAGCATAAGCTTTCATGGACTACAGCCCACTTCACGAAAGCTTATGCTCTAATAAATTTGTTAGTCTCTAAGGTGCCACAAGTACTCCTGTTCTTTTTGCGGATACAGACTAACACGGCTGCTACTCTGAAACCTGTGAAGAACAATGTGTATCCAGAGGGATTGGGGTAGGTGGAGTACAGTGATGACCGGGTTGATTTGGCGGTGAACTCAGTAGGGGATGAGGAACTGGTTGTCCAGTTTATGAGATGGCCGGTCCATATGTAGGTGTTTAGATGAGAGTTGTACCATCTGGCCTACTGAAGGGGTGGGCCCCTCCTGTTGACGCGAGTCTGCATACTGTTTGTAGCTCCTCTTGGTGTCCTCCAGGTGAATCTTTAGGCCATCTTGGGTTTGACGGAGTTGTTGTTCGCGGTCCAGGGCTGTTGGGTTGGGGGAAGTTGTGGGTAGAATCCACAGTTCAAAAAAAGGGGCTTTGCCCTATAGAGGCATGTACTGCATTACTGTACACGAATGCTGCAGGAGAGAGAGCGAGGACCAGTTGTTCTGATGGTAGTTTATATAGCATCAAATGTACTGCTCCAGAATCTGGTTGGTTCCCTCTGCTTGACTGTTGGCCTGGGGGTTCTATTCGGAAGGGAGACAAGATCGAATGCCCTTCATTGGGAGGGCTTCATGCCAGAAATGGGAGAGGAATTGCACTTTGTGATCAGAGACCATGGAAAAGGAGGATTTGATCCATCCAGAGCTGGGCGATCTCCTGGAAGAAGGGTAGCTAATACAAGGGATGAAGTGTGCCATTTTTGTCAGGTGGTCCACCACCACCACCATCACAATGGTTGTGAATCCATCATATTTGGGTAATTCTACTATAAAACCTAGGACACTGACTGACCAGGAGCTAGATGCAGTCTCAGGGGGTTGTAGGAGTCTGAGTGGTTTATTGTGTGGCATTTTGGAGTGAGCACATACACTGCAAGAGTTGCCACAGGCCTGCACCATGGTTCGGATGTGAGGACACCACAAGAGATGAGGCACTGAGTCTTGAACTGGTTAAAATATCCCGGCAGGGTTGAGTCACGACACATTTACAGAGTTGCAGTTCTTGGAGATTTGGGGGGAATGTATGTATGCCCTTTCCACTTAGGCTATCCCATCTTAGACATTGTGGGCTTCCCTACCTATGAGCTCCTGTTTGTTGGGAGGGTCCCCTCAGGCTGAGGCTGACCCTATAGGGTGAGCAGTCTTGGCAAGGAGCTGTGCCCAGGAAATTATGAGGCTTGAGGATGCAGGAGGTTTCAAGGTTCAAATCCACTAGGTCAGCGAAACGTTCCCTTTTTCCAGACCGGTTTGTGGGCTTTGCTATTTTTGACTCCCAGGTGATAGGATATTATTAAATTGTTTTTATTAAATTATTAAACCTGGCTGGGGTACCGGGACCCTTCTAGAGAGTGGCGCCACTCTTCAAAGGGGATTTTAATTGCCAGGCGTTCCTTGTCCAAAATCTCATAGTTCTGCTCTGTGGGTGTGAGTTTTCTGGAGTAAAAGGCACATAGATGTAACAACTGTTGGGGACCTGGTCTCTGAGAAAGCACTGCTTCGATCACCACGTTGGAAGAATCTGCTTCAACAATGAAGGCCTGTGTAGTGTCTGATGAACCAGAATAGGAGCAGTGGTGAATGTGAATTTTAGCTGCTTGAAGGCCTGTTGGATCTCAGGGGACCAGAGATACTTGGTGTTTTTGCAAAGCAGGGCGGTGAGGGGGGCATTATGTTAGAAGAATCTACGGATAAACTATCAATAAAACAGGAAGCTCTGTAGTTCATGAACGTTACATGATGCTGCCCACTCAAGGGGCACCTTCACCTTGCGAGGATCCATCTCAGTACTATCGGGTGATAAGACGAACCATGGGAATTCTACTGAAGGCTGGTCAAAGACAGATTTCTCCAGTTTAGCATAGAGGCCATGTTGATGTAGTCTCTTCATGATGGAACAGCGTTTTCTGAAAAAATAAGCGTGTCATTCAGGTATGCTACCATGCATTGGTCCAGAAGGTCCCGTTGTTAATAAAATGGTGAAATGTGGTGGGTGCATTCATCGAACCAAAGGGCATCATGAGATACTCAATATGACCGTAACGAGTTTGGAGGGCAATGTTCCACTCATCCCCAGCTCTCCTATGGACTACGTTGTACACCCCTCAGAAGTCTAACGTTCTGTACACCTGAGCAGCCCCCACGTAGTCCAATAGTTTGGGGATGAGGGGTAGTGGTATCGGTTACTAATAACGACTTGATTTAGGGCCCAATAGTTCACAAAAAGTTGGAGGCTGCCATCTTTTTTTTGACAAAGCAGACTGGCGCCCCAGCGGGCAAGGTGGACTTGCGCATAAAACTCTTGGCTAGATTCTCCTGCAGTTGGGAGTGCAGAGCAGCTAGTCCGGGCTCAGACATGGCATAAATGTAACTGAACCAAACGCTCGCCCCGGCTGTAACTCCACTGGGCAATCGTAACCCCGGGGTGGGGGCCAGGTGTCTGTGTTTTTCGTTTCACCGTCATTGGTGTCGTTGTTATATTTGGATGGGAGTCGAGAATCGGGGTCAGTGCTCAGCTCTGCCGGCCCCCTACCCCAGCTCTACAACCGCTGGGGGGGCTACGTGCGCTCCCCGTTTCCTGGGGTCAAGCTGTGCTGTGGGCAAAGCCCCGAGGGAACGCTGACTGTTCCTCATGCCAGTGGATAAGAGGATTGTGAAGGCCAGCCAAGAGATATCCCGGATCAGGGGAAAACATGGGGAACGGGTTTCACTGACCTGGAGTGTCTCTCCTTGCCCTGCAAGGTAACCCACTGGGGAACCGGCCTGGAGGAGAGAAGGGACCTGTCAGTTGTCTCTATGAAGTCTGAACCAGCTTGGACCGCAGGGAAATCGGCCGTCTCTGTGTCGATAAAGTTATCTGCTGTGCTTGAGCTGAGACAGGTCCATTGCAGAGGGGATGGTCGGGAATGGCCTGGGGATTTGTAACTCAGTCAGTATTAGTAGATGGGACGCTGGTTGATGGGAATTGGCTTTGCACTGGTTCAGACGTCAGCTCGGGACTGGGGAACACTTTGTCAGGGTGCCCCGGCCAGCTCCCTTCACTGAGCCTGGTCTGGCTCGTTTCCCCGATCCCTCCCAGGCTGGCTTCCTTGTGGAACAAGCAGAGATGGCGGGACCTAGCTTGCCACAGTAGAAGTCCAGGTTAAAGCGTTCCTAGTGCTCTCTTTCCTCGGGGCGAGTCCCCGGCGACTGGGTCTACCGGCACCGGCTTGCCTGGCGGAGAGGAATCTGAGAGTGGGCGGTTGTGACCTCTCTCTTCTTTCTTACCATCGCTCACCTAGCCAATTGTTGATTCAGATGACCAGATCGACACAGGTGTCCAGACCCGTTGGGGTCTCCACTCGGGCCGGCTCGGCCTTGATCTCATCCCACAAGCCCCATCGGAACTGCGCTTGGAGCTGCAGTTGAACTTACTGTGACGAAGTGGGACTGTTCTTAATGTTTCCTCTGAATACTGTGTGGGTGCCTCAGTTTCCCCTATGCATTTCTTAAGTCTCCAGTGTGCATAAATGGCCGACACTTTGTATCCTGGCAACAAATGGTCTGGGCCCTTTCCCCCAGCAAGGGAATAGCTAAAAGTGAACAAAAAGAGCAGGTGACCTCCTGGCCCGGGAAAGAGACAAAGGCCAGAAAGGAGGGGCTGGAGCGGGTTTCAGTTTGGGGCTGGCTGGGGACGGGGAGTGAGGGCAGAAGATGGGGGTGTCTGGCTTGCTGGGCCCCAGAATGGACCTGGTGGAGGGGTCCCCTTCGCTGGACCGACAAGCTCTGTTTTAGACCGTGTTCCTGTCATCTAATAAACCTCTGTGTTACTGGCTGGCTGAGAGTCATGTCTGACTGCGAAGTGTGTGTGTGTGTGTGTGGGGGGGGGGTGCAGGACCCTCTGGCTTCCCCAGGACCCCGCCTGGACGGACTCACTGTGGGAAGCGCATGGAGGGGCATATGCTGAATGCTCCAAGGTCAGACCCAGGAAGGTGAAGCCGTGTGAGCTTCTTGCCTGAAGACAGTCTGCTCCGAGGGAGAGGAGGCTCCCCAAAGTCCTGCCTGGCTTTGTGGGGAGCAGTTCCAGAGCATCGCCCGGGGACTCCGTGACACTTATATGGAAGTGTCACAGCCAGGAGGGACGTGGCCAGGGCCAGACTCAGGAGGAGAAGGACAGCGGTGACGATGCCCCCCGCCCTGGGCCGCCAAGGGGCCGATGTCTTGGGAGGATTTCCTGTTGGCCTTTACGGCCGTGCTGAAAGAAATGGGCCCTTCCTGAACCTGTCTGTAAAGGATCAATTGTGCTGTCTGCTGCAGATACAGAGACAATTGGATTTCAATTGTGTGACTGTGGGTGAGGTAGTTAACCTCACTAAATAGGGAATAGGGATCTCTAGACGCCTTGACAGCTTCCGAATGTACAAGTGGGGATGTTACCTGGCTACCGATGTGTAGAACAATAAGCAAACTTCAGGATCATAAAACCATTTTAGGAAAGAAGAAGGTTAGCCGGCAAGGCCAAGCCGAGCAAGTTTAAAATATTGATTTGGTCTCTCATAATAAACTGCTTACAACATAACAAGGGAGCCCCTGTTTAAAAAGAAAATGCAAAACGAATTGATTGACTTTTAAAAGATTCCACAAAAAATCCATCTGAACCTTTCGTTCAGGGGTGCGAAGGTTGTGAGGGTGCGACGCTGAGCCAGCAGCCAGCGTTCCCTGGCAGTCAGAACGTGGGTCATCAGACCTTCGGGTATCTGAAGGCTTTTACACAGTTTAACCTTCTTTAAAATGGGAGAGATGAGTTAGTAAATGAAAATAGGGACTCAAAGGGCGTCAGAACCAAGCTAGCGGTGAGAGTCTCTGGATCCCCTTCTCAGTAATAAAGCAGGAGTTAAAAGAGCGGCAGAAGGACAATAAACAGGACATATAATATATATTATATGTACAAAACCTAACACCAGGGGCGGGCAAACATTTTGGCCTGAGGGCCGCATCAGGTTTTGTAAATTGTATGGAGGGCCGGTTAGGGGAGGGCTCGTGGCCTGTGGGCCGTAGTTTGCCCACCTGCCTAACACAGTATCTAAATACATCAACGTGGCTAATATAATGTTATTGCTAATAAAAAGTGGCAGTTAAATGATGCGAGGAGTGTGCATTCCTATGAAACCTGCCGCGTACACAGTAAAGGGGGCAGAAGAAACATACACAAGACGTTCTACTTCATTAGAATCCTATAAGGCTCCAAAGAGGACTCACCAGAGGTTGTGTTTTCTTTTTCAGGAAGCTGGGTGCTTTAAACCAGGCAGGATGGGATTTGAACTATTAACCTAGAGGTGAGCCCCTCTACAGGTATATCCAGGGGTGTCCACCACAGCTCCCCCCAATGAAGCACTCCCAGGCCCAGAGCACAATTTCCCTGCTGAGATGTTGCAGAAAACTTCTCACGCTCATTCCATATTTTTCCTTGGAAGCCAAAGGTCATTTGCACTGTCAAAAAATGGTGAATTCCCACCCAGGAAGAAGCTAAGAAAATTCAACCTCCTGCCAGAGGTTGGCACAACTAGTGGGAGTAAAAATTTCTCCAAAAAAAAAAATGGGGAAAAAAATGCTTATGTTTTTGCTAAACACTCCCTCCTGCCCCCAGCTTTAGGTCAACGTTGGATCTATCACAGACTATCAGGGTTGGAAGGGACCTCAGGTGGTATCTAGTCCAACCCCCTGCTCAAAGCAGGACCAATCCCCAACTAAATCATCCAGCCAGGGCTTTGTCAAGCCGGGCCTTAAAAACCTCTAAGGCTGGAGATTCTATCTGGTCAGAATTATTCAAAATTAAAAATGTGAGGGGGGGGGAAAGAAATCAGGAAAAAAAATGTTCACAACAATTTCTCCAATTTCCAACTCCCCTGGTCATGAGCCGGGTTGGCCACACCCTCCAAACCTGGATTTGCCAGAGGATTATGGCCAAGATGTGCGGCTGTTTTGCTCAGATCTCCTGAGACCGTATCTTGGGGCACTATTATCGTTCATCTCATGGCAGCAGCGTGGAGGGGCCTCAGTCCCTGACCAGCGCCCCCTTGTGCTAGGCACTGGACCAGCACAGAGCAAGATGTCTGTACTGGAGCTTCCCCTACAATCAGATCCCCCCTCGTTCTCCTCTAAGCCAAGCGCTTAGATCCTTTGCATGGCTGGCCAGGGGGAAGAGTCTTCATGACCCCTCCACAGCAGGGGTAATTACCTGCCTCGGTGCGTGGAGGACTCGTGCCTGGAGGGGTCGTGCCGGGATTAGGGTGACCAGACAGCAAGTGTGAAAAATCGGGACAGGGAGTGGGGGGTAATAGGAGCCTATATAAAAAAAAGACCCAAAAATCGGGACTGTCCCTATAAAATCGGGACATCTGGTCACCCTAGCCGGGATGGCACCGGGGGCCGGATTTCCCAGGCGATAGTCGGGAGAGGACGGCACAAATCAGCCGTTCTCTCTCTGCGCACCCAGGACCCTTGTGCGTGATGATGGGGTCCTGGGAGCGCTGCCTCTCTGGGGAGGAGGAGGAACGCAGCGTCAGCGCTTTTGCTTTAGTTCATTCACGCCATAAACGGGGCAGGACAGAGTGGCTGATAAGGGACCGAGCGTGCTGGGACAGCCAGCCGGGCATCACCCAGTGGCCAGCGCCGGTCAGTGGAAATCCAGAGCCGCCCACAGCAAGGGACTGGCTGTGAATCTACACGGAGGGTAGAGTCAGGCCCGGATCCAAGGAACCAGAGTCCCAAGCGCTGCCAGGCAAGGAAGTCGCTGGGGCTGCTTCTGGTCAGCTGTGGTGCAGCCCGAGCCAGGCTCCCGAGTGGATGGTCCCCGCACGCTGGTCCTGCGGAGCAGGGACTCAGGGGCACTCACCGTCCAGGCTCTGGGTGGGCGTTAGACCCCCCCAGCCCTGCACGCGGGTTGGCTCATTGGGGCCCTGCCGTCACCACCGCATGTGCCCCCCCGGCTGCTGCCTTGGAGCCCCTGGTGGACGGGCATGGTGCATCCAGCTCCGATGTGCGTGGGGTGCAGCTCTCTCATTTGCCAAGGCGGGGCAGTGCCGGGGTACCCCAACAGCGGCAGAGGCTACAGCGGCTGCTGCGCCTTGGGGTCTCTCTCCCTGCAGGAATCCCACCAGCACCCCACTCTGCCAAGCACGGTTTGCTTCCCAACCCATCCTGGGATCCCCCTCCCAACTCGGCCCACCCACCTCCTCTCAGAGCACCCGGCTCCCGGGGGGGGGGGGGGGGGGGGAGCTGCCAGCGCCCCAGCCTCACACCAGGGCTTCAGACCCCCGAAGGGAGCTCCCAACGCCCCCAGTCCTCCCCACTCCCAGAAGGAGGAGGAGCTGCCACTTGCCCCATCTATCCGGAGCAGCAAGACCCACGGGGGAATGCCAGTGCCCTGCCCTCTCTCTTCCTTCCTGGAGCATGGGGAGCTGCCAGGCATCTGAATTCCCTGCCCCAGAGGTGCCACACCCTAACCCCCACCCTGCCCACCATGCACCCTCTTCCCTCAGCCACAGGGTGGGGGTGGGAGCCAGTAGCACCCAGCAAATCTCCATGGGCCTGGAGCCCAGACGTCACCCTCTGGAGCCTCCGCCCCAGTCCCCTCCCACCACCTAGTGTCTGCGGGGAGAGCAGGACGGGGGTCTTGGGGGAAGCCTGGCTCCATACGCTCCAGCGAGCGGGGACCAAGCGACCCAGAAAGGCTGGGCCCAGAGGACTGAGCATTGTGGAGAGAGATGGAGCTAATTCTCATACGCAAGGCCCGAGTTGGTGCACGGGGGAAGGGAACAATTTGCCTTAGCTCAGCACAGGCGGCGGTGACGAGAGACCCGGAGAGAGACAGCCGGGGGCTGGGCAGGAGGACACGGCGCTTGGGAGCTTGCAAAGGGGGCACTAGACTGAGACGTGGGAGTAGGGTTACCATATTTGAACATTCAAAAACGAGGACACTCCACGGGGGGTTGGCCCCGCCCACAGTCTACCCCCACTCCTCCCACACTCCGCCCTCATTCTGCCCCAGGTCCCGCCCCCTCCCCGCTTGGCCCCGCCACCGCACTCCTCCTCACCCCCTGGCCCGCCGCTGGCTTGCTGCATCCCTCCTCAGTCCCTCACCCACCACTCACCTTCTCCCACCTGCCACTCACCTCGGCCCTCCCCTGCCAGAAACCCCCATGCCTGCCCCCAGCTTGCCTCGTCACCCCCGCCCGCCCACCCGCCGCTGGCTCCCTCGCCGCTCGCCTCCTCACCCCGCCCTACTCACCTACTCACCCCCCCACCCACTGCTAGCTCACCGCTCGCCTCCTCACCCCGCCCTACTCATCTACTCACCCCCCCACCCACTGCTCGCCTCTTCACCCCTCCTGCCGCAGGTCCCTCGGCTCCTAGGATCAGGGGCAGCCGAGGGGTCTCCACGTGCTGCGCTAGGGTGACCAGATAGCAAGGGTGAAAAATTGGGACAGTGGGTGGGGGGTAATAGGCACCTATATGGGAAAAAGCCCCAAATATCGGGACATCTGGTCACCCTATGCTGCGCCCGCCACAAGCGCGAGCTCCCTGGCTCCCCTTGGCCGGGAAAAGCGCCAGTGGGAGCTACCGGAGCTGCGGAGTGGGGCTTGCAGGTGCCGGCAGCGCGCAGAGAGCCCTCCACCCCCCCAACCCGACCCTAAGAGCCAGAGGGACCTGCCGGGGGGCGAGGTGGGGAGTCCCGGCAGTGCTTACCTGGGGCAGCTCCTGGGAACCATGGCGGACCGGCAGGTCTCAGGCTCCTAGGGTTAGGTCGGGGGGGGAAGGGCTCTCTGCCCGCTGCCAGCGCCTGCAAGCCCCGCCCCCACAGCTCTGATTGGGCAGGAGGGAGCCGGTGCAGCACGCAAAGACCCCCACCGCCTCTGTGCCTAGGGGCTGCCCACATTGCAGGCTCCTGCCGGCAGGCGGGCGCTGGGAGCTGCCCCAGGGAGCGCTGCCAGTCCCAGGACTAGGGTGACCAGATGTCCCGATTTTATAGGGACAGTCCCGATTTTTGGGTCTTTTTCTTATATAGGCTCCTATTACCCCCCACCCTCTGTCCCGATTTTTCACACTTGCTGTCTGGTCATCCTACCCGGGACTTTGGACTTAGGGTTACCATACGCCCGGATTTTCCCAGAGGTTTTTAGATATTTAACAATTCCTCCCGAACGGCGATTTAAGAACTGAAAAGCCGGACATGTCTGGGAAAATACGGACGTATGGTAACCCTACGCGAGAGGTTCTGTCCCTGCAGGCTGGCCTAAGCTCAGCCTCTCAGTCTGCCACGGCAGCTCCGTCTAGCAGGCAACAGTGGTCTTAGACATTTTGCTGATCAGAGTAAAAAACATTTCCGGTGCCCCCCCACCCCGAGCGGCCAAGCAAACGCCCTCCCCCCACAACCAACCTCTTCCCCAACGGCCTGCCAATCAACGGAGTAAACATGGCTGGTCAATCAGAGCATGGAGCAAAAAAATCCCCCCAAACTGAAAAGCTGAGTTATTGGCCTAGTACCCTGCTCCTTCCCCGAAGGGCTTAAAACTGCCCTGGAGGAGGGCTGTGGGAAGGCTGCAGCGCTAAAACCTGGGCTGATTGGGGAAGTAGCCACGCCCCAATCAGGGTCATGCCCCAATCAGGCCCCAGCTGGCCTGTATAAAAAGGCTGGGAGCCAGGAGCCCAGAATACTCTCTCTGCATTCAGAGAGAGAAGGGCCTGGCTGCAGTGAGCTAGACACAGGGTACCGGGGAAAGGCTGAGGAGCTGGGGAGCTCCAGCCTGGATAGCCCCAGGCTGCGGCCTAGTGGGAGGCCAAGGGGTACTGGGGGGTGCAGAGGGCAGCCCAGGGCTAGGCCAAGGCAGCAGGTCCAAACCCAACCTTGCCTGTGATGAGTGGCCTATACTACAGTCTGCCCCAGGGAACGGGGGCTAGTTGGTGACTGGCAGTGGCCTTATTCTGAGGTGAGGTGGGGATAGCGGGTGGGGGTTCCCCGGGGAGGGGAGACCCTAAGACTGTGGGGTTACTGCCAAGGGGCAGCACCCCAGACAAAAGGGCACCGGGGTCCGGGAGGGACACAGGGCCAGAGGACAGGCGGATCACCGGCCTGCAGAGGGCGCTCCAAGGCTGTGAGAGCTAATTCCCGGAGACTACCAGCAGGAGGTGCCGCAGGGGTGAGTCCACACCTCTACAGCCTAATTGAGAAAATCTCTGAACCAACAGCATGGTGAGCCACAATGCTAGAGGTTATAACGGAAAATGAAAAAAAAATACAGATCTGTGTAGATCTTAAAAGACTTAATGAAGCAGTTGTGAGAAATAAATACATCCTCTCAACACTGGATGAGTTCCTTCCTGCCCATAGTGAAGGGAGCTACGGTATTCTCCAAGCTGTATGTCTACAGCCGATATTAGCAAATAGAGCGCCAAACTGACTCCAGGTATCACATCTTTTGGGAGGTTTTGCTTTCAGAGATTCCCTTTGGGGAGTACCAGGCCCCTGACATTTCCCCAAGAAAGATGGCTGAAGTGTTGACAAACACAAAGGGAGTTTTAGTTTTCACAGACAATAGTTTGATATTGGATCTTCAATAGCAGAATACAACAAAACCCTCAAGAAAGTCTGGACTGAAGCTAAACAAGGAAAAGTGCATTTTCCACCTACACTGGGCCCTACTGAATTCCGGGAAGGGGGGGGGGCACAAATCTACCCTAAGGCGACCCTATTGTCGGTCCCTCGCCTGGGACTGACACTATACAGAGATGGAATCAGTCCTAGCTCTGAGAAAGTAAAAGCAATTCAAGAATTGAATGCACCCGCTAACGTACCAGAACTGAGATGCATACTGGGGCTGGTAAATTACCTTGGTTGATACCTACAAGATCCTTATGCAGTGACAAACCATTGAATGTACTGTTAAAGTCCAACACATCTCGGCTATGGGGGCCAAATTAAGACATTGCCTTCCATGGTAAAAGAAATGATCTCAGCAGCTCCAGTTCTCAGGTACTACGAGGCGAACAAACCCATGATGCTCAGTTCGATACAAGCAGCTATGGCCTAGGTGGTGTCTTGTCGCAGTAACAGGGTTCGGAGTGGAAGCCAGCTGCATTTTGCTCTCACACTCACAGAAGCAGAAAAATGATCTGCAGAGAGTGAAAAGGAGCCTGGCAAGCATCTGGGCCTGTGAGAACTTTAGATATCTGTGTGGGCTGGATTCGTTTACGCTGATAAGGGACCATAAACCACTTGAGACCCTCATCAACAGAAAAGATCTGGATCAAGCACTGCTGAGATGCCCACGTCTGTATTTTGTAGAGGGTAATTTTAGTAAAGGTCACACACAGGTCACGGGCAATAAACAAAAATTCACGGAAGCCTGCAACCTGTCTATGGCTTATACCCAAGACTAAGCATACGAAGCCCTGCTGGGGGCCGACCACTAGCTGCTGCTCCAACCCTGCTGATGCTCCAACCCCTGCTCCAGCCCCGACCGCTGCTCCAGCCCCGGCCGCTGCTCCAGCCCTGCCGCTGCGGTGGGGGCTGAAGTGGAAGAAGTCACGGAGATCCGCTAAAGTCACGCGATTTAATCCAATTGTTAAATGTGTTCCTGGGGAAAATCCTGCAGTAGCAAACACTCTGTCATGGAGCCGTAAGTTCGAAGATGGGGTAAAGATGTACGTGGATGCTGTGGACGCATACAGACCAGGGTCAGAGAAGAGACGACACCAGCTACAAAAAGCATCCCTGACAGACACGCCACTTCCGGAAGTTCTAAGTTACACAGGGGCGGCTGGCCCACGTATCTAAAGGACACTAAGGAAGTGACAAGAGACTACTTTGCGGTGGGTGGACAATTGAGTCAAATGGACTTATGACTACTCATTGTAATTCCAACGGAATGAGAGGAGAAATCCTAAACCTCATGCAAGAGGGACAACAAGGATCAACCAAATGCCACGAATGGCCCAACCAGTCAGTGTGGGGGGCCGGGCGTCAACAAGGACGTAAAGATTAAAATATCTGCATGTGAACATTGCAGAACTAACAGACCAACACAATGCACAGAACCTTTCATAACACCTCTACCAGGCAGACCTTTGCAGAGAGGAGCGGCAGATGTATGTAGAGTCAGAGGACGTCATCACCTGGTCCATTGTGTACTGTTTTTCTAGGTATATCGAAATAATGTACTTGAAAGACATAACATTCAATCTGCCATATACAAGGTGTACATGAGAAGGATGGCAGAGGTGGGGCCATGGGTTGGGATTGAGGGGCACTGGCAGAGTGGGGGAGGGGAGCCCAGGGCTGGGATAATTAGGTGGGGGGGGGCATGGGTTGGGATTGAGGGGCACTGGCAGAGGGGTGACCGGTGAGGACCCTTCTCGGAGCGTTCTCCTCCCCTAGCACAGGACCAGCCCTGCCGGCTGCCATCTCCCGGCTGCTGCCAGCTGTGGTCCAGCAGTTGCCATGGTGATTCTTGAGGTCCCCTTTGAGACAGTCTCTTTTCGCGGCCCCGCAGCCCCCCCCCCCCCCCGAACAGCAGTGGGGCGCGCTGAGGCCTGTGGGCTGGGCTGAGAATCCTCTGCCCTCGCTGGGTCCCCTGTCCCTTGGGGCTCGGGGGGAGGCTCACGGATTCTCCCAGGGTCTTCCTGGGGCAACGTGCCAGCTGCAGTGTGGCCCGCCCCACCCAGAGGACGGCAGCCCCCTCTCTTCAGCGGCAATGCTATTAGTCTCCAGCCCCCTCAAACCCCAGTCTAGTGCACCTTGTCCAATCCCCCCGCCCTCGTTCACCTCATTCAGCCCTACGCTGGATTATCCCACTCTGAGCCAGTCAATCTCCATTCATTTCGAGTTACTGGGGGGGGCTGAACCCAAGCACTGGGGCTGAACAAGCCTGAATTCTTGGGGTGGGGGTGGGGGGGGGTGTCATCCCAATTTGGACCCATATCTGAATTTGGCCCCTTGGAGCCGATTCCCAATCTAAACCCAACCCAGCAGACTCCAGTCCCATCTGTGGTCCAAGAGGTTCCCAACTCCACCTAAACCATTCTGGTGCTGGTCCATTTCTAATCCTGCCATCCCTGCTGTGCTGTGCCAACACCCTGAGCTCCCCCTCGGGTTAACAGAGGGCAGAATTTTTTAAACATGATTATTGCTGGGCTAGTGCATGTCACAGCAGTGCGACATATCAGCAATATGTGCATTTTGCCCACTCTTGCTGTTTTATCATGAATCTCACAATATTTGGGGTGTTTTTCTTAAAGACCCAGTTCCTGGAGTCATGTGATGACATGAGAACAGCAGCTTGCATTTAAAAATAAGACTATATCTCTAGCCATCCTGCAGGAAAAAAGCTTGCAAATGTGACCCCTAAAGTCTCAAAAACCAGAAGGTAAATGAAAAGTGCCCAGCATTCCTTATCTGATAAAATCCTGTGAATTCTAAACCAATCTCATGATTGCGGGGTGGGGCTAGGCAGGCTGATGCAGGAATGTTAAATTCTTGGAGTTGAAAATAAGACTGCCCATGTGCTGTGTATGTAGCTAATTAATATTAGAACTGGTCAATAAATGAGGAAAAAAAGGTTTTGTGGAAAAAAAATGAAATTTTCCAAGTTGTTTCCCTTTCAAAAGAGGCCTGTTTGTATTAATTATTTGAAATTTTTATTTCACAATTCAAAAAAAAGTATTGAAATGTTTTGTTGGTCAAAAAATCATCTTTGAAATTTTGATAATAATTGTGATTTTAATGTATTGCAAAAGATTTCAGAAAAGGAAAAACATCAATAATTTCAACACTTTTTTGCAAAAAGGTTTGTTTTTTTCTTTTGAAAAAGGTCTTTTCAGACTCAACAAAATCCCTTTTGTTTCAAAAAAGTTTTGATCTGCTCTAATTAGCATTCTTGCTTTACGTGGAAAACCCTGCACCGCCTTAACCATGGAGTCATGATCGCCAGCGCCTCCCTAACGAAGAGCGCCATACACAGGCAGACAGGTATATGACGCATTGTTCATAAACCTGTCGGTTCCATAAAGCTGTTGTTCTGTGTTTTGGCTTGGATGGGGCATGTCACAGGGCGGGACTCACCCCTGCAGCGCCTCCTGCTGGTCGTCCAGGGAATTAGCGTTTCCAGCCTCCGGAGCGCCCTCTGCAGGCTGGTGTCCTGCTTGCCTCTGGGCCCGAGTCCCTCCTGGACCCCAGTGCCCCTTTCAGGCTGGGGTGCTGCCCCCTGGCAATACCCCCACAGATCTGGGTCTCCCCTTCCCGGGGAACCTCCACCCTCTATCCCCACCTCAGTCTATGGCTACTGCCAGTCTCGATCTAGCCCCCATTCACTGGGGCAGACTGCAGTGTAAATGCCACTCAGCACTGGGAAGGAGGGTTTGGCCCTGCTCCCTCTGCCTACCCTTGGGCTGCCCTCTGCAACCCAGTACCCTTTCCGACCTTTAACAAGGCCTGCAGCCTGGGGGGGGGGGGGTTCCAGGCTGGCACTCCCCCAGTCCCCTAGCTTTCCCCCAGCCCTGCTCCACTTTAGGTACTCTGTTCAGCTCCCCAGGCCCTTCTCCCGCAGCAAGCTAGAGAGAGACTCGCCTAGCTCCTGGCTTCCCTGGCCTTTATAAGGCCAGCTACCGTCTGATTGGGGCGTGGCCGCAGCTGTGGCTGGTTCCCCAATCAGCCGAGGTTTGCTGCTTTCCCCAGCAGCAGCCCTCTCGCAGCCTCAGCCCTCTCCCAGGGCTGACTTCAAGCCCTTCAGGACAGGAGCGGGTGACCACCCGCCACAGGGCATAACTTCATTAAAGTGACCTGGTTGGGAATTTTCCACTGAAATGATTGTTTGACAGGAAAGGAAGTTTATACGCAATTGGAAGGTGTCGATTTCGCCCAAGCTTTCTGAGAAAACGGAAATATTTCCTTTCGTGTCAGCGCGACATTAAACTGCATCCGCCCGCAGTGACGCAGTGCCTCGTGGGAGGGCGTCTCATGCCCTATTCTCTCCTGTGGGTTGGGCTTCTTGGCCGGTCTACATCTCTGGTGATGGCAGAAACCATGCAGGGCTGGTCCATTGACTGGACAGACTCAGTTCTGCCCTCAGTTCCCACTGAAGGCTGTGGGCGTTGAACCCATGTGAGTATGAGAATAATTGGGCACTGTTACCGTAAAGTGACACCATACAGGGAGAGGCTCATAGGAATGAAAGACCAGTCATATCAGCTTCCCCCTGGGGGCCTTGCCTGCTAAAAGCCTTTCTATTCTAACCAAGCTCCTTGCAGTTACCTTAGCAATGACAAGGAGCGGCAAGGTGCTTTCCTGCTCTCTGCTACACATAAAGCTATGCAGTTGTGGGCGCCACATTTCAGGAAAGATGTGGAGAAATTGGAGAAAGTCCAGAGAAAAGCAACAAAAATGATGAAAAGTCTAGAGAACATGATCTAGGAGGGAAGATTGAAAAATTGGGTTGGTTTAGTCTGGAGAAGAGAAGACCGAGAGGGGACATGATAACAGTTTTCAAGTACATAAAAGATTGTTTCAAGGAGGAGGGAGAAAACTTGTTGTTCTTAACTTCTGAGGATAGGACAAGAAGCAATGGGCTTAAATTGTAGCAAGGGTGGTTTAGGTTGGATATCAGGAAAAACTTCCTAGCTGGTTAAGCACCAGAATAAATTGCCTAGGGAGGCTGTGGAATCTCCATCATTGGGGATTTTTAAGAGCAGGTTAGACAAACACCTGTCAGGGATGGTCTAGATAATTAGTCCTGCCACGAGTGCAGGGGACTGAACTAGATGACCTCTCGAGGTCCCTTCCAGTTCTATGTTTCTATGAAATACTGTGAGAAAAGGCCTGATGGATGTTGTCAGATGAACATAAGGATTGCTACCCTGAGCCATCTAGTCCAGCGTTCTGGTTGCAACTGCAGCAAGTACCAGATGCTTCAAAGGAAAGGGCAGGATCTTTCCCAGCTCTGCCACAGACTTACTTCCTGATCCTGGTCAAGTCACCATTTAAACTACCCCGTGCCTCAGTTTCCCCTCTCCCCCCGGAAAATGGGGATAATAGCTCCCCATCTCCGAGGAATGTTGTGAGGCTAACATCCTTTGCTGATTGGGGCCCAGATATTATGGAGGGGAGGCGCACACAAGAGCTAGACTGCATCCTCTGCTTCTGTTCTTCACTTCATGTTTCTTCCTTACACTGGGTAACTTGCTCTGTCCTTTTCTCTGTGCTTTCACAGTGCCCCCCGCCCCCCTGCCCCACTTCAGAGAGACACTGTCAAGTTATCAAGTACAAATGCCTTACTTACGTTACAAGCCGCACGGAGACAGCAGTTCCTCTGCTGACATGATTTGGTTCAGCTCCATTTTCTTCCCAAAACATACTTTGATTGACCCCACTGGAGAATCCAGCCCCAACGCACTGCTCAGTAATTATGCACTTTCTTTTGCCATTGCAAGATAATTGGCTCCTACTGAATCTTCACACATCCACCAGGTATAGGAGCACCTGGAGAGATGGGTCTGAACCAAGGTCACCTGGAGCTCTGACCTTTGTGAAGGGAGAGGAAGAGCAGAGTGAGAAAAGGGCAGCATAGATCATCAAAGATTTAGAAAGAAATGAACAGTTTTTGTTTTATTCAAAACTTTCTGTGGGTTTTTTTTGTCAAAAGAGTGAAAAATTACATTAAAAAAAGTGTGTCCTATTTCATTAGAAGGAAATACCTCAATCCCTTATTTCTACACGGTTTTCCAGAAAAAAAGTGTGTCTATGCGCAAAATGAGAGTGTTTTTCTCCACTTTCTAATGCCCCTCCCTGCTTTTCCAGTGGGAAATTAAAAACAAACAAACTTATATTAACAAAAAAGGGTTTCCCCTCCCACACATCCAAAAAATTCATTTTAGTGTGATAATGTTTTCTTTCTTGTTTGAAAAGATTTGGGTGAAAACTGAAAATTTTGGGCCAAAATGAATATTTTTATTTTGGTCAAAAAGGCATTTTCTTTCTTTCTTTTTAAGCTTTGTTGGAAAGTTTTTAACCAACTCCACTGAGAGGGTCTGGGCTTAGAGCCAGATCTTGTGCCTCCTTCAGTTAGGACAATGGCAACAGGACAGACAGGTTCCCTGAGCTCTGGTTGGGGAGCTTCGAGCAGCATGCAGACTCCATACCAGGTGCGTTTCACTTGCTTTATGGTTTTGCAGTAAATTCTTATCCCAGCTCTAGCCGTAAGCAGAGAATAGGGGACGGGGGAGGGGGGGAACTACCTCTCGACCGTAGCGAGAGCTGTTTACTCCTTGGATTTAGTTCCTTTCCAAGGTAAGTGACCCTGCATATTAAGATGTCAAATCCCTACACGTAAATAAACATAATTCCGATGTTGAAGGCACACCTGTAAGGCCTTTTCCCCAAATTACTGTTTTCAATGCATCTGCCTCCACATGGTTCCTCAATAACAGGTATCTGGGACTGACTGATTCTAGGAATTTGCACATCACGTTCAGACGCTGACATCCTGAATCACGTTAATTGCTCACTTAAAGGAATTTAAAGATTTTGGGGGTGGATGGGGGGGAGGGGGAGGACATTGGATTAAAAAAACCTTGCATTTGCAGATTCAGCCAGACCTAGCTGTAGGTTTCAATCCTCCAGGCACAGAACAGAGACTAAAGCCTCAACATTTTCTAGTACTAAAAAGCTCCCTGCGCTGTATTTCACTGTGCGTGCCCATCAAAGGGGGAATGAACAGGCTAATTAGTTCTCCGAGTTGGCTTGGAATCAACCTGTTGCTAAGGAGGTTTTAGAAGGTGACATTTGCACCAGGGCAGATAACTGGCTCCTAACAGTGACACTTCTCAAATCTTACAGTGTCATTTGAATGATGGACCCTGACTTTATAGTGGGTCAAATTGAGACCCCCAGATGCAAACATTCCCACCCTGGGGTGTTCAAAATCCAGATAGAGAATTGGTGGCATGGGCCATTTCTAACCATCAAGGACTTATTGCCTCACGAGGAAGAAGGTGAAAAAAAGCCTCAAGAGATGAATTCATGTCTGTGGATTGTCTCCCAAGGGGAGCGGCGTGAGCTCCATCGCTTGGGACAATTAACAGCCTGGGCAAAGTCCTGGAAAATGGTCTGTAGGTGATACGTCTGCTCCAGCCCTTGGAGGATGCACTGGATGGAACTCATCAGGTCTTGTCCACCTTACTTGGGATGATTCTCTGACAGATGGCGAGAGGTGTCATTAGCAGCTGGCCCTTTGGGACATAGAATAGAATCTCAGGGTTGGAAGGGACCTCAGAAGTCATCTAGTCCAACCCCCTGCTCAAAGCAGGACCAATCCCCAGACAGATTTTTGCCCCAGATCCCTAAGTGGCCCCCTCAAGGATTGAACTCACAACCCTGGGTTTAGCAGGCCAATGCTCAAACCACTGAGCTATGGTGCCACCAAACATCATGAAAGCTTTCTATCAAGTTTCAGCATGGTTTAACAAGAAATGGTTTAACATAGACACAGGTGTCAAACAGGGACGCAGCCTCTCACCTCTCCTATTTGGCATGGTCTTTGACTTTGCTATGAGAAAACGTGCAGTCGGATACAACACAGGCATTGCATGGCTCAACAAACAGTACCCCGGAAGATCTAGATTTCGCTACGGACATAGCTCATCTAAGTGACAGCTCTGCCATGATGGATGCAGAGACAGAAAGACGGGGCAGATTCACAGAAAAGATGGGGTTCATGATCAGTTCTGAAAAAACAAATCTAACACGAACCCCATCAGCTCCCAGCTCCAGCATTGCGTTAGAAGGCCAAGGAATGCAAGAGGGGAGTCGATTCACGTTCGTTGGCACCGACGTGCTGGCCAGTGGGGATGGCCAGAAGGAAACAACATCAAAAATAAGCAATGTGGCAGCTGCATTCACCAGCTGGAACAAGATTTGGTCCTCAAAAGCCTACAGCCTGAAGCCCAAACTAGGAATCTGCAACTCAGCCTTCAAATACACAAAGCTGGAAGTCCACCAAAGGTACAGATGGACTCTAAACGCCTTCAAAAGCAAATGCCACAGGAACATAGTAGGTATTAAATGGAATAACAAATGCCGAGATTCATCAAGGAGTTCACCAACCCCTTATCTCCAACGTGATCCAGAAAAGAAGATGGAAATATCTGGAGCTGTGTTACGGATGAAGCCAGTATGTCTGCCACGGCAGGTGTGCCATTGGGACGGACTGAAAGAATCCCTCCATCAAAGAGCACAGAGAGGGCAAACATACGGGGCATGCAAAGAGCGGCCCAGGATAGACAGGGAGGGCAAAGCCTCAGGCACATCCGTAGCCATGTTTGGAAGGATTCATACTCAGGCCAGCCTCAACCAGTGAGCAGGAACTGGGGGATGGGTTGGAGCTGAAGAAAATTAAGTCTCTCTGATGTGTTTAGGGGGAGGAAATTCAAATGAAAAGCCGTGATTCCCCTGTGTCCCCCCAGCAGGGCACTTCTCCAGAGCTTCCGAGATTCCAAGGCCATTGTGATCATCTGCTCTGACCTCCTGCCTAGCCCCGGCCAGAGACCAGCCCCACAGTAATCCCTAGAGCCGAGCTGCTAGACAAACTGCCAGTCTTGATTTAAACACCGCCGGTGATGGAGAATCCACCGGGGAAATTGTTCCAATGGTAAAAAAATGACACCTTATTTCCAGTCTGAATTGGGCTAGCTTCAACTTCCAGCCATGGGATCCTGCTCTTTCTTTATCTGCAGGATTGACGAGCCCCTGGCTAACCTCCGATGCACACGAACACACGTTCATATCTGCACAAACACACAGATCCACACACAAGTCTCACACACACACACATACATATCTGCACAAACACACAGATCCACACACAAGTCTCACACACACACACACATACATATCTGCACAAACACACAGATCCACACACAAGTCTCACACACACACACGTACATATCTGCACAAACACACAGATCCACACACAAGTCTCACACACACACACGTACATATCTGCACAAACACACAGATCCACACACAAGTCTCACACACACACACACATACATATCTGCACAAACACACAGATCCACACACAAGTCTCACACACACACACACGTACATATCTGCACAAACACACAGATCCACACACAAGTCTCACACACACACACACGTACATATCCGCACAAACACACAGATCCACACACAAGTCTCACACACACACACGTACATATCTGCACAAACACACAGATCCACACACAAGTCTCACACACACACACGTACATATCCGCACAAACACACAGATCCACACACAAGTCACACACACACACGTACATATCCGCACAAACACACAGATCCACACACAAGTCTAACACACACACACACACGCGTGCAGGCAGTCGCACACACACATCTCAAAGGCAGCTACCGGCTCCGGTCTCTGCTGCTCCCCCTCCGCCCCCGGCACTGGGCAGCCGGCCCATTCCTGCAGGTGTGGCTCCCGCCTGCCCTCAGTGCTGTCGGTCTGACAGCAGCGCAGGGCTCTCGGCAGTCTCACCTGCCAGGCCGATTTTAAGTCTCTTTGCCTCCCTAACACTTGGCTCTGGGCTCCAAGTTTCACCCACAGCCTCGGCCTGGGGATGATTAGTCTAGTTTGGGCTGGTGCTGCCGCTGGCTGCCTGGGCTAAGGGGACTCATTCTGAAGGCCCTTCCTGGGGCTGAGTCCCGAGAACAGCCCGGATTGGCTGAAGCTGCAGGCTGTGGGGCAGCTGACCCGCAAGGCCCCCAGGTCCTGGCTATTAACCCGGCCACCTCCGAAGAATTTGTAAAGTTCTTTTAGTGAATTTAGGGGCCAGTCTCTTTGATCTGTGGGAAGACTGGGGAGGGGGGGATCCAACTCCTACCTCGAGCCAGCAAAGTCTCTCCTGAGACACAGATGTCAGCGAATCCGGGGTCATGCAGAAATGGGGCGGGGGCATGGGGTCAAAGAACAACACCCACTGCTCCGAGAAGATGTGCATGATGCCAGAGCCCTCGGTCTCCATAGAACACGTCTACGTGTCCACACAGGCATCACCCAAATACCACAGAGTCGGGGCTGACAATTAGCCCTCGGGACCTTTGGCATCACCGCAAGGCCGTTTCCAGGGCCGCAGAAAAGCCAGGTGGTGGCAGGCAGCGGTGGGAAGAGGCGAACCTAAGAGCGGAAACAGGGTGTGGCTTCAGCAACCAAACCTCAGCGTGAAACTGCATCCTAGGTGATGTACCGGCTGCTCTGGGTTTCACTCCACCACAGAGACTGTGGGTCTGGAGGGGTGAAACAACTGCTAAGCACACGATCTTACAGCAACGGAGGAGCAGCTCTGTGCCCAGAGCGGAGCCGGGGTATTTGGCCCGGTCCGAGTTAGCTGCGGAAGAAAGAATAGCTTCTCGACACGGAGAGCCCGTCCATGCAGTTGAAGAAACGTGGACCCTGTTTGCTGATACATTTGGGTAAAGAATGCGGAAATAGCTCCTCTAATGCCAGATTTCCATTCCAGCTGCCCACTCCGCTTTCCCCTCCCTCTTCCCCCTGCCTGGCCATCCTTTCCCTTTTTGCCTGTTTGTGTGCGTCCTTTTTGATGATTATTGTTACCCCCACCCTAAGTTGGTGTGTCTGGGTAATACTGACCGATGTACTGCCTCGCCTTGCAGCTCTGACAGGCTGGAAACGTAGAATCGTAGAAGATCAGGGTTGGAAGGGAATGGAAGGGACCTCAGGAGGTATCTAGTCCAACCCCCTGCTCAAAGCAGGACCAAGCCCCAGACAATCCCCGACTTCCGCGGGTGCACTGGCTCTCCTGGGACATGGCCGGTATTTGGTAACATACAGGCTGTAAGACGTTTACCTTTTGTATTTTTTGTTTGTTTCTTTATGCAAATTAATACAAAAAATCACAACCCCTCCCAACGCCCTCCCTTCCCACACACGTACTGTTAGCATGGTCTGCAGGGGGAGGTGATGCAGGCAAGTGGGGGGATGCTGGACAAGCAGGCCTGGCACGTGGGGTTTCGTTGGGGAGATCCCACCGTTACTTCCCAGGCCATGCCTGCCTGCACTCGAGGGCGACACACCCTCACCCTGGAGCAGGTCTCACCTTATCCTGGAGAGGGCCGTGGGCTCACATCCTGCTGTGCACATAGTGTGCCAGCATCTTCAACAGCTGCAGCGTCACCCTCCCCGGCCGTGGCCAGCGCTAGCGGCTGAGAACTGACCAGAACGGCCTGATCTCTGCAGCACCAACCCCGCTAACCTCCTGTGCATCCAGCCCGAGGCATTATTGCTGGTGGCCCGCGGCTCCCCCACTGCTTCGACGGCTCCTCCTTTGGGATGGAACCAGAACGCCTGGGACAACGGCAGGGACGCCCAGCCGGGGGCATTTCCAGTCACGGTGCCCTGAGAGACCTTTAATCAAGCTCTTCCTCATTCTCATCGAGCCCCGTGGCCAGCCGGAGACGCGGTAAATGGGATGGGTGACCCCTCACCGCCGTTTGTAATTATCCTCTGCGCTGCCTGTTAATTCTCCACTGGCTGGACACGCTGGAGGGTTTAATTGGAAAGGGGACGAGGTGACCGGCTCCTCTCAGAAGCTGTTAGGAGCTGGGGGGGTCTGCAAGGCAGCAAGCGGAGCCTGGCGCTTCACCTGACATTTCTGGTTTCCTCCCCGGCCCCTGAAGCCCGGCCGCAGCCAGTCAATTGCGCTGGTGGCTGGTGCTTGTCAGCGCGACTCTGGGGCGAACAATTACATCCCGCGCAGGCTGATTAACCAGGATAACAGGCAATTAAGCTCAGGCTAGAGGGTCAGCGCCCGAGCGGTGCCCATTAGCATATTAACACAGAAGGAGACGTCTGATGTGGGCAAATGGAAGGACCCCAATGGACTCACGAGTTACTGGCTATTTCTTGGAGCTCTGAGAGTGGCAGCCAGACAGCCAGCAGGGCCGGACCCTCTGCATGGGATTGTCAAAAGCGCCGAAGGGATTTAGGAGCACAGATCCCTTCGGGGCACAGGAGAATCTAGTCCCATTGGGGATTTGGTCTCTGAGGTGCCCCTTCTGGGCAACCAGGGAACCATTGTCTGAAGGGCTAAGGAGCGCCAGGGCTGGCTGGTTCTCTGGAGGGCTGAAGTGGCTGTGGGAACAGAAGAGCAGGGCTCCGTTGGGCAGGCTGCCAGGCAGGGGACTGGTCCCTGAATGCACCCGGCCGGCTGTGCCAGGCAGGAACTGGTGCGAGGGGAGAGAAGGGGAGTTTAGTGCAGGAGAGCGACAGTCCCGGAGGCTGCCTGTCCTTGGAGTGGGCACAAGCTGGGGAAATACAGGGCAAGCGTCCCCCAGGCTCCCCACCTCACCAGCCTGCCTCTGGGGGCGAGGGGAGTGCTCGGCCTGCGCAGCCCAAGCCCAAGCCTACTGAAAGCCATCGGAGCTGCTCCACCAACGTCGGGGGGCTTCGGCTCAGGCCCTAAGTCTCTCTGCAGAGGCAGCCAGCAGGAGGCCTAGTTGTGCTGAGGGCCCCGTCCCACAAGATACCTTTGACAGGCCCCTAAACGGCAACCACCTGGCGTCTATCGGCCTGGGCTGGATTGGAACCAGCGCGCCAGATGCCAATGACTCTTTGCTCTCACGCCCAGTCCTCGGAGCCAGCCGGTCCCTGTCCAGCTGCACGGGCATCCGGGCCACACCTCCTTAGCTGGTGGCGGTGCTCAGACATGGAGAGCCAGGCATAGGCGCTCACCGGGGTCCTGCAAGCTGCTCTCTTAGCTGAAAGGCCCTAGAGCCAGCCAGCGAGGTGCGAGTCCTCCTCAGTGAGAGCCCTCAGGCCCTGCCAGGGCGGAGACCAAATCACAAGAGGCGGCCAGAGGTTGCCTGTTTGATGCCGACCCTTCCACACAGACTTGGGGAAGCCTGAGGAATCCGAACTGGTCCCCTGGGGAGGTGCCGAGGGGAACAGGAGAGAAAATCCTAAGTGGAGCTAGTCCACATCTTCCCGCTGAAATGTAAGAACATAAGAACGGCCAGACTGGGTCAGACCAAAGGTCCATCTAGCCCAGTGTCTTGTCTGCTGACAGTGGCCAGTGCCAGGAGCCCCAGAGGGAATGAACAGAACAGGGAATCATCAAGTGATCCATCCCTAGTCACCCATTCCCAGCTTCTGCCAAACAGAGGCTAGAGACAACATCCCTGCCCATCCTGGCTAATAGCCATTGATGGACCTATCGGCTATGAACTTATCTACGTCTTTTTTGCACCATGTTATGGTCTTGGCCTTCGCAACATCCTCTGGTGAACAGTTCCACAGGTGAAGTCAATGACTGGCGTATTATGGACTGGGATGTGGGCAGTCTGGCCTCGTTGTCAGAGCAGGAGTCAGGTCTAGTGGGCGGAGCAGGCATGCAGGTTGGGGAACCTAGCTGAGGGGCAGCACCAGAGTCGACTGCCAGGAATCAAAGCGGAGGGTCAGAGACCAAATGCCAGGGCCCAGGTCAGAAGCCGGAGGCCGGGGTCGGAGCCAGGACGGGTCGCTGAGGATTGGCGGTGGGTGTCAGGGCAGGAGGAGAGACAAGGATCGAGCACGGGGGGAACAGGAACGAAGCCGTGGGTAAGGCAGGAGTCAGGAGCAGAACAGGCATGAGCAGGGCCCAGTGCAGCCACAACAGGAACCCACCTTGCTGCTCAAACAAACTTCCTGTTCCTCCTCCTGGCTTAACTAGCCTCGTGGGACCAAGCGGTGGAGCCGGGCGATCCTCCACTCAGAGCTCCCGTGGGTGGTGACTTGGCTGGGGCTATAGCCCCCCACTCCCAGCCCCCATTGGGTGGCAGCCCGGAGGTGGCAGCTGTCAGGGGATGCCCGGGTTCAAGACCCAGGATGTCACAGTGAGTGAGGTGAGTTCACCCAGGGGTGCTGTGCTGGGCTTTGGGGCAATAGCTTTGTATATAAAGGCAAGTGAACAAATCCGGTTCGGTTCTTGGGGGTTCTCCCACCCTGGCGCCATGTGGATCCCCAAGGAACTTGCCACTTGTTTCTATGTTCATTGGCTTCTAGAGCCAGCGTCTCTGTCTTCCCAAGCTGGTGATGTCTGGGACGGCCAACAAAGCACAGAGCCTGCCAAAGGCTCCACCCGGCTGCTGGCGTGCTGATAAATTGCAGGCAAGGGGCTGCATGCTGGTACTCTGAGGCCATCCAGGCTAATGCTCCAGGATCGTGGCCTGCATTCGGTGGTGATAAAAACAAAGGGGCCAGGTTGGTTCCATCTGCTTCAGCGGTGGAGTGGCCAGCGCAGACCCACATGGGGGGGCCCGCTCGCCTGAGGCAAAACATGGCTACATGTGCAGTAGCAGTGCAAGGGGCCTGCTACCCAGGCTCTTGGTTGGAGACTCCAGCCATGCCCCTGCTCTCCTGCTGCCCCTACACCTTTCTGGCCCCTCACCTGCTGCGTGTCTCCAGCTCCCCGGGACCCTGGCTGCTGCAGGGCGGACAAGAGGCGTGATGGAGAAGGCAGACGGAGACTTCTCTCTCCCAGCCCTGCAGAGGGTTCTCTGCCTCCCTGCACGGTGGATCTGGCAGACCTTGTAGGGCCGGGCCAGGCCAGGCTAGGAAACAGCGACAGCTGCCTCTCCGCTCCCTGGGGAGCGAAGCAGAACCGCTGCCCTGCACACCTGGCCTGCATCTAATCCGTGCCCGTCACAGGGGCTTAAAAGGCGAGGGGCTCTGTCCAAACGCCAGTTGCATGCCCTTCTCCCCTGCCTGCTGGGAAGCCAGTGCTGCTCCCCGGGCTGGTGCACATTAATCATTCACAGCCCTGCCGGGGCAGGGAGGAGAGAGACACAGGGGATGTCTGGCTGAAGACAAACAAAGGATTCAATAAATCATTTCCTCTTTCAATCCTCAGGGAGACCTGCAGCCCAGCGAGGGCCAGCATTAAGGCTGGTTAGCTCACAGTCTGCTGCCCCCGCGGCCCCCCGGGTCGATCAATGCGCTGCACGGTGTCACGTGTGCTGGAAAATCAATCTCCCAGCACCAGTCCAGGTGGGAATTTGCCGAACCAGCTTGGGGGGAGGGAAAGAATTTCACCAGCTGGGGAGCTTCAGGTGTGTCTCAGTCCGGTAACTGAAGGGTTCCTGAGTGCAGTGGGCTAAGCTGGCACCCTGGGATCCATCCCTTCCCACAAGGTGCTGTGCGCCCTGAGCTCTCACTGAATTCAGTGGGACCCGCCCCGGGATCAGCTCCCGTAGTTACCGTGTCTGATCGGCTCCGATTGCCTGGGGTCATGGATGGGTTCGGGTTGTTCCCAGCTCTTGTGCACTGAACTTGCTGCACCAACTGGAGCCAGCTTTAGCGGCAAGTGTGGGCATGAGTCCCGGTTTCACAGACTGCAAGGCCACAGGGGACCGTGGGGGACCCTCTGCCTAGCCCAGGCCAGGAAACGGCCCCCGAAAAATTCCCAGAGCAGAGCTTTGAGAAAAAGATTTAAAAATGACCAGCAATGGAGAATCCGCCACCCCCTTGGTACATTGCTCCACGGGGTAATTACCCTGACTGTTGAGATGGGCTGCAGCTGTTGTTGTTGTTAAATTCGGACTCAGTTTCCTAGAAGGCACATGTCACGGACTCACAGGCTGTGCCCTCTCTTGGCCCCGTGCGGTCCGTGGGGGGTGCCCCTTTCAGTGCGACAGCTCTTTTCCCCGGGGTCCACTTGCTCTTGGGGTCAGGCCCCTCCACCTCCTGGAGCCGCACCTCTCTGAGCCTTAGCACGTCTGTCTCTGCCGTGGGCCCCCTCAGGGAGTCCCCTCGCTCTGGACCCCCCCCGGGCCTCCACCACCGAAGGGGTTGATGCCCCCTGTTCTCTAGCCCGGAGTGACTCTCAGCCAGCGTAACACAGGAGGGTTTATTGAGCTTTGACCCCAGCACAGGAAACTCTCTGACCCTCAGGCCTGGCCTCCCTCAGCCCAGCACATTCCCCGTCTTCCCTGCATCTAGGTCGGCCCTGCCTGTTCCCCCTCTCCAGCCCCGAGCCCCCCTGCTTCCCAGCTGGGCATCTGAGATCCCCGGCCCCAGGACCTGCCTCTGTCCATTGTCTTCTCTCCAGGTAAACAGGGTCGTCTGGGCCTCCTCTCCTCTCCACCTCTCCCCCCCCCGGGCTGGAGCCGGCTGGTTAGGTCATGGGGTCCTTTCTTCACAGCACATTGTCCTCCCCCTGCCCAGAACCGGCTGCGACTCCTAAGCTGGGTCTCCGGGTTGTCAGGTCACCAGCCGCTGGGGTGTCCCTCCTCCAGGCCATCGGCTGGAGTCCCAAGTTCCCTCTCCGGTCCTCTGTAACAACAAACTCCTGTTCCCCTCCCCTTGTTAAACCAGTAACACCCAGGGACACTGAGTCCCACTCCCTCTGCATGCAAACCATTGGAAAACCACGAAAAAATAAAAAATTCCCCACTTCGCACATCAAGAGACGACAAATATGCACAAAAGGGGAGAGAAAAGACCAGCAAAGAGAGAAAACGCAGCTTTTGTCTTGGGCGTTGACATTCACTGGCAACCTCCCTGCTGGAGAGATACCGGCCCAGCCCATGGTCTGATCTGCCATTCTGAGACCTGGCAAACTCGTACCAGCATCGGGCTGTTCAGGGCATTGCTTTCAGGGGAGGGATGGCTCAGTGGTTTGAGCATTGGCCTGCTAAACCCAGGGTTGTGAGTTCAATCCTTGAGGGGGCCACTTAGGGATCTGGGGCAAAAATCTGTCTGGGAATTGGTCCTGCTTTGAGCAGGGGGTTGGACTTGATACCTCATGAGATCCCTTCCAACCCTGATATTCTATGATTCAGCTGCCTTTCTGGTCACAGGCTCACAGCAGTGTTGCAAAATATAGTCTTGGCCGGCTAAGCCAGGCTCCGATTAGACAGAAGGAAACAGGAGAGAGGGAGAGGAAAGAGAAGCAATGGGGGGAGAAGGAAAAGGGCAGGGGGCAGGCAAAGTCTTGGTCCCAGGTGATGTCCTGAATTTAGCTGGGGCCAGGGGAGGTGGTGATGTCACCTGGGTCCATCTCTCTGGCACAGTTGGCCACGACATCCTCGGGATTGGGAAGAAAAGGGTCCAGGGGTCCCAGCAGGAGGCAGAGGGGTGGCAGTCATGGCGATCAGGGCCAGCTCCAGCTTTTTTGCCGCCCCAAGCGGCGAAGAAAAAAAAAAGGAAAAATTGAGCGGTCGCCGAAGAGGGAGTGAAGGACCCACGGCCGAAGTGCCGCCACAGACCCGGACGAGCCGCCCCAACAACAGACGGGCGTGCCGCCCCTTTCTATTGCCTACCCCAGGTACCTGCTTCCTTCGCTGGCGCCTGGAGCCGGCCCTGGTGACGATGAAGCCCGGTGCTCCCCTCCTCTCGCCGTTCCAGCTTTCACTCAGCCAGTGTCCCGGGAGCCACCTTTCTGCCCAAAGTCATTTCTTTGACCCCAACCAGGACTGCTGGGCAGAAGAGCCCACCCACCCTCTCGTTATTTCATCCACCAATTAGGCCCAATTATGTGCCATAGCAATTTTGATCCATTGGTTTCCGGCTCTACACATCTCTGGTTTCCCAGGCATGTCCCTGAGTTGAACTAAGGCAGCCTGTCTCTTTTCCCATTGGCAGGTGTTATTCCAGGTTCTTGGGACACTTTCTGAACTTTCTCTCACTTTTAACCATTGAGCTCACAATTCGGGGAGAGCTGCAGGCCCGTTATTCCGGTGGCTACATTGTATAAGTGGGGGAGTGATTCTTTTAATGTTGTTTCCTAGATTTTAAAGCCAGAAAGCATCATTGCGCTCATCTAATCTGATCTCCTGCTTCCACTGAGGCTCAAATCCGAGACCGTCTAAAGCCAGTGCAGTTAGAAATACAAAATAGAAATTAATGGAGATATCCTATCTCCTAGAGCTAGAAGGGACCTTAATAGGTCATTGAGTCCAGCCCCTGCCTTCACTAGCAGGACCAAGTACTGATTATGCTCCAGACCCCCCAAGCAGCCCTCTCAAGGACTGAACTTACAACCCTGGGTTTAGCAGGCCAATGCTCAAACCACTGAGCTATCCCTCCCCCCTACAAGCAGGGCCGGCTCCAGGCACCAGCGAAGGAAGCAGGTGCTTGGGGCGGCCAATGGAAAGGGGTGACACGTCCGGGTCTTCGGCGGCAATTCGGCGGTGGGTCCCTCAGTCCCTCTCGGAGCGAAGGACCAGCTGCCGAATTGCCGCCGAAGAATGAAGCGGCGCGGTAGAGCTGCCGCCGAAGTGCCACCGATCGCGGCTTTTTTTTTTTGCTTCGCTGTCACCAACAAGGAGAGTGGACGTAGCCACCTCCCCACTCACCGCCCCTGCTGTGCCGGGCCTGTGGTCCCGCGGCTGAGCTGTAGTCAGGGCCTTGGAGAAGATTCACAGTGTTCAGTGATGAAACCAGGAGCCGGCTCTCCTCAGAGCTGAACCTGGGGTGGATCCAACCTCAGGGTGATCATTCCAAGCCTGACGCCGAGGCCCCAGGCCAGATGCCACAGCAGCAAGATGCCCTGGCAATGGGTGCCACAGAAAACCCTTTCCTAAATCAACCGGTTTGTGACCCTTCGTTGATACTTCCTTTGTTTGTCCTTCGGGCCAGGGGCTCTGTGGAGGTCCCACTGCAGAGAGCAGGTTCTGGAGTCCCGGAGGGCAGAGCCCCAGGGCAGGGAGAGACGTCTCATCCTGACCCCTCTACAAGATCTTCCTACTTTAATGCTAAGTTCCCTTCATCCCCATGAATCCCTCCTCCCCAGGGTGGGTGTGAGGCTCAAAGACCCTGTTATGGAAGGTGCCCAACAAATCTCTCCCCCCTCCGCTCTGTCTTTCCAACCCTCCCCCCACAGAGAGACCCTTTTCTTTCTTTAAGGGGCTAGCAAAGAAGTGCCACGTGGCTGCAGCGCGGGAGGAGAGACTAGCCGGACTCTCCCAGAGAGGAGGCGTGGGTCACATAAGGAGCCTTCTCTTCCCGTCCCCATCTCAGGAAGGGAGAAGTTCTTACCCGAGGGTGGAGAGAATAAGGAATTGGTCCCTCTCCAGCTGGATCCAGACACTGAAGCTGTCAGTTACTTCCTGATAATTGCTGCCATGAGGCCCCAACCAGGCCAGCTGCGGATCATTTGAGGAGTCCGAGAGGCAGCTCTAACCAGCCTGCAGGAACTGAGTCAGCCTGGGTAATTCTGCCGTCTGTAAACCCCTCCAGCAGACTCTGCGGTTCACCGCGGGTTGGTGTTCCACGGAGGAGACAAAGGACCGAAATCGGCCCAACTTCACAAGCCCTACCACTGAGGTGTGCCGCTGTGAGACAAGTGTGGGCCTCCGACTCTGGCAACGGAGCATCTCTGGGCCTGGAGTCCAGTGGGCTCCGGTAGCGGTAATTGGGGAGGGCCGATGCTTAGGCTCTCCCTCGCTCTCTCTCTCACACTACAGAGTCTGCTGGGAGTGAGCGGATGCCAGCAGGGAACCCTCAGCTTCCAGGGGAAAGGGCTCCAGGCAGAGAAGCCCTGGAGATACCCAGCAGGGAAGAGACTGGGAGTGTGAACATGGTGGGGATTTCTGAGAACTTTACTTGGGGGATGATTTTGCAGTGTTAATAAATCCGGCCCCAAGAAGGGGTGTGCTGCACCTGACAAGAGTGTGTTGTGGTCATTTGACTGAGAAAGCCCGGAGAAGTGGAGAAACTGAGGCAGGCCACCTGTACAGGGACCTCAGACCACCAGAGGGTGCTTAGGAGGTGGCCAGCCTGTTCACAAGTGTCCACACACTGCTGGTTTAACTAAATCCGTATAATATCACGCCTTTAGTTACAGTGATACACTTGGGGTGTAGACCAGACCTCGTGAATGTCTAGCCAAATCTGAATGTACAGATGAGCAGAGCCCCAAGATTATGGGGTTGAAGAATGGGGAGAGGGCTTCTCAGTAGGACAGCGCCCTCAGAGCCTGTGAGCAGATCCGGCGCTGCATCCCTTGGGCACCCAAACTCCTGGTGAAGTCTGTGGGGATTTGGGGTGTGTGTGAAGAGCTTTGGGCTGGTCCCCAAAAGACTAAGCTAAACCTCTTCATGGAGCAGAAGCCAAAGCAAGGACTTAGGGGCTGCGAGCTGGCTCTGCCAGGCTCCTACCCCAAAGGCCTAGTCCAATGGACAGGGCACTGGGGAGGAATCAGGAGGGTTCTCTTCCCAGCTTTGCCATTTACTCATCACCTCACTGCTCTGTGCCTCAGTTTCCCCATCTCTAACACCGGGCTAGTAGCGCTTATTCACCTCTGTAAATTGCTTTGAGATCTGCAGGTGACAAGCCCTGCATAAGTGTTAAGTATTATTATGAACTCTGATAGCATTTACGCATGGAAAACAAAACACCACACGGCCACCCAGGCCTCTTGGCTCTCGTACAATGGAGGATGAAGAGTCAAAACAACGTAAAAGATTGTACAGCTTTATTGTAGCTTGGTTTATCATTTATCAGTTTATCGTTTAAGCTTCACAGACTCAAGAGGCGACGTGCTCTGAAGCTAGACACGCTGGAACAGATCGGAGGATACAACACTGGGGGGAAGACCAGGAGGCTGCATCCCAGGCCCTCATCGGCTCCCCAGTTCTGTTTCCCATTGCTTGCACTGGAACTAGAGGAACAAATTCACCGATACTCAGGAGTTATCCAGGTCTTATTCTCTTCCTTATCCCTAAGCGTAGATTTAACTGAGGCCGGAGGGAGAGCACTCTGGAGCAATGGGAAAGTCATCACTCATGAGAAGGTTGGTCTTATGCAAAAGTCACTGGGACTCAGGAGATTTGGGTTCAGTCTCCAGCTCTCTCACAGGCCCCCTTAAATAAGTCATGTAGGGAAACCGAGGCCCAGAGACGAAGGCCCAGATCCTCAAAGGTACTTATGCACCTAACGCCCATTGAAATCAATGAAATACATAGATACACATGGAACTGGTCATATCCCGGTGGAAAGATCGCACAGATTTTGCAACGACGACACCTTCAGTTTACTATGATTGCATATGAAACCTTTAACATTCACGGATGCACAAAGCTTTGAATCGGAGCTGCCCGATCCAGCGGAATTCAGGTATTCCACCCGCAGCCCATTCTTGAGTGGTGAACACCAGCGTGGGATGGTTCATGAAAACACCCAAACGCCAGCATTGTCGGCTTGGAATATCCACGGAATAGTTATGAATTCCAACCAGCGACACTAGTAGTAGGACTGATTAGTGCCGTGGTGCTCAGACTTTTGTCCTGGTGACCCTTTCACATAGCAAACCTCTGAGTGTGACCCCCCCCAAATTAAAAACACTTTTTTTGTATATTTAACACCATTATAAATGCTGGAGGCAAAGTGGAGTTTGGGATGGAGGTTGACAGCTTGCGACCCCCCCCCCATGTAATAACCCTGCGACCCCCTGAGGGGTCCCGACCCCTAGTTTGAGAACCCCTGGATTAGTGAATGCTCCAGAAAGACAGTTTGTGTGTGTGTGTGTGTGGGGGGGGGGTTCGTGTAGACAGAGCCAGTTGTACTTGAACATGTGTTAGCTGACCGAGGGGAACCCCGAAGTGCCCACCCGCTAATCCATGTGAAAATCCGCCAGGGCGTTGGCTCCCTTTCTCTAAACAGCTTTGATCCTAGCATAGACCCATCCTCTGAGCTACGGCCGGGGCTGGCTTGTCAAAGCAAAGGGGCTCTGCAGATGCGGACCGCTCAGACCACTTCGGGTGTCTCGGTTTGGGTCTGAGTCCCAACACGGAGCCAGGCACAATCACTCGGCCTGGACCCCAAGGCCAGAGGGGACCATCGAGAGCATCTAGTCCGACCCCCTGGCTAGCCCAGGCCGGATACCTGCCCGAAACAGTCCCTGGAGCCGCGCTGGTAGACGAACAGCCCATCTTGCTTTTAAACCTGGCAGTGGGGAGAATCCCCCCCCCGAAATTGTTCCGCTGGTTCATCACCCCCCCGCCCCCCCCCCCCCCCGTTACAAATGGGCGCCTTATTGCCGGCCTGGTTTCACTTGGGCCCAGTCCTGCCTTGCAGAGCTGAGCGGTGTTTTCGGGATTCACACACGGACCGAAGGCAACGCCAGGCTCGGTACCTGGGCTGCTGTCCATGGACACCTCGGAGGTGGTTTGTTTCCATCAGTGATGGTAAAGCCCGGACAGGCAGCGAGCAGGGAGCCAGACCCGTCACTGTTCTCCCTTCCCCCCCCCCCAACACCCCTTGCGGGGATCACAATCGAGGAACAAGAAATCCCGGGCGCGCCCCTTTACTCTCAAGGAATTGCCCTGGTCACTAAAGAACCTGCCCGCCCGGCTCCCCCGCCAGCTGCCCGCAGAGCTCCGGCCCGGCTCCCTGCCTGCCCTGGAGAGCAGCGCGCCCCGGTCCCCGCGGGCGGCGAAGCCGGATCACCCTTCGGAGCATCCAACTGGGTTCAGACACATCCCCTCCCCCGGCCTCACACCCCTACACACACCGGGTGAAGCCCCTGCCCCCTTCCCCAAGAATCCAGCGGCAGGGGACAGAGCCCGGGTCCCAGCGGTGCTAGCCCGGGTCCAAGCGGTGCTAGCCCGGGGCACCGACCCACTGGCCGGGGACGTACAGAGTCGGGGGCGGGGGGGTCTTGGTGACTGAGCGACACATCTGCGGAGGCCGCACGCGGCGCCCGGCGGGTTTTGCTGGCGCAGCCGGGGCAGGCTGGGCGAACAGTCGCGGCCCCCCAGCACGCCCCGGGGATGCCGGGCCCGGGGGAATCGCGGGGCGCAGGAAAGCCCCGCTGGGGCGAGGCCGGGCAGCCGCTCAGGGGGTGCCCTGGTGCTCCCAGGGCACCGGGTCGCTCTCCTCCCCGGCCGCCGTGTTCCCGCGGTGTTGCCAGAAGTGCTGCACGTCCGGAAGCTCCTTCTCCGCCGCCGGCGCCTCCTGCAGCGCCCGGGTGCGCTCCGCGGCCCCGGGGCCTCCCCGTCGGGCCAGCGCCCGCAGCCCGGCCCGGAACTCGGCGCAGGCCGCCAGCAGCACCGCGGGGCCCAGCGCGCCCGGGAGGAAGAGCGCGGCCTGCGCCAGCCCCGCCAGCGCCGCCGGGGGCGGCCGCGCCCCGCCGTGCCGGCCCCACAGCCACAGCCCCCAGGCGGGCAGCCAGGCGGCGTGGAAGAGCAGGCTGAGGCCCGCCAGCAGGCGGGTGCTGGGGCCGGCCGGGGGCGGCCCGCGGGCGCGCAGGGCTCTCCAGTAGCAGCCGCCGGTGAAGGCGGCCGGCAGCAGCAGGGCCAGCAGCGGGTAGGCGGCGCCGAAGACCCGCATGAAGCCGGCGGCGCCCGGGGGCGGCTGGAAGAGGCAGCGCGGCCCGTCGGGGCTGGGCTCCAGCCGGCTGAAGAGCAGCAGGGGCAGCGGCAGGCCCAGCGCCGGCAGCCAGAGCGGCAGCAGCGGCAGGAGCGGCGGCCGGGGCCCGGGCAGGGCGTGCGGGCCGGGGGCCGGGCCGCCCGACTGCTGCAGGCGGGCTCGCCCGACGGCCGCCAGGGCGAAGCACTTGGCCAGCAGCCCGGCGTGCAGCAGCCAGTCGCTGCCCCGGCAGAGGAGCGCGCCCAGCGGCCAGGCGCGGCTGCAGGCGGCGGCCAGGCGCAGCGGGGCGCTCAGGGCCAGCAGCAGCAGGTCGGCGCAGCAGAGGTGGAGCAGCCCGGCGAGGGGCGGCGAGCCCCGGCCCCGCCGCAGCTCCTGGCCCAGCACCGCCAGCAGCAGCAGGTTGCCCGCCAGCCCCGCCAGGCCCAAGGCGGCCAGGCCCAGGGGCAGCGCCAGGGTCCCGTCCAGCCCCGCGCCGGCCCAGAGGACGGGCTGGGAGCTGTTCATGGCTCCTGGCCGCCGGGGAGCGGGTCTGTGCGCAGCGAAGAGGCCGGCAGGGTCGTCGGGGCTCCGCGGGGCGGCTGGTGGCGCAGCGAGCCGGGGTCCGTAGGGGCAGGGGCGGCCTGCAGCCTGCCAGGCATGTAACAACGTGCGTCGGTTCTCGGGCGGGCCGGAGCCGAGCGAGGGAGGGTCCCGGAGCCAGCTGGGGCCCAGGCCGCCTGCTACCGACAGGTCCGCTGCGCGCTGGCTGGAGAGCGGCGAAATCCTCGGGGTAGCGGCCCCTGGGCGCCGGGAGCTGCTCAGCGAGGCGTGGTGCTGAAATGGGACCTGCCAGCCCGGAGCCCGCCCGGCTATATGGCACGGCGTGACATCAACTCCCACGTCAGGGCCCCCCGCCGCCCCCCGGATAACTAGCCCCCGCCCTGCCGGCAGCGGGCTGGCGGGGGCCGTCCGGGGGCGGGAGCCGTCAGCGTTAGCGCGCAACTGATTTCACATCCACTGGACTCACAGAAATCCCGCTCCGGTGTCGCCCGCCGCACCGCGATCACCCCTTGCTAGAGAGGCGACACGTGATTGACAGGTGTGACCGCTCTGATTGACAGCTGTATGTGCAGGGGGGGGGTCCCCCCACCCCCACTCCTCTCCCCTTCGTGTGGACAGGGACCTGGAGCTCAGCGCCTGTTGCATTTCACAGGTGCCGGGAAGGCAGAGCGAGCTGCGGTGTGAATCCACCTGATCGCGTTTAGCCCCCGCTCCAGCTCCGCCTGCGCGCTGGGCACCCGTGTCATTCCCGCTCCCCCCAGAGATCAGCCCCGCTCCGCGTGTCCCACCCCCGGGAAGGGAAATCGGAACCCGAGAGTCCAAGGCCAGAAGGGATCCTAGAGCGAAACTCTGTCTGCCCTCCTCTACCCCAGCCTGGAGACCTGCCCCCAAAGCCCCCCTCCCGCCGAGCTCTTCCAGGGGGCGAGGGAGAAGCCCCCAGAACCCGGGACATTGTTCCAGGGGGTCATTACTGTCAAAGGAAAGGCGCCGGCGTTAGTTTTCTCGGTGATCCTGTTTCTGCCCCGAGTCCCGCAGGCGGCTAGTGGCGTGAGACCGGAGTCCCGGGGACAAGGCGCGGGAGCCGCGCAGCCAAGGGCTTAGCCGAGCTTCAATGCCCCGATTTGGGTTGCGCTAGTTGTTGGGTAGCGGCTGTTTCACCCGCGGTCCAGCCGGGGGCAGGTCTAGTTTGCGCCTTTGCCCCAGAAGAGACCCCAGCCTGGGACCCCTCGTCTGAGCACCGCTTTGGGGTCCAGCGCGGACAGCCAGGCGGAGTGAGTCCTGCCAGGAGGCTCTGCTGCGGTTTGGGGCGGAAAGGGCGTAGCAAGGCGGAGTGACACCACAAGGGAATCCCCCTGGGCTGAGGATTTCTCCCGTGTGTTTGGAGTCATGTTGACGAGCTCCCCCAGCTCGGACCCAGAAACCACCCCCGGCCGGGTCCAGCCTCAGAGGGAGACTGAAGGTGCAGGACTGAAGAGGAAGGGGGGGGGCGTGTGGGGAAAGCACTTGAGTGGGGCTCTGGCGAGCGGCAGGCAGTTCCCGCCTCAGCGGTGAGTTCTCTGCCCGTCAGTCAGTGCCTCAGTTTCCCCCCCGCGTCTCTGGCGCCCCGTGACTTTGGAAGAGGAACACTTCCCAACTAGAGCTGGGTGGTGGGTATTGGCAATTCTGAACTAAAAGAAACGTTTCAAAGGGGAACAAAAAAGCTGAAATTTCAAAGTGTCCCTTGGAACCTGAATGCCCAGAAAGCGTCAGTTCAGACCCCTCTGTTGCTTCATTTTGATCCGGGGGGTTATTGTGGTTTGCTGGTCACCTTTTATGAACTCTGACGCAGGACCATGTTGGCCACAGGAACCGAAGTGCTAAAAATGTCACCCAAATCTCCACGCTGCTGCTGCAAGACATTTCGATGTTGACAAAACTGGAGTTTGGGGACAGAAAACGGTTCGTCAGAAAACCCACCAGCAAAAACCTATCGACCAGCTCGTCTCCCCACACCCCTGCAAGCAGGCCAGTGCCAGGCCTGGGGGGCTGCTGAGGTACAGGGAGATGAAGTGACGGGCCCAGGGCCACGCGGGCAGTAAGTGATGAAGAAGACACCGAACCCCAGCGCACCTGTTCTGCCTCCCTAGTCTGCTGCAAGCGCTTCTGGGCAGGGACTGTCTCTCACTGGGTGGCTACACGTAAGCGCTGCAGCTGTGCTGTGCTGTGTAGTGTGGACACTTACTACAGACACAAAAGGGGACAAGGGGTATTCCCCTGGCTCTGGTAAATCCACCCCCATGAAAGGGTGGCTGGAGGAATTCCTCCATCTGCAGTGCGGGTTACCCCAACTGGGTGACAGCACGCAGGGCAGGGCATTTCTCACAGCCCTGAGCAATGTAGCCAAGCCGCCCTGCGTGGTAGGTAGCTCCTGGGGTGCCGAGCTTGATTGGGGCCTGTCAGGGCCACCGTAATGAGAATAGAGTCAGGCCGAGAGCTCACCGCTGCTTGGCTACCAGGGCTGGAGATCGGGCCAGAGTTTGTGTGCAGAGTGTGACACCAGGGAATGGCGGATATTCAGAGCCAAGCTTGTGGTGCTGTTTCTGGAGCATCCCTCCCAGCTGGCAGCCAGGGCCATCCGGGGGGGGGGGGGATGTGGGGCAATTTGTCCCGGGCCCCACAGGGGCCCCCACAAGAATATAGTATTCTATAGTATTGCAACTTTTTTTTATGGAAGGGCCCCCGAAATTGCTTTGCCCCAGGTCCCCTGAATCCTCTGGGCAGCCCAGCGGGCAGCCTGCCCCGGCGGCAGGGCTCTCAGCCAGGCAGCGAGAGAGGGAGAGCAGGGGAGACGGGCTGGGGGCAGGGGACAAGCGAGGAGCAGCTGGGGAGGAGAGCTGCTCGTCTCTCCACAAACCCAATGCGCTTTGACGCTTCTGGTCATTTCCCTCCCGCCCGGCCGCGGCAGGTTCATGGGTTCACCTTGCGCCCAGCGCCCGGGACAATGGCAGGAAACCCCAGCGGCCGTGGGGGCTGATTGGTTCACAGCCAGGCGGGCGAGTCCCACACACAACAGCGGTTGTACCCCGCGGGGCCGGGCGATCTGCCCACAGGTAGTGTGGGAACAGCCTCAGCCCGGGAACCCGCTGCTGCGTGGAGCTCTCCGGAAATGTTAGCAGCTCTGCTCCTTTGCTAACCCATTGTAATCGGCCTCATTAACACTACACCGCTCCTTATTCTCATTCTATTTCCGCCACCTCCTGATTGGCTCTTTGCATTACCCGCTAGTTCAATTAACACCCGCTCTAATGTCTGCCCCGGACTGTCACTGCAGGTAGCACGTGAAGAAAACATTCACAATCCTTAAAACCAGAACAGAATGAGAACGTACCTGGGTCAGGGCCTTGCTCACTTTTACTGCCCCAGAACACGAGCTCTGCGCCAGCAGCTTCACTTTCCCAGCCTCCTGGACACTTAGGCCCAGAAATCTCATTTCTACTTATTTTTTAAATCTAAACGATGTTAACTTATGTTCTAACTATCCCATCGGCTACCACAAGATCTCTGCCTGTGTCCAATGGCAGGATCAGGCCCAAGAGTCTTGGAAATTAAGCCTGGCACGACTGGAGAATTGTTTTGGCTAAGAGTCAAGACTAGTAGCCATGGACCGGCTGCTGCTAATCAGATTACTCAGGGAGGCATAAGGGCTAATGGTTAGAGCAGGGGCACGGGGACGTAGGGGTCCTGGGCTCTGTTTACAGCACTGGGGGGCAGGGGGCACATGGTCTATTGATTCAACCGGGGACTAGCAATCAGGTTTTAGCATATAGGCTTGTTGGCCGACCTGAGATAGAATTTTGGGGTTGACTTTTTGATACTCTTGTATCTTATACTAATATGTGTGAACAAGGAGCAAAAGACGCTGTGTGTGTTGCTTCTCCCTGGCCAGCTGGGTTTGTTGGTATAATGAGAAGAGAGATAAGGGATAGAGCAGTTAAAGTGTCCCAGGGCATGGTGGGAGTGTAATATACCAGCATCCACTGGAAGGCTGCCCGGCTCCTCTCTCAAGCCAAGGTCAAGCAACCAGTTAGGAGGGGCAAGGGGGGATGGAGGGGAGACATAAGAAACACTAAAAGCCAAAGAAAAGCCTGGCCCTGACCAGAACATAACCTCACTCCTTACCCCTCCCTTGGGATACAAAAGAGGTGGGGTGAAGACCCTCGACTCACGACCCTCCAGAACGGAACGTGACCATAAACTGTAAGCGGTGTGACTGGGGGTGTGCACTCCAGGTACATTTGGGCTTGCTAAGGAGGGGGAATTGGGAATAGGGAGGGGGGAATGGGGCCACAGGCAAGGCTGTGCGGCGTCAGAGCTGGGAATGGGGATATGAGGTAAAGGCTGTGTGGTGTCAGAGTGTTGGGATATATATATATATATATATAAATATACATTGTGATTCATATATTCATGTAATGTGTTATAGGTCATTGAGACCTGGTATGAATGACGTGTGCTTGACATGAATACGTGCATTGCAAGTTGGCAACCAAAGCAAGAACTTAAGGTTAAGAAGGCTTTGAGCAGGGGATTGGACTAGATGACCTCCTGAGGTCTCTTCCAACCCTAATCTTCTATGATTCCATGATTCTATAAGAATGATTAGAACTATTCGTGCAAAAAACAATCTTGTCATGTTTCGAGAAAAATACGGAGAATCAGCAGAAAAAGAAACAACACCAGCTGGACTGACATAAAATTGTATAAGAATTGGAGGAAATGGCATACCTTGGATCATGGCGGCCCGCCCAGGATTGTCTCTTTGGAATAGTGGCGGTAAAAGGCCTAGTAAACAAAGGCAAAAAACCAATAACGCAACAAAATGAACTATAAATGGTTGCCTATAATTTCTGCAAATCAAAGTAATTTATTAATCCAAAGCCCCATGTGACTATACATGTGGTTTTCACCGGCGCCGCGCATTTTAGAATCTTATCATAAAAAAAAAAAATCTCAACTGGCCATCAAAACCATTCTAACCTTTGAACTCTGGCACAGTATGTTTGGGGTGTAAATGTAAAGTAAGTAAGGTTTGTTTTGTAATCAACAAAAAGCATTTAAAGCATTGTATACCAACACTGTGTCTGGTATCTGCCTGCTCCCCATCCTGTAAAAAAACCTCGATTGCAGGTCTAACAAGAGCTGGAAAGGGGGATACGGGGTAAAGCCTCTGTGGTGTCAGAGCTGGGAAGGGGGACATGGGGTAAAGCCTCTGTGGTGTCAGAACTGGGAACGGAACATTGGGACAGACTCTTCCGGCGTGTAGAGCTCTGGATATGTTTGCTTGGAACTAACCCCAATAAACATGGCATTGCCTGCACTTTGGACTTCTGGTCTTCTGCTCTCTGTCTGCGTGACAAGAACCAGGGTAGGGGGTGAAGGGAAAACCCTCTATCATCTTGGTGTTGTGACTCAGATGCATCACACTGGACAGGTAAGTAACAGCCAGCTAAGTCCCCCTGTCCAACAGTCCATGCAGCTGCTTGGAGGGGGTATGGTGGGCTCTCACGATAGTAGTTGTGGCTCCTTCAAGTTGAGGTAACTGTCTTTTTGGATAAGTGGATATGGAAGAATCAGGGCCCATTCCTGGTACAAGAGCCAGGGGAGGGGGTGAAGGGAAAGCCCTCTAACATCAGGGCTCCATGTTTTGATTTTGCCACTGACCCAGGGTGCCCCAAAAGTCATTTCACTTCCCACCAGTTTTCACATCTGCCAATACAAGCTAACGCTATCCCCCTCTAGTGTGAAGCACTATGGAAGTTGTGATGTTCCCCTCTGGTGTTATCTGGACTGATGATCTGCTAGGTCCCTCCAATCCTTGACTCTGGGAGCCAGCCTTACCCTGCTCTGCTGTGAGAACCCCCACTCCTGGGCTGTTCACGCACAGCCTCTGGCATGTAAGCTGTTCCTTGGATTGTGCAACCGAATGACACTAGCCACTATCTCCGGTCCCAGACACAACCCTAGGAACCTCCATCTTGCAGTGTCCAGTTATGCCCGCTGGATGCTGCAAGCTTATATGAGTTTGCCAATTTAACAAAGAAATTGATATGTACTAGGCTTGTTCTCCCAAGGGGAGCCTCTGACACACCTCAGACCAAACGCACTGCTTCAGGAAGAACAAACAAACAAATTTACTAACTACAAAGATATATTTTAAGTGATTATAAGTCAAAGCACAACCAGTCAGATTTGGTCAAATGAAACAAAAGCAAAACACATTCTAAGCTGATCTGAACACTTTCAATGCCCTTACAAACTTAGATGCTTCTCACCACAGGCTGGCTGGTTGCCCTTCAGCCAGGCTCTCCCCTTTGATCAGGTGATGTCTGTGGAAGTGGAAGAGAGAGAGCATGGCAAACGTCTCTCCCTTTTATCATGTTCCTTCTTCCCTCTTGGCTTTTACCCCCCCCCCCCCCAGAGTCAGGTGAGCATTACCTCATTGCAGTCCCAAACTGACCAAGGGAAGGGGGGTGACTCACTCGAGAGTCCAACAGATCCTTTGTTGTTGCCTAGGCCAGTGTCCTTTGCTCCTGTGAGGCTGGGCTGGGTTTGTCCCATACATGCCCTGATGAGGTGTGAACTGCCCCTCTGCTCCTGGAGAGTTTTGCCTGGGCTTGTTTTAAGCCATGAGGACACATTTTCAACCTCATAACTATATACATGAAATTACAACCTATAACATTACTATAACAACAATGCTCAGTGCATCACGAGCCTTTTGAAGACACCCGACATGACAAACTTTGCATTGGACACCCCACAATCGTATTATAAGGATGAACATGGGGGTGCTGGGTGTTCCCCCAAGGTACAGAGTGTCACAGAAGTGCAGTGCAGGATTCATGTGACCTGACACTTTTGTTTTGTGACTTTGTGGGTCTGCGTGATCCCTGCCATGTTCCCTCTGAGTCTGCTGCCTTGGGCTCATTGCTGGTTGCGGCTGTGCTGTGCTTGGTTCCCGTGGTTTATTTCACATTGATTGTAGCTGCTCTTGCCGCAGTAGGACTTAGTAGAAGTATTAGGGGAGCAGCTGGAGGCCCCATTGTGCTGGGCTCAGTGCGCACAAACACACAGATACGTCTTACCTTGGAGGGTTTGCGGTCCAAGTAGACCAGAGGTGGGCAAACTACAGCTCGTGGGCCACATCTGGCCTGCGGGACTGTCCTGCCCGGCCCTTGAGCTCCCAGCCAGGGAGGCTAGCCCCCGGCCCCTCCCCTGCTGTCCCCCCTCCCCCACAGACTCAGCTCACCCTGCCGCCAGCGCTCTGGGCAGCGGGGCTGTGAGCTTCTGCCAGGCAGTGCAGCTGCCAGTCCTGGTGCTCTGAGTGGCATGGTAAGGGGGTGGGAGTGGAGGGGTGTTGGATAAGGGGCAGCGGTTCCAGGGGGCAGTCAGGGGACAGGGACCAGGGGGCGGTTGGATGGGGTGGAGGTTCTGGGGAGGGCGGTCAAGGGACAGGGAACAGGGGGGGTTGGATAGGCATGGGAGTCTCGGGGGGCCTGTCAGGGGGCAGGGGTGTGGATAGGCGTCGGGGCCATCAGGGGACAGGGAGCAGGGAGGTTGGATGGGGGTGGGGTTCCAGGGGGGCGGTTAGGGATGGGGGGTCTCGGGAGGGGGTGGTCAGGGGACAAGGAGCAGGGGGGTTGGATAGATCGAGGATTCTGAGGGGGGCAGTCAGGGGGCAGGAAGTGGGAGGGGTCGGATAGGGGGCGGGGGCCAGGCTGTTGGGGGAGGCAAAGCCTTCCGTACCCGGCCTTCCAGACAGTTTTGGAACCCCGATGTGGCCCTCGGGCCAAAAAGTTTGCCCACCCCTGGGGTAAACGGAGCTAGGTAGATACGATAAAGGAGTCAGAGCCTCTGCTGGTGGAAACTGGACAAGTTCCATTAAAGTCCGTGGAGTTAGGTCAGTTGACACCAGCCGAGGATCTGGGCCCAAATGCGTAATCACCCCCCCCAGCTCAAACCTAACATCGTTCCAAAGCTGTGAGCACCTGTGTCGCCATGGCAACCTCCATGTGCTGAGGGCGTTAGTCTGGAAGCCGTTTTGGGTTGTGCCTACCAGGCCCTGACAGCAATGGTCTTCTAAGGAGAGAGAAATGGGTCATCGGACTGGAGATGCCCATCACTGGAGCCTAGTGCAAAGGAAGGGTCCAATCCTGGCAGGCGCTCAGCCCTTCTTGCTCACTGCTGGGCACTCTTAGCTTCCCCCAGAAGTCCCCTGATGTGCGGCCAGGATCGGGCCCTAATGTGTGCAGGCTGCATTGTCAGGAGTTATTTATGAAATAATCCCTTGATATTTTGAGTCTACGGAATTAGTGTGTTTGTATTGGGCTGGCCCTTTGCCAGGTGCGTATACCTCTCTCCTAGGATGTAATCCGGGGGGACATGTAACAATGTAAACCACAACATGTGCGTGGGGGAGGAGGGTAATCCTGTGCGGAGCCTCACGTGATCGTCCCAATTGACAAGGGAGGAATTTATCTCCAGCCGCTGCGCTGTGACGCTGCCTGTCGCAGTGGGAGCGAGTGGAGCCGGGGTGCATGCTAGATAAGGGGGCTGTGGATAGGGTTCCACCCTTGGAGCAGGACTCTCGTGAGCTGCAAGTGCTAAAGGGTTTGATCCTGCCCAGCGCTGGGCCAGAATATTGGGCATTTACTTGCCTGTAAAAAGAGCCGATGCGGGGGCGCGGCCTGCAGGGGAGACCGAAAGAACATTGAGATGCTGTTATGTGCCATCGAGACACAGGGGGAAGGCAAAGAGGGGCAGGTCTAGTTAGGGACTCCTTTGCATTCTGAGGATAATTCTTTGATCTGACCCACCCATACTCCGGCCTCACCCTGCCTCTTTTTAATCCAGAGCGTATGCAAGCCCAGGGCTGGGCAGGCAGGGACATTGAGACTGGCCCCGTTACATTGAGCTTCAGGGCCACAGAGGTTTGGCGCAAGAACTTGTTCTGTGGCAGGTGGCTGGTCCTAGGGTCAAGGAGGTGCCTTCTGCAGTCTCCATGAAGGTAAACCCAGATTTTATAAGCCACTGAAAATCACCCTTTGCACATGTTCAGCAGAACTGGCTAGAGCCTTGCTCCTAAATTCTTCCCAGACCCTCTGAGCCTCCTGTGTCATTTGGAAGAGGCCACACAGACCAGCGCCTCCAGTTGGAACACAGAAAAAATATGGAGCCGCCTTCTCCTTAGTCTTAGGAGGAGGCGGCACAGGCAGCAAGCTCTCGTACGCCGTCAGCAACGCATCTGCATTACGGCCCATCCTGCCGATGCAATGGAACGGGGTCATCCATTCCATTGCATCAGCAGGATGGGCCACAAGGGACATACCCCGCGGGGTATCATCTGCATGCTACAGAGACAGTAACGCATGTCTCCTTACTGACCCCTCTGGTGGTCTCATATAAACACTGAACAAGAAAGGCAGAGAGAAGGATCCGGCGCCACCCTGCATGAGAGCACCAACCAGGGGGATGAAAATTCATTCAGAACAACCCCATCTCGTATGAGGGCTAAGGAAGCCACATTAGACCCTTTCTAACCATGCCAGATGGGCACCAGAGATGTCTCAACACCCCCTCATGGCCAAAGTCAGCTAGCTGACAGGCCTAACAAAGTCATCATGGACAGCGTAGCCTCATCCCTAGCCACCAGTCATCGCTACTCAGGTGGTTTCAGGCCCATGCCCAGGTCCAAAGCCTGACGATCCAGGATTGAGGAGACCTGAACACTACCAATATTACCACAGCTGTTTGGCCACTGCTTTCTCAATGATCCGCCCCCCAGATGGCAGCGGGACACTAGGCTGAAACTGGGGAGCAGAACTGGATACAATGTTTTTGAACAACCATCCAAAAATGGCCTTTGGTCCCCCCCCCAGGTTGAATTTTCATTAAAATGTAACTTTTGGGGGGGGAAATAAATCAAACTTTTTGGAATCCCCCCCCAATTTCCTGTGCTTTTATTTTTTTTTTTATATTGAAACTTTTATCACAAAGTTCTTGCTGACCAAAAGTCCTCCAGCTTTGGTAAACAACAGTTGGGAACAAACCTTTTGATAACGTGGCCAGTATAAATGTTGCAAAATTTTGCAAATGCCGCCCTCCCCAAAACCAGGTCCATTTCAACCCTGCAAAATGGGCAGCAACCCCTGAAGTGTTGCAAGTTTTGCCATGAAATCTTTGTCCACTTTTTGGTCAGCTCTGACGGTGAGGTCAGCAAGGCAAAGGGCTGACTTGCTGCAAGGCCATCTCAGCAGAGTCTCCTGGAGATGTCTGGCAGCCGGACTTCAGCCAAAGGCACCGAGCGCCTCCATCAGCAAACAGGCCCCGTCATCTTTGCCGTCCAAGCCGGACATGGGAGCAGCGTACTGTGGATGGTCCGAACTGCCCTTCCAGAACCTCGCTGAGCGTCCTGGGGACAAGTCCTTGCCTTGACCCCAGATGCAGGCAGCTCTGTCTGCCCACGAAGTAAACAGCAAGTTCCTCAGTGTGAACACCTGCCTGTTTCCCCCCGCGGGCAGCATGTGACTTCGCAGCTGCTAGGGTGGAGACAAAGAAACCTTTTCTGGTGTCCTGCCCCGCCCTGGCAGGCAGCGTGATCGACACCCCTGGACTACCCCCCAGAAGTGTCTGCAGGGCAGCTATGGAAGCTTGAACTGGTCCTATCATGTTTCATGCCTATCAAGGCACAGACTTCTACCACTTGAGCTAAAAGACTAACTCCATCACCTGGCAGCAGTAACAGGCTATTATCCTCTCTGGAGAAGGGCAGGACACACATGCATTAGGAGACCCCCACACTGCTCCTCATTCTAACACGACGAGGGGTTTATGTTTCAGCGAGCACTGCCCTTGCCAGTCACTCAGGGACCGGGTGCCCAGACTTCAGCTCCCCACAGGTGTTTGTGTACACGGGCGATGCGGCCTGTGGTGCCCCAGAGCCAGCTCCCCTCTGCCGGAGAGCACCGCTCAGCGGTAAGAGGAAATACAGACAGATAGACGCAGAGGCGAGATCTGAAGTGCCTTGTCTGCCCCAAGGCAGGGAGCTCCAGCCCCCCCGAGCCATTGCCGGAGCGGGTCAGCGGTAGGGGGAATGGCCACTTTGCAGTGCTGGGGACGCGGCTGGACGGTGCCTGGCTAATTGAGTCTGCAGCAATTAGGGGGGGAATTAGAACCATTGATCATGACGGACTGGAAAACAAATCCCCCAGCTGCCTTTGGAAAAGGAGACGCCTCAAGCGCCCTCTGCCAGAGCCATGAATGTGCTGGAAATAGCCTTTTATTCCCGTCCCTGCCAATTACCTCCGTGCTTCCGCGTGGGAACAGCAGCTAACAGGCCTGGTTCCCGAACGGCTGTTTGAGCCCAAAGCCCGACTTCATGCTGCCGGGGACGCCACCAAGCCGCCATTCCCAGCTCAGAGGGACCAGGCGGGGGCGGTAATCTCTTTTATTGGCCCACCTCCTCCTGGCGAGCGTTACAAGCGTGTGTCGTTCAGCCACAGCGGCTGGGCCAATAAGAGAGATCACCGCCCGCCCACCCCCACCTTGTCTGTCCAACACCCCGGGACCCCCCCCCGGCCACGCTGCCACTCCAAGGGTGTTTCCCTGGAGCCCCTGCTAGGTTCAGCTCGACGGTTATGTTCCCAGCAAACTGGCTCCTTCGGTCTCTTCCTTTTCCATGTCACGGGGTTGTGTGTGTTTTAAATGATGAACCACCCCTAGCTGCTGTTTCTGGGTCTCCGCAGACGTGTGTTTAGTAGCAGCCCCGCTTGGCGTTGGGGGCTGAAAAGTGTGTGGGGTGGAGACAGGCAGGCGGGATCGAGGGGAGGGGGCCGGAGGGGCAGCCCGGGAGAGGCAGCTCTGGACTCTGGCCCGTTTATCGGGCTAAAATTGGCTGTGGCTTAAAGTCCCTAGTCACAGCTGCAGGCCAAAGAACCCGAGGGCAGGGCAGGGTCTGGCCAGGAGACAGAGTGCAATCCTGGCAGCTGGCCCTGATCTGCCCCGGCCCCGGCCCTCTGTGCTCATTGATGGTGCCTTGCATGGAGCTCAGGAGCGCTGGCATGGGCTGGGCCTGCCCCTGTGCATTGCGTGGTAGTTAAATCTCACCCCCCACCCCCGCCTGCCCTGCGACCCACGGGCAGGGTTACGGGAGTGCAGAGTCTGGCTGCAGCTGGGGGGCCAGGGGGTGACCCCGTCTCGCTAAGGAGGCTCCCAGCTCTGCCTGCCCTTAAGCAGCCCATTCGCGCTGGGTCTGTTAGACTTGTCACGTCCAGCGGCGGCCCTGAGCAGGATCGGGCCCGTCTAACAAGGCCCTGAACGGGGCTGTCACAAGGCAGCGCTTCGGCCCCCCCCCTTACCTCTCACTGCCTCAGGGGCCCTCCCGCTGCTCCGGCTTCCCAGCTCTGCCCCCCCAGGTCTGGCTCATGCCCAGCCCCAAGGGCCGGATCTGGGTCAGATGATGCCGTGCAGGTGCTGGTCCTCCTTCCTCAGAGAGGGCTAGTGGCACCCTGTGGCCCCACTCCCCCCTGGCCCGAAGTCCTTGGCCACCCCTAGGGCAAGCCTCACCGAACCCTCAAACCCTGTGCCCTCCTCACGGGGTACAACCCCCCCACCATGCGTTAGAAAAGGGGGTTCCCAGGCATTACACACTGGAAACATAGCACGGGGCGGGGGAGCTATTGGGTTCCTCTTCTGATCTTTGCCCTCTGATAGTGGGGCAAGATATATACCAGGGCCGTCCATTAATCACAGTTAACTCGGGTGATTAACTCAAAAAATTGATCATGATTAAAAAAATTAATTGTGATTAATCGCCATTTAATCGCACTGTTAAGCAAGAGAATACCAAGTGACATTTACTAAATATTTTTGGATGTTTTTCTACATTTTCATATATTGATTTCAATTACAACACAGAATACAAAGTGTACAGTGCTCACTTAATATTATTATTTTTCATTACTAATATTTGCACTCTAAAAATGATAAACAAAAGAAAATCAACCTTCTGCTGGTGGCACCTGACTCAGATGATGAAAATGAACATGCGTCGGTCTGCACTGGTTTGGATCATTATCGAACAGAACCCATCATCAGCATGGACGCATGTCCTCTGGAATGGTCATTGAAGCATGAAGGGACAACATATGAATCTTTAGGGCATTTGGCACATAAATATCTTGCGACGTTGGTTACCACTGTGCCATGTGAATGCCTGTTCTCACTTTCAGGTGACGTAAACAAGAAGTGGGCAGCATTGTCTCCTGCAAATGTAAACCAACTTGTTTGTCTGAGCGATTGGCTGAACAAGAAGTAGGACTGAGTGGACTTGTAAGCTCTAAATTTTTACATTGTTTTATTTTTGAATGCAGGTTTTTTTTTTTACATAATTCTACATTTGTAAATTCAACTTTCATGATCAAGAGATCGCACGACAGTACTTGCAATGGGGGAACTGAAAAATACTATTTCTTTTGCTTTTTACAGTGCAAATATTTGTGACAAAAATAAATATCAGGTGAGCACTGCACCTTTTGTATTCTGTGTTGTAACTGAAATCAATACATTTAAAAATGTAGAAAACAACCAAAAATATTTAAATAAAAGGTATTCAATTATTAACAGCGCTATTAATCACGATTAAGTTTTTTAATCACTTGACAGCCCTAAAAATACCAGTAGCTAGACAGACAGACGGACGGGCAGACAGACAGACGGACAGACAGACAGACAGACAGACGGGCAGATGGACAGACGGACAGACAGACAGACGGGCAGACTGATTGAAGGGCCAGGTGGAGCCAGTAGCCTGATCTCATGTGTAGCACAAGCCAGTCAAATTCATTCACTCCCCCGGTACCGAGCCCAATCACTTGTGATCGGCTAAAGCGGCTTCCAGAAAAGCAGCCAGGCTGGATTTGGAGACATCAAGAGCTGGAGAATCCGGCCGTTCCCTTGGGAGTTTGTTCCAGTGCGCGCTCACCCTCCCTGTTAACAAAGCACCTGATTTCGAATCGGACTTCGTCTGGCTCCAGCTTCCAGACGCTGGCTCTTGCTCGCCTCTCTCTGCTCGAGTAAAGAGCCCGTTAGTACCTGGTATTTTCTCCCCAGGCGGGGACTCACACGCTGTCATCAAGTTACCTCTCAGTCTTCCTTCTGCGAAGCGAAACAGGTTGAGCACTTCGAGTGTCTCACTTTGAGGCATTTTCTCCAGCCCTTGAATCACGTCTGTGGCTTTTTTCTTCATCATCTCCATTTCCAGCAATCCTTTCAAAATGTGGGCACCAGAGCCGCACGCCGTATTTTAGGTCGGGGCTACATGATGTAAGCTGCCTGGCGTCAACCGAACGATGGAAGTGTCTACACTTAATTTCACTGCTGACGACGTAACTGCCCGGCTAGGCCGACTTCATAACTCCACCTCCACCAGTGGCGTAGAGCCAAGGTTGCTGTGGTTACATCCATGCAGAATCAGTGTAGACCTTGCGTTCCCACAATGCCCTGCACTGACAGTACAATCGGCACAAGTGTTCCTGGTGCGGCCGCGAGGTGCAGCCATGCACGTGTGATGTGATTACTGCGGGGACTGTACGCTGATGTAAGTTAGGTCGACTTCATTTCGTAGTGTAGACATGGCCCCAGTATTGGTCTCACCAACGCCAGATACAGGGTTAAAATCACCTCCCGACTCACTACTTCTCTGTTTATACATCCTAGGATTGCATTCACCCTTTTTGCCACTGTTAGGGCTTCCCCCTCTCGCAGGGCTGGTTTTAGGACCTGCGGGGCCTGATTCGAATACCTGGCGGCGGTCCGGGTCTTCGGCGGCACTTCGGCGGCGGGGGTTCCGCTCCAAGTCTTCCGCGGCACTGAAGGACACCCCCCCCCCCGCTGCCAAAGTGCCCCCTAAGACCCGGAGCGGACCGCAGCCAGGTGAGTAAAAAAAAATGTAAAAAGCACCTAAGGCGCAGGGCCCCTCTTAGGCGCGGGGCCCGATTCCGGGGAATTGGGGGAATCGGTCTAAAGCCGGCCCTGCCCCCTCGCCCTTCCCTTGGTTCTTGCCACGCAGACAGAAAGCAGAAGACCAGAGTCCGAAGTGCAGGCAATGCCATGTTCACTGGGGTTAATCCGGCAAGTTCTGTACACCAGAACCGTGTCCCCCCTCCTAGTGCACGCCCCGGCACCACCCCTTACCATTTATGGCCATGTTCCGTTTTGGAGGGTCGTGAGTCTGGGAGCTTCAGTACCACCTCTTTTGTACCCCCTGGGAGGGGTAGGGAGTGAGGTTGTCTATCTGGATGCAGGTGCAGGTGGAGGAGACAGGAGCAGTGGTAGGCCTGGCAATATGGCCCTGCCTAATCATAGCTATTATGTTATGACTCCCTCTTAAAAACTCCCCTGTTTGCAGTCCCCTTGGTCACTTAGCCTCTGGCTTTTAAGGCCTTCTCTCCTAGGTCAGCCCTACCCCCTCGTTAATCACATGGGGGAGGGTGATCACAAGGCTGATCAAAGATGATCAAGGCAGATCCAGGGAACAAAGGCTCAGACTGTCCCCAACACACACAATCCTGACTGACCTTGTGTGACGTTATTGATATAATCTGGGACCATATAGATCATTGTTGCAACCAAGGTCCTGTAGTGGCACCCAAATCTTGTATAAAGGGGGTCAAATGGGGTGTCTAGGACAAGGTTATGGTTTACTGGTTATGATTATGCTGTCTATATGTGTGTATCAGTTTTGTAGTCGAAGTTAGGAATATTGGCTCTATACTGTCTGTATGGCAAACTTATGCTATGCTGCTGGGTGACATCCCAGACAAACTGGTGCTAGCTCTGCCTAGCCTGCTTGATGGCCCATTAAGGACCATCAGCTATACAATGGACCCATTGAGAGAAGGCAGATACGCCTTGTAACTCAGCAAAGTATGCAGGGACTGGCCCATGTGACTCCAGACTCCATTTTGCTGTAATTTTCCACAGTAAGGACAAAGAGGTGTTCTTACACCTGGAAAAGACTATATAAGGCTGATGCCTCATCTCCATCTTGTCTTCAATCCTGCTTCTTACCTCTGGAGGGACTTTGCTACAAACAGAAGCTCTGAACAAAGGACTGAGGACCCATCCCAGCGGGGGATGTATTCCAGAGACTTGATTTGAACCTGCAGTTTATTCCATCGCTGCTGCAAGCCTGAACCAAGAACTTTGCCATTACTGTATGTAATTGATTCCATTTAACCAATTCTAACTCTCATCTCTATCTTTTTCCTTTTATGAATAAACCTTTAGATTTTAGATTCTAAAGGATTGGCAACAGCGTGATTTGTGAGTAAGATCTGATTTGTATATCGACCTGGGTCTGGGGCTTGATTCTTTGGGATTGAGAGAACCTTTTTGGCCGGGCACCTCCTCTTGTCTCATCATGCGTCGCTTTTTCCTGCTTTCGACTGCATTGTCCCTTTTTCATACATTTGTTGCTGCTGCTTTTTCGGGAGATGTTTTTGAGGAGTTGATGTTTGCTGCGGCTCGTTTCCTTTCTCTCATACGTTCCACGTGCCATCACTTACCCAGACTTCAGGTTTGCTTGTCTGGAAACCAGATTCTGTTAGATTGTGGCTTCTAGGGGTGTGGTGACGCTGTGATAAAAGACCCTTGGCTTGGCCGTGGCTGGCCCGGATCAGCTGACTCGGGCTCGCGGGTTCGGGCTGCGGGGCTGGAGACATTCGGGCTCAGGCTGGAGTCCAGGCTCCAAGCCCCTGTGCGGGGGGAAGGTCTCAGGGCCCGGGCTCCAGTCTGAGCCCAAATGTCTCCATCACAGCTGGAGCCCTGCGAGCCCGAGTCAGCTGGCTCTGAGACTTGGTCCCCCGGGTTTCTTATCACAGTGTAGGTGTACTCAGTGGTACCTGTCACCCTGCCCTGCAGGGGCTCCAGAGCGTGAGAACCAACCTCAGGGCAGGCTGCCAGGAGCCAGGGCACAGAGCCCACACGGGCTGTGAGTTCTGTACTTCGATTTCACCAACTAATCATCAAGGGCAAACTCCTCAGGCATCATAACAGCTTCAACACGGAGTCACAGACTGTCCCATTGGGGGCTCCGATCTGTCCTGTCACCTAGGCAAGTTTGCTTTTGTGATACATGGGCCGTTACACCAAAAATCGCCACAATATTCAGGTTACCCCCGGGCCCAAAGGACCTCACTTACCCCAGGTCAGTTGCACCTTAGAGCTCACATCAAAGACAACGCTTGTAGCCAATCCTACAATAAACTGTCTAAAGGTTAATTAACTAGGGAAAGGAAATAAGAGAGTTACTTACAAGGTTAAAGCAGGTAAACACACACACACACACACACACACACACACACGAGTTACAGGCTTAAGTTTCAAGAAGTCATAGAAGTTTCTAGAATAAGCAAGCTCTATGTGTCCTTTAGGGCTAATCCAGGCCAAACACTGGGGATCTTTTGCTTATGCTTAGTAATCCTTGCCCCTCAGAGTCCAAGCAACATGAAAGATACAGTTCCTCCTTGTCAGGGCTTTTTATTCTTTCACCCATCTTGCTTCGAGTTGCAAATTCAGCTGTTGGGAGGAATTCACTTGCACGTCTCCTTTCCATGGAGTGGAGAGCAAACAACAAAGTCTTTTGTCCCCTGATGTTCCACAATAGCTTGTCTGGCGTTGATGGGCCTCCTTTGAGGGACAGGAGACAACACCTCCTGTTGGCCCCTAGTAATTCACACCCGTTAATGCTCCTCTCCCATCTGGTGATTTGCAGTTACAGAGCAAGCATTTAAATGTCACCTTATCACATGGGCTACAGGTATTAGAAGTGAGATTAACACAGGCATCAGTCCATAAAGTCTGAACACCAAACACATGCTTATCATTCCAATACCTATTTGAACAACACTAACACACAGCTGAGCCAGACTGGTTTCCAGCTACGTCTTTGACAGTGTTCAGTTGAGATCTAGGGGCCTTGGCATGAGCTGGCACCTGGTCCTCCAGTGTCACGGTACCGTCAGGCAGGAAGGACCATGTCAAGTCGGTGTTGACTGCCTGTGATAGACCCAATCTTGTAGCACCTGGAGTCTGTTCCTGAGTCCAATCGGACATTACTGCTGTGATGTCTCGTCTGTGAGCCTTTTGCTGTCAGTTTTCTTGGTGCCTTTGCAGATTATGTTTTTCTTCATTTTTTCTTAAGTGCCTAATAGGTGGTTTTAAAAGTGCGTGAGATCTGGCAGCAGTCCAAGCCAGCCTGTTTCCTGGTGGAAATGAGTCCCATGGCCGTGAGCCTCCTCTAAGGATGGCCCCGCCCCCACGCCCCCCCGACGCTCATCATCATAACAGCCAGGGCTCCAGCAGTCACCTCAGTGAGTCTCGCTGGCATGACCAGGTGGAGGGAGCAGGTGATCTCTGAGATAACTGGCCCCTGGCTTGTGCTAGGGCTTTGCAGGACCAGGAATCGGAGCCTGGACTGGCAGCCAGTGTGAGATGTGGAGCATCATGGGAATGTATTGACACTGGTCTGCCCCAGCTGAAAAGGTGGCAAGGCCTGCTGCCTCTGGTGATCCTTAGGCCAGCCTGGGCTAGGCGCAGGCCGGACTATCTGTGTCCAGATCTGCATCTAGACAAGAGGGAAAATCGGATATCAATTGTATTTGGAACGCAGGCCGCTTCAGAGGAAGAGGTAACCCCTCCAACACGCAATTGGCACCCTCCCGTTAATGGAAATCCAGGCTTGGACACAGCCCGATTGCCTGGAATAAACAACTCCTGAGCTTCTGTTCAGGCAGCTTGGACACCAACAGCTTTGCTGCTTCATTGGCAAGCTGTCGTTCCAGCCTCCTTCCCCCGCGTGTCAGATGCTGAGGCCTTTTGTCCGGCTGAACCATCAGCCGCTGCTAGAGTTCTGCATTCAGCTCCCTGCTCATGGAAAGCAGGTGGCTCTCCAACGGGAGCTGATGCCATCAGTTCACAGCTTCTCTGGGTAAAGATGGATGTAGCTTCTGTTCCCACCATGACCTGCCTGTCCGTGTGGCTCACCGCCTTGGCGGATGTGATGCTGCAAGGTAGCATTAGGGGATGTTGGACTTTTTTCATAGATTCATGGCGTTTAAGGCCAGAATTGACCCTTAGGCTATCTAGTCTGACCTCCTGTCTAGCACAGGGCCATTAAAATTCGCCCAGCTCCCCTGTGAGCCCAGTAAGTTCTGCTTGGCTACAGCATCTTCCAGAAAGACATCATGTCTGGAGCTGACCACAGCAACCCACCATTCCCTCGGGACTTTGTTCCAATGGTCACTCACCCTACCTGTGAACAATTTCTGCCATATTTCTAATTTGAATTTGTCTGGCTTCAGCATCCGGTCATTGGTTCTTGTTCTGCCTTTCCCCGGGGAGATTAAAGGGCCTTTTTTTTACCAGGTATTTTCTTCCCAGTGTGGCGTTATTGACATAAACTGACCATATAGATCATTGTTACAACCACTGTTATTTATTTGCAGCAAATATTGTACAAAGGTTGTTGTGTGAGGTGTCTAAGACAAGGTTATGGTTGGCTGGTTATGATTATGCTATTTGGGTGCATGTATCATTTTTGTAGTTGAAGTTATGAATATTGGGTCTATACTGTCTGTATTTCAAACTTGTGCTATTCTTCTAGGTGACATCCCAGACAAATTGGCATCAGCTCTGCCTAGCCTGCATGATGGCCCATTAAGGACTATCAACTACACAACTGAGCCTTGGCAACCCCATTAAAACAGGGTTATGACCCATTTTGGGATCCCAACCCACAGTCTGAGAAACGCTGACAGCCCAATATCCTGTCTTCCCACAGTGGCCAATGCCAGGGGCTTCAGAGGGGATGAACAGACCAGAGCAATTATCCAGTGATCCGTCCCCTGTCACCCACTCCCAGTTTCTGGCAGTCAGAGGCTAGGGACACGCAGAGCATGAGATAGTGTCCCTGACCATCTTGGCTACTAGCCATTGGTGGACCTTTCCTCCATGAACTTTTCTAGTTCTTTTTTGAACCCTTCTATAGTGCTACTAACATGAATAACTGCTCAGCTATAAACCCACTTCCGTGAAAGATGCTGTTGTGACGGGATCCCTGGGGTGCAGCCTGGGACTGTGGGACCACTGTGCCCCCCCGAACTCTCTCCAGCCTGGGCTGTCTCTCACAATGCCTTGCCAGTGACAAGCAGCAACCCCCTTCAGGCGCTGTGATCACTAGCACAAAGACATGTGGAGCCCACACCCAGCTAGATTGCACGAATGCTCCCAGAGCCACTCATGAATCAAACAGAGAAAGGCACCAGCCGAATCCCTCCAGCTCCCAGTCTTGTACCTCAGGACTGACACAGCTGTGAAGGATGCGAGGCTGCCTGTAATATTTTGTAAATCGTGTATGTCCATTTGTCCAGCTGGTCTTATGTGGTTTGCTGTGGGTGGGGGGTGTCAATCAAGCAGGGCTCACTTGCCCATATGCAGGAGAGGGAGCCGTAGCTCCAGGTGGCCCAATTAACCAGGACGTACGGACCATGCTGGTGTCACTCACGTTGCGGTTTTCCCTGGGCCCGGCTGAGCTCAGGAGCAGTGGCGTAGCCAGCTTCTAAGGGGGGGGAGCAAACATAAAAAAGGAGCCCCCCCTTGGCTCCTCCTCTGGCCACGCCCCCCTTGGCTTCTCCTCCGGCCGCACCAGCCCTCCCCCCATGGCTCCTCCGGCCCTGCCGTGCCACCCCCGTGGCCCCTCCCCTTGCTCCTCTGGCCGCGGCTGCCGGCCACCATGCTGTACCCCCCCGCTCCTCCGGCCACGCCCGCTGCTCCCCCATGGCTGCCGGCCGCACTGTGGGCCACCAGCCTGCGCCCCCCTCGCTCCTCCGGCCACGCCCGCTGCCCCCCCATGGCTGCCGGCCGCACTGTGGGCCACCAGCCTGCGCCCCCCTCGCTCCTCCGGCCACGCCCGCTGCCCCCCCATGGCTGCCGGCCGCACTGTGGGCTGCCAGCCTGCGCCCCCTCTCGCTCCTCCGGCCGCTTTTGGAAAGGCGCCGCTTATGGACCACGTGCTGAGGGGAAGCGGCTGCTTCCCCTGCACCCCACTAGCTACGGGACTGCTCAGCAGTCTCAATGGGTGTGTCTGTGCTGCATTAAGACTCCCCAGACCTTGCGGCAGGGAGTCTCAGAGCCTGGCTCGGCAGCTGGGGCTAGAGATAGCAGTGTAGCCGTTTCAGTTCAGGCTGTGAGACCCACCCCCCTTGCTGGGGAATGTCGACACGGCTAGTTTTGTCTGTAGACCTGGGCTCTGTAGACCTGGGCTCTGAGACTTGCTGCTGGGGGTTTTGGTAGCGTAGTGTCAGCTGCCTCCCCACGCCCGTCGGGGACAGAGATGTGGGCTGGCCTTTCCCTGGGTTACACCCTGTGCTCTGGTTCTGCTGGGCCGTGTCCTTACTGCTGCCATTCCGCCCCACTTGGGGGGAAGAGGCTGCTGGGGCTCCGTAGTCCCTGCTGGTGGCAGCTCCGAAGGGCAGACTCCCTGGGCCGGAGCCCTGGGACCTGCTGGGCAGTCACGGGGGCACACAGGGCCGGAGCCCTGGGACCTGCTGGGCAGTCACGGGGGCACACAGGGCCGGAGCCCTGGGACCTGCTGGGCAGTCACGGGGGCACACAGGGCTTGAGCCCTGGGGCCTGCTGGGCAGTCACGGGGGCACACAGGGCCGGAGCCCTGGGACCTGCTGGGCAGTCACGGGGGCACACAGGGCCGGAGCCCTGGGACCTGCTGGGCAGTCACGGGGGCACACAGGGCTGGAGCCCTGGGTCCCGGCCTCAGAGTGGGAGAAGGGCAGGACTCCTGGGGCAGGTGGAGGCCCGGCCCCCAGAGAGAAGGGGTCCAAGGTACAGCTGTGACAGGTGCCTTCCTTCCGTTTTGTACCTAACGTCCAAGGATGCCAGAGCATGCCCACGGGTGCAAGCTGAACTGGCGCTCCCCGTGCAATGCCCTGGCTACACGGGCTAATGCGACTCCTGGCTGTAGGAGCAGAGGACTATCGAGTAGGAGTAGGGAGGGGGTATTTCCTCGGCAGACAACATGAGTCAGCACCTCACTGGAGACTGTGTCCAGTTCCGGTGTCCACACTTCAAAAGGACGTTCAGCTATTGGAGAAGGGTCAGGAAAGAGCTACAGGAATTAGCCGAGGTGTGGAATACCTGCCTTGCAGCGAGAGACTAGAGAAGCTCAGTCTATTTAGATTACCCACGAGGGGTTAAGCGGTGACACAATCACCGTGTGGAAGTACCAACGTGTGGAAGAGGTTTCCGATACTAGATGGCTCTTTGTTAGACAAAGAAATAACAGGATCGGCGGCTGGCAGCTGAAGACAGATACATTCAGGCGAGAACTAAAGCACCGGTTTTTAAAACAACAAAGGTAATTAATTATTGGCACAGCTTACGAAGGCACGTGGTGGCTTCTCCTTCACTTGGAGTTTTTACACCACGATGGGATGTCTCTCAAAGGTCTGCTCAGGGTCAACCACAGGAGATGCGGGAATCAGTGGGGGAGGTTGTCTGGCCTGGGTGATGTGGGAGGTCAAACTGGTCTCTTCTGGCCTTAACATCTGTGATTTTGTTAATCCAAGGAGTCCCAGCAATGCCCGCTGAGCTCCGCAGTGACGCTCATGCTCATTTCCCTGGGCAGGGGCTGTATTCAGAGCTTTTAAAACATTTTTGAAAGTGAATTTAGGACTGGTGAAAGGTGCCGGATTGACAGCCCTTGGGAGTGGGTTCTGGTGTGTACCAACACAACAAGCTGTCATGAACTGGGACGTGGGTGGTCTGGCTTAGTGGTCAGAGCAGAGGTGGTCAGGCCTAGTGGTTGGAGCTGGAGTCGGTGGCCAGGAACAGCACCGAAGGTCAGAGTCAGAGCCAGAAACCAGGAGTCAGGAACCAAGCAGGGGAGCAGGGCTGGGGCAGACCGGGCAGGACAGGAGCAAGGCACCATCGGGGCTGGAGCTAGGCAAGGAGAAGGGCAGGCACAGGAATGATTAGGATTGCCAACTTTCTACTCACACAAAACCGAACACCCTGGCCCTGCCCTGCCCCTCATCCGAGACCCCGCCCCTCATCTGAGGCCCCGCCCCTTCTCACTCCATCTCCCCTCCCTCTGTTACTCACTCTCCCCACTCTCACTTATTCATTTTCACTGGGCTGGCTCAGGGGGTTGGGGTGCGGGAGGGGATGAGGACTCTGGCTGGGGGGGGCGGGCTCTGGTGTGGGGCTGGGGATGAGGGGTTTGGGGTGCAGGAGGGGTCTCCGGGCTGGGGATGAGGGGTTCGGAGTGCGAGAGGGGTCTCCGGGCTGGGATCGAAGGATTTGGAGGGCAGGAGGGGGATCAGGGCTGGGGGAGGAGGTCCGGGGTGTAGGGCAGGCTCCGGGCGGTGCTTAGCTCAGGCAGCTCCTGGAAGCAGCGGCATGTCCCCCCTATGGCCAGGCGGCTCTGCGTGCTGCCCTGTCCACAGGCGCTGCCCCTGCAGCTCCCATTGGCCGCAGTTCCTGGCCAATGGGAGCTGCAGAGCCGGCGCTTGGGGTGGGGGCAGCGCATGGAGCTCCCTGGTCGTCCCTATGCCTAGGAGCTGGCAGGGGGACATGCCGCTGCTTCCGGGAGCTGCGCGGAGCCAGGGCAGGCAGGGAGCTGCCTTAGCACCGCTGACTGGACTTTTAACAGCCCGGTCGGCAGTGCTGACCGGAGCGGCCAGGGTCCCTTTTCGACTGGGCGTTCCGGTTGAAAACCAGTCACCTGGCAACCCTAGGAGTGATTCCAGCAGTGGGTGTGCGCGTTAAGCAGCCAGAGATCAGTTCTTGCTCTTGGGCTTACGAGCAGGCTTGCTGACTTCCTCGGCCAGCCAGGGGAATCAATCAGGTGGCTCGGCTGTGCTCAGCGGCTGCCTGGAGACTGGGCAGGCCCAGCGACGAGGCCTCATCCCTGACACAGCCAGCAAGGACCCAGCCCGAGGGGGACGCCTGGCTACTGGGAATTGGCCTGAGGCCTCGGCTACCTTAGGAAAGTCCATGAGTCGCTAGAGATTGCCCTGTTCGCATGGTCAGCGCTGCAGGGGGTGAGCTCCGCTCAGCATGCTGGGGACGTATCCCTGAGTTCCTGGCACTGCTCCGTGGAGTTCGCAGCTCTGGCGCAGTCTGTCGGTGTGACTTCCTGCTGCGCTCCGGTCTGACTTTCCCCCTCTCCGATTGACTCCCAAACACCCAGGCACGTGCTGACTCCGGAGCCCAGCGTCAGACAAGCCAGGAGGCCGCACAAGTTTTCTTATAGAAAAGGCCAAAACTTTGTAGCCTCCAGGGAAAGCTAGTGGGCTTGGGGGGGTCTGTGATGACCTACGAGCCATACGGAGACACAAACACATAATACGACCCCTAAGGGAGAGCAGAGGATGTATGAAAACATATTCACTAATCCCTGTTTATTTGGTGTCATTATTTCACAGCTCTGGTATTTAGGATCCAGTTCCCACCACCATAAAATGGAGGAATTTACCGGAGGTGGGAGTGAAGTTGGAATTGGTGCTTGGGAATTCATCGGAGAGCCGTTCCCAGCGTGGAATTGGCTCGTTCATGCTCCAGTCTAGCCCAGGGTTTATGATGGTGTCCAAACACCTTCTGGCCTTTAATAAACTGATGTGGGGAACAGTAATGATGCTCTTCCCCGAAAACAGCCTTTGGCTGGTACCTGGGGGGTCACTGAAGGGAGGGGTTAATGCACAGGGTTCTCTGGGTCTATTTTTATGGACCGTTTAGCCTGGACCACATGGGAGCTAATGCTGCAGCCACAGGGCCTGCGTGCGTCCGATCTGGGTTACAGCAGTGTGAATGTGGGGTGTTTCCAAGGGAGCTAATCTGGATGTGTGTGTGTGTGTGTGTGTGTGTGTCTTGCTGTCAGAAGTAAGACCTTAGCAGAGAAGAAACACGCTCTCCCATATTATAAAGGAAAATAAATGTCACTCTAAATATCTTGTGTTGCAAGATGGGGTTCACCGCAAGGCGGCAGCTCGACCTACTCCAACATCTACGCACCCCACAGGTAGGCTGGAGCTTGGGAGGGGTGCGGCCCACGGGTCTGGCTCTCTGAATGTAGGAGGGTTGAAGGGGGAAAGAGACGCCAGGAAGCGAAGAGAGCTGGCAGGAGGGGTGGGAAGGCAGGGCTAGGGGAGAGATTCTGGAGGCTGCTTGTCTCCCTGGCTGGAGCTGGAGCCTGGCTCAGGCCGGGTTTTCTAGTCAATACCACATTTCCAATTGAGGCAGAGAGCCAGTGACTCAACGAAGCTGGCACCTTACCCGTCTTGTTCGGTCGCCTGCACGGCTCAGCTCCACGTGGGAGCAAGAGAGGTTGGAATACGTGCGTGGCTGGCATCCCACCGCTGCCACCCACAGTGCCGGCTGCTGCTAGCGCCAGGCCAGCTGGCAGCGGATGGGCCCCTGCTGGCCTCTGCGCTGCCGATGGAGGCAGTCAGCAGCCGAGGGGCCTGTGAGCCGCTGCAGTGCAGGCTGGGGAAGTCCTGGCAGCCCCATAGGGAGGGATAGAGCCTGCAACTCCGGTGCCCAGGAGGAAGGAGGAGCTGTTGGCTGCCAGGGGGTCAGCAGCAGCAGGAAATGTAGCGTCGGGCCTCACTGGGCCAACAAGTCACTTCCAAGACAGGCTGGCTGAGCCTCACAGCAGCCCGGGGGCCACGAGGCAGGAGCGAGATCCTGGCCCCAGTGAAGTCAATGAGAGTTTTACCAACAACTTCAGTGGAAGCAGGCTTTCATGCTGGGCGTGAGAGCTTTGAACAAAGGGAATGAGGTCCCCCACCACCTTTTTCCTTGTTTTCTTGGTGCCTCCCATGCCAGGCCCCCGGGTGCGTCCGTGCCCCTTGGGCTGGTGGCGTTTGCTGGGGCCAGCTGTAGGAGGGCACCCCAGAGGCCCACGATAAGAATGAACCATGTGACTGGCAGACAAACGTGTGTGGGTTTAGGAGGAGGAGGAGCTGTGGGTTAGAGGCCCGGGACTCAGGAGGTCAGGGCTCAATTCCCAGCTCTGCCACCACGTCCCTGGGCGACCCTGGGCCAGTCACTGAGCCTCAGTTTTCCTGTCTGTAAAATGGGGATCATCTCCCCCCACCTCACTGCTGTGGGACTAAAGCCATTAGTCTGGAAGGCGCTTGGGTCCTGTGGAGATGAGGGCTGCGTAAGGGCGTGTCTATGCATGAGGTAAGGTGGGAATGCAAAGCAGAATGGGAATCACTCCATGCAAGGACAAGTCCTGAATGCCCTCTCCTCTGCTGCTTGTCTTCCTGGCTGGGGAATGCCCCAGGGCGGGGCCCAGCTCCTGATGGCAGTATCGAGGATGGTAAGCGCTCTAGGGCAGGTCTGCCTTTCCTTGCAGGCCCCACAGTTTCAGGCTCGCCAAGCAACCGGACAGTCCCCTCACTCTCCCCACCCAGAGAGGTCAATAACCCACAGAACAGCCCAGCACCCATGGCAGCGGCGGTTAGGGGAGGACACAGGGGAGATGCCCCCTGATCCTGCCCTGGTGAGGGACCCTGAAGCCTTTTAAGGGAACTGTGTCAGAATGTGCAGGAGTCCAGGACGCAGTCCCCGGGCGTGGCTTTGCTGGCCCGGCCTGTGAGAGCTGTGAAAGCAGCGTGCCCGTCTCCTAGAGAAGAGGGAGCACCTCCAGCCAAGCCAGGAGACTCTGGATAGACCCGAGGTTTCCTTGGGACAGCTCCACCAAAGAACGGTCAACTGGCTGCAGGGCCTTCAGGGGGATAAATGGTGCATCTCACCGGGAAGTGCCCCGCCTCCCATGTTGGTGTGAACCGATGCATTAAAGTGCCAGTCATCCTATGACCCAAATGTCTGGGTCACACGTGTGAGGGCATGACACCTGAGCTGCCCATTGCAGGGTGCTGGCCAGCCTCTCGGAGCTGAGCCACCCGCCCTCAGACATCCATAATGAAGTCCAAAGGTCAGTCACTCCTCCTCTCTTCTTCCTACGGTCTCTCATGGCCCGTTGCTGTCCTCCAGAGGAGCGAGACCTCCTGATCCCTGACAGCCGTGCAGTGGGCAAAAGGCCTCGGAGCTTCCCAGAACGTCCATGCAGGAGTGAGTCCAGCCAGGTGGCTTTCCCGGGCTCTTTGAACACCAGGGCCTGGGGCTGAGTCAGATGGGCCTGTGTGACGTTACTGACCTCACCTGTGACCGTATAGATCATCGTTATAGACCAGGGGTCGGCAACCTACGGCACGCGAGCCGATTCTCAGTGGCACGCTGCCTGCCCGGTGAGAGGAGGAGGAGGGGCGGAGGGGCCGGAAAGCACCACGCTGGGGGAAGACGTGGGGGAGGGTCCCGGCCCCCCGCCCCACTCAGCCCCCCCGCCCACCGCTCTCCCCTGCGGGGGCAGGAGGCAGAAGCTTGGTCCTGCGGCAGCCACTCTCCCCGCCCCCCCACCCCTGTTTCTTCCCCCAGCTTGGTGCGTTCCGGCCCCGTCCCCTCCTCCTCCCCCCTCTCCCTGCCCGCGATGGGGAGGGGGAGCGGAGCAGAGCCGAGTGCAGCGTGCACACAGCTCCGTAGAGCCGGCAGAGAGATGTAGGGACGGGCCTGGGGGAAGGGGGCGGAACAGGGCATATCCCTCCCAGCACCCTGCCATGAGCCGCTCAGGGCAGGGGGTTGGGAGCACCCCCACGAGCCGAGCACTCCAGCCTCCTGCCCTGCACCCCCACCTTCCAAGCCCTCTGCCCTGACCTCCCCCCAACACCCAGCCTTCTGCCCTGCACCTCCACACACACCCAGCCCTCTGCCCTGATCCTCCCCCCACACACCCAGCCTTGTGCTCTGCACCTGCACACACCCTCCAGCCCTCTGCCCTGAACCCCCCCACACCCAGCCTTCTGCCCTGCACCCTCTGCCCTGACCCCTGAACCCCCATCCAGGTCTGGGGTCCCAGCTGCCGGCTGCTGGCCCCTTGCCAGCCGGCGTCCCGGCCACAGGCCCTGCTCAGCCCGCTGCAGGCCTAGGTGAACAGAAACCCAGGTTGGCAGCGAGCTGAGCAGGCTGGCGGCGTAAGATCAGCATTTTAATTTAATTTTAAATGAAGCTTCTTAAACATTTTAAAAACCTTGTTTACTTTACCTACAATAATAGTTTAGTTATATAATAGAGACTTATAGAGAGACACCTTCTAAAAAACATTAACATGTATTACCGGCACGCGAAACCTTAAATTAAAGTGAATAAATGAAGACTCAGCACACCGCTTCTGAAAGGTTGCCGACCCCTGTTATAGAATCACAGAATATCAGGGTTGGAAGGGACCTCAGGAGGTCATCTAGTCCAACCCCCTGCTCAAAGCAGGACCAATCCCCAGACAGATTTTTGCCTCAGATCCCTAAATGGCCCCCTCAAGGATTGAACTCCCAGTGCTCAAACCACTGAGCTATCCCTCCCCCTGCTGGTATATATGTTGCAGCAAATATTATACCAGGGTTGTCATGTAAGATGTCTATGGAAAGGTTATGATTTGCTGGTTATAATGATGCTGTCTGTATGTGTGTATCATTTTTGTAGTTGAAGTTATTAATATTGGCTATGTACTTGTATATCAATGTGTTTTGATTCTAAGTGGCCTCAATGAAGAATTTGGTCAGCTTCTTGAGAAGGGACTATTCTCAGTAAGTGCCCAATCAAGAAACACTTAACTGACAATGGACATTGGGAGACGCCAACCCACATCTGAGCTTTCCTGGGAACCTTCAAACTAACACGTAAACAATGGTGTCGGCCTGCAAACTGAGTCATGCATGGACATGTGACTTCCCCATGTGACTCCAGACTCCATCTTGCTGCTGTGATTTTCCACAGTAACAACAAAGGGGTGTCCTTCCATGGACAGAGAATATAAAAGGCCCTGAAAACTCCTCCATTTTGTCTTCAATCCTGCGTCTGACTTCTGGAGGGACTTTGCTACAAACGGAAGCTCTACACAGAGGACTGATGACCCATCCCAGCTGGGGATGTACTCTAGAGACTTGATTTGAACCTGCAGTTTATTCCATCACTGCTACAAGCCTGAACCAAGACTTTGCCATTAGTGTATGTAATTGATTCCATTTAACCAATTCTAACTCTCATCTCTATCTCTTTCCATTTATGAATAAACCTTTAGATTCTAAAGGATTGGCAACAGCGTGATTTGTGGGTAAGATCTGATTTGTATATTGACCTGGGTCTGGGGCTTGGTTCTCTGGGATGGGGAGAACCTTTTTTCTTTTACTGGGGTATTGGTTTTCATAACCATTCGTCCCCACAATGAGTAGCACTGATGGTGATACTGGGAAACTGGAGTGTCTAAGGGAATTGCTTGTGAGACTTGTGGTTTGCCAGGGGGTTGAGACCAAAGTCCTCTTAGTCTGGCTGGTTTGGTGCCTTAGAAGGGGAGAAATCCCAGCCTTGGGCTGTGACTGCCCTGCTCTAAGCAATTTGTCCTGAATTGATCCTCTCCGAAGTGTCCCACCAAAGGCAGCATCGTTACATCCTGGATTGGGTTGTAACAGCTCCACTTCTGCCACTGAGTTTGGCCGCGCTGAGCAAGAGCTTAGCCCAGGTGTGCGTGTCTGGGTTACATGGCCAGGGCTGGACGGGACATACACACAGCAGCATAATAGCGAGGGGCCAACTGGGCTGTCCCAGTTCAGAGAAGAGGCTGATGAAAGTCTCAAGATCCCATAAAACACTGAATACCAATGATACTTCCTGCATGTCACCTACATTTCTGTTCTTTAATCTCCCTTTGGCAACTTCTGCCTCTGAACATAGACCCTCAGCCCTTTTTATCACCACTTAACTACTTGGCACTAGCCAAAGGCGCCTCCAGTAGCTACAATTTATGAGCAGACTGTCTCGACTGAATGGCAGTCAGTGTCATTCCCGACTTAGATCTGAATCGGGAATCAGCGCTATGTTAACGAGCATTAGGGAACGTTTAGTGCACACTAGCAGGATCTACGTGGGCCAGGCAGGGCACGACACATTGGTGCGCTTTAGAAATCACACCCTGCTAGTGGGCATCACCGTGTTGTGTAGCCAAGCCCTCTGCCTCTGCGAGACGTGGATTGTATGCTGTTCCCATGTGGGCTTGGGATCTAGTTACCGGCATGGGGACGCCCGCTTCCCTTAGTTGTGAACACAGGCCAGTGAAGTTGCTCCTGAGGAAGCCCCGCTGGCCGGCTCTGTATCCCCCTGGGCCACGATTCATTATCAGCAGAGATTGAATTTCGTCTCCCGGCCCAGGCGCTACGTTGGAAGCCAGATGATGTATTCATTGCAAGTGGCCAATTCCTTCCAAGGTGGTTCATGCAAACGAGCCCCTCTCTGAGGCTCCTCCAAAGACAGGACAGAGCAGGAGGTGGGGGATTGGCACGAAAGAGGAAATTAAAATCTGCTCTGGACGGGCCCCAGGGACCTGGCTGTCGGGGCCTCTCTCACTAGCAATATTGATGCCGCATTCCTGTTCAATCCGCACCGATCTCAGAGAGCTCAGCTGGTCTGTTCCACGGCGCTGGGCCTGTCTAGGGGTGTTGGGGGTTTCACAGTTCACCTGGGCCAGGGCTGGGGGACCTGTGGGGTGGGGTGGATAGCCTGTGGCACTGAGAGCTGGGGTGCAGCTCCCAGGGACTTCCCCTGAGTAGCACTGCAAATCCACCCCCTTTTATTTGGGTCTTAACCCTCCCAGGTCTCAGTTTCCCCATGGGGTGAGTTAAGTATTTCAGGTCGGCGGGCATGGAGGGCTGCACTACTGGGGCCTGAATTCAGGCCTCGAGATTTGAAAAGGTCACTGGATGTGACTTGCCTGCGGTCACCCCATGAGACAGTGGCAGAGCTGGGAACAGACACCATCTCTCCAGCAAAGGTCCTTATCTGGCCCCCCATCATCACAGGACCTGAAAGCCTCACCGTCCTCAGTATAGTTCTCCTCACAACACTCCTATGCAGCAGGGCAGAGCTGTTAACACCATTGTACAGATGGGGAAACTGAGGCACAGAGCAATGGCATGATTTACCTGTGGTCACACAGGATGCTTATGGCTGAGCAGGAACTGAAGCCGAGTCACCCACACCCCAGGCTAGTGCTGTAACCTCTGGTCCGTCCTTTCTCTCCCTTTTGCACCGTCCTCAAACCAGGCCACCTGACTCCCTGTTCACAGGCTACACTGCCGCTAGGCACTATTTTCTCACCAAGAGCCTGATGTGGAGGGGGAAAAAATCAACTTCCTGGATCTGCAGGGGAGTCACATGGGGTGGCCCGGTCACCCGGGACTCAGACCAAGCAGATGGATGAGCAAGGTCCCTTGCTGCAGCTGGTGGTCACCCCCAGCAAACCTCAGGGCTCCGTGAAGGATGACACTTCCAGATGTAAATCTCTCTCTCCCTTTCCCCCCCAAGGCCTTCTTTGTGGAGGGGACGGTTGGCTGGGTGCTCCCTGGAGTAGCGAGAATATTACGAGCGCTGGGAAAAGGAGCCAGTTCACTGGGTTGTCACTTCCCCTTCTGCCAGTCATTCCCTGCACTGTCCGGCCCTCTTCCCCTGGGGCGGGCAGCTGACTGCAGGAGGGAAGGGCAGGAGGGAAGGGCAGCCAGAGAAGACATCAAAGGAGCTGCAATTAAAACGGCGAAAGCTGGCGGGGAATCAGATCAGAGAAGGTGGCGGCAGGAGCCGAACAGAGCCCGAACCCAGAACTCGTAAAGGGACAGAGTGAATTATGCAAAGAAATCTAAGGAAAGGAAAAGCCATTGTACCTGTCCCGCTTCATCCCAGCTTGAGTCTTTCAGACTAGACCAAGCGTGACTGTAGGAACAGTCTCCTAGTCGCCCCCACGCGGAGCTGGGATAGACACAGCCTTAAAGGCCCTTTTCATCTCGGACCGTGGGACGACAGAAGCAATACATTAGCTCAGTGCATATGACCGCGTCTCGGTCTCCTCTGGTGGCGGGCTGCAGTGACTTTAACAGCCTGCTACTTTACATCACCTCCAGGCATCCTTCCCTGGCTTAGGAGGGGCTGTGTGGCCCAGTGGTGAGCGTGCTACACTAGGGCTCAGGAGGGCTGGGTGCTGGTCCCAGCTCTGGCCCCACCCTGCTGGGTGACTGTGACACGGCACCCCAGAGACGTCACAGAGATATTGTTATAATAACAATCATAATGTAGTGTCTGCAGGATGGCTCATCTGAGCCATCATGGGAAAGGTTCTGATTTACTGAATATGATTATCCTATTTGTATTCAAGTATCATTTCTGTATCTGAAGTTAGGCGTATGGACTATCTATCTGGATTACGAAAGTGTTTACGCCTGGGGAAGGCCCCCTAGGCAAAAGACTGTCAGTCTAGATGACTGGCTGGGAAGGGGCCATTCAGGTTAAAGGGCCATTAGGAGAAAACAGGCTTTAGAAGCAGCTAATCTCCCACCTGGAAACCTTCCTGAGGATGCTGTAAACAGCCTCTGACTCGTGGCTGCTATGACACCACCAGGTCACCTGGTGCTGGACGCCATCTTGGAATACCAGTGTTTTTCCACTGACCGGTCTGGGAACCAAGCATTGAGACAAAAGGTTCCCGAAAGCTGTTTAAGGCAGGGGAGTGACATCATTGTGGTTCTTCACGGACTCCCCGCCCCAAAGAGACTCCTGGAAACACCTGAGGAACAAGGACTGAACTGGAGGGACGTGCTGGACCCAGGCTAAAGGGACTTTTAGCCTGTGACTCATAGGACTGGAAGGGACCTCAAGAGGGCATCTAGTCCAGTCCCCTGCACTCGTGGCAGGACAAAGTATTATCTAGACCGTCCCTGACAGGTGTTTGTCCAACCTACTCTTAAAAATCTCCAATGATGGAGATTCCACAACCTCCCTAGGCAATTTATTCCAGTGTTTAACCACTGTGACAGACCCAGACCAGTGGGGTACAGGAGTCTGGTAGAAGGCAAATATACTGGTCACTGGATGAGTAGTTTTCTGTTCCCTGAGTGACCAGAGAAGGGGCTACACTAGAGTAATCAGGAACCTGCTAGAACCAGTTAAGGCAGGCAGGCTAATTAGGACACCTGGAGCCAATTAAGAAGCTGCTAGAATCAGTTAAGGCAGGCTAATCAGGGCACCTGGGTTTTAAAAGGAGCTCACTTCAGTTTGTGGTGCGAGTGTGAGGAGCTGGGAGCAAGAGGTGCAAGGAGCTGAGAGTGAGAGGGTGTGCTGCTGGAGGACTGAGGAGCACAAGTGTTATCAGACACCAGGAGGAAGGTCCTGTGGTGAGAATAAGGAAGGTGTTTGGAGGAGGCCATGGGGAAGTAGCCCAGGGAGTTGTAGCTGTCATGCAGCGGTTACAGGAGACAGTATAGACAGCTGCAGTCCACAGGCTCTGGGCTGGAACCTGGAGTAGAGGGTGGCCCCGGGTTCCCCCCAAACCTCCCAATTGACCTGGACTGTGGGTTCTCCCAGAGGGGAAGGGCTCTGGACTGTTCCCCAACCCACATGGTGAATCTCTGAGGCAAGAAAATCCGCCAATAAGCGCAGGACCCACCAAGACAGAGGAGGAACTTTGTCACACAACCCTGACAGTTAGGAAGTTTTTCCTAATGTCCAACCTAAACTGCCCTGGCTGCAATTTAAGCCCATTGCTTCTTGTCCTATTTTTAGAGGTTAAGAAAAACCATTTTTTCTTCCTCCTCCTTGTAACAACCTTTTACATACTTGAAAACTGTTATCATGTCCCCTCTCAGTCTTCTCTTCTCCAGACTAAACCAACCCAATTTTTTCAATCTTCCCTCATAGCTCATGTTTTCTAGACCTTTCATCATTTGTGTTGCTCTTCTCTGGACTCTCTCCAATTTGTCCACATCCTTCCTGAAATGTGGTGCCCAGAACGGGTCACAATACTCCAGTTGAGGCCTAATCAGCGCGGAGTTGAGCGGAAGAATTATTTATCGTGTCTTGCTAACAACACTCCTGATAATACATCTCAGAATGATGTTTGCTTTTTTTTTCAACAGCATTACACTGTTGACTCATATTTAGCTTGTGATCCACTATGACCCCCCAGATCCCTTTCCGCAGTACTCCTTCCTAGGCAGTCATTGCCCATTTTGTATGTGTGCAACTGATTGTTCCTTCTCAAGTGGCGTACTTTGCATTTGTCTTTATTGAATTTCATCCTATTTACTTCAGACCATTTCTCCAGTTCGTCCAGATCATTTTGAATTTTAATCCTATCCTCCAAAGCACTTGCAACCCCTCCCAGCTTGGTATAGTCCGCAAACTTTATCAGTATCCTCTCTATGCCAATATCTAAATCATTGATGAAGATATTGAACGGGACCAGACCCAGAACCAATCCCTGTGGGACCCCACTCGTTATGTCCTTCCAGCATGACTGTGAACCACTGATAACTACTCTCTGGGAATAGTTTTCCAACTGGATTTGCACCCACCTTATAGTAGCTCCATCTAGGTTGCATTTCCCTAGTTTGTTTATGAGAAGATCATGCGAGACAGTATCAAAAGCTTTACTACAGTCGAGATGTACCACATCTACCGCTTCCCCCCATCCGCAAGGCTTGTTACCCTGCCAAAGAAAGCTAGCAGGTTGGTTTGACACGATTTGTTTTTGACAAATCCAGGCTGACTGTTACTTAGCACCTTATTATCTTCTCGGTGTTTTTAGAAGACCTGGGGTTTCTAAGTTGTAAGCCTGTGCCGCTTGTCCCTTCAGAACTTGCAGCCTGCTGGTTTCATTTAGGGTGAGAATTTGCTATTCATGTCCGATCTATGTAGTATATTACGCTTAGTTGGTGTGTTTTGTTTATTTGCTAGATAACTCGCTTTGATCTGATAGATTATAAGGGATAGCAATCGTTTGTAGTTGGACTGGGTTGTGTTCACCACCGTGGCACCTCCTGCTGGTTGCTCCAGGAATTGGCCCTGTCCGTCAGCAGGGCACCCTCCTTTTGTGGTGTCTCACTCTCCGTCACTGCCTCTCCACCGTCTCCGCTGTCTGTGGGGACCCGCATCGCTCCCAGACCGCGACGTCCTCTTCAGGGCACGGCCCTCCGGGGGAACCGGCAGTCCTTCGCCCGGCCTCTCGCCGCAGTGGTGAACTGCAGCCCCTAGTCCAACCCCTCGCTCAGGGGCAAACTGCAGTCCTTTGGCTGGCCATTTCCCTTGGCAGTCAGTGGGGCAGGCCCGCCCGCTACTCTGGGCCCCAACCCAGGGACCCTATAGCTGGCAGCTGCTCACTGCCTCTCCTTCCCCTCTACCTGCTTTCCCTGGGCTACTTCCCCGTAGCCCCAGCACCTACTCGGCCCCTGTACCAAGGCCTCAGTCTGGGAACCAGCCAGGCTGGAGCTCCGCTGACCCTGCCCAGCACTGCTCTGTTGCAGGCACTTCTCTCTACAGGCAGCCAGTCCTCCTCCCTCCACTCCAGGGAGAGACTCTCTGCCCTGCAGCCCTTCTTATGGGCAGGGCCATCCTTTCCCGTATGCAAAGTACGCAGCTGCGTAGGGCACCAGGAAATTTGGGGCACCGCATTTCCTGGTGCCCTACGCAGCTGTGTGCTGCTCCAGCCCCTGTTCTGCCTCTTCCCCATGCGGCTGCATCTGTATTGCCTCCTTCACACTTGGCCATCGCTCCGTGACACATTGACTTCCCACCCTCCTTATTCAACTGGAAGTAGAAACCTTCCCTGCTCCCCTCCCAGCTGCACCCCAGAGCTGGGTTTGGGTTTCCGACCCTGCAGCAAACCCTGTCCTAGGACACTGCAGTGCAAAGGCTTTGGATTGACAAGGCTGCCAGGGCTCAGGGCCTCTGGTGGTGAAACTCCCCCTGGAGGACAGTTGCATTTGTGCAAGGTCTGCACCCCGGGGAGGGTCCAGTGCAGCCGAAGTGGGGGTGGTGCTAGCCAAGGAGCCGAGGGACTGGCTAGGGTGATGCAGTGGGTTAGCACCACCCCAGAGCAGCCTGCAAAAGGGAGCCCATCCCCCGAGGTCAAGGTGCTCAACCTTGGTGGATCCAGAAGTGGATGGGATCTTCTCCAGAGTCCGGGCGGGCTCGGGTCGAGTAGCCAGAGTGCAGCGCACTCTGCTCATGTTCCTTCTTTCCCGGACGTGCCTTTGACACCCCCATGACATGGTGTGAAAGGGGGACAGGGTGGCCCTATTCTGGCAGGTCCATGCTATACAGGGACCCCTCTCCCACCTGTGCTATTCCTCCAGAGCCGCCTCTACCCAGTCCATAGCCCATTCCCGGTGCCAGAGTGTCAGAAAGAGGTCAAAGGGCAAGCAAAAATTAGGCCCTCTGTTAAGACAGGAAACAGCTGGGCCCAGGAAGCCCAGCTGCTGTCTGGCTGGTTTGAGTGGCCAGCACATGCTTTGAAGTCAGTGCAGAATATTGGGTTAAGATCAATCCCAAGCCTCAACCTGGTCTCCTTTTGAGATCCCCAGGGGAGGTGTTTGATTGGCCCAGCAGGGTGGGGGAGACTGAGCTGGCTGCGAATATACTGAGAGCCCATTAGCATCTCTCAATGCATCCTGTACTGGAGCTGTGGAGAGAGGAAGGGAGGAGAAAGGCCCTGTTTGCACTGGCAGGGTGAGTGCAGAATCCAGGCTAAGGATTAGTTTAGCTCTGGCTCTGGCTAGACCGAGGGTCCTGGCCCGTTTGGCCATCCATGATGACAAGTCTCAAAGTCTGGGGTGGGGAAGAGAACGGGGACAAGAGAGGGAATGGAGTCGCTGTCTCCAAGACTGACCCGAGCCAGCCAAACAAATGCACCCATGTATGCCCTAGCATGTGCTTGGATCTTCAAAGCACAGACCTCTACTGTGTAACGCTAAAGGACCAACTCCATTAGTGGATAGCAGTAGTGGGTTGTTATCCTGCATGCAGAGCAGCCACTAGAAGGAAATAAGACTCAGATCACACTCCCAGCCCTGTGCCTAGAAATGCCGCTGTTTAGGTCTAGTCGATAGAGATTTGAACTGATGATGGGACCCCAGGCAAGTCTGAGACCCCTTGGGACGAAGGTAAAGGAAAGATTTTAAACAAAAGAAGAGGTGGGGGAGGGGAGTCTTTAACTACACCTGGCCAGGGGCGAGCTCAGGTCTGGTCAAATATCAACAAAAAGGCACCAAGGTCCCAAAGCCAGCATCCCTCAGGGCATAAAAGCAGAGCGAGTGCTTCTAGCTCTCCTATCCATGCCCCAAACCAGGCTCCCACGTCACTTCCTGCCACACAGGCATGGCCCTGCTCGTCGCTCCAAAAGGATGGGATTTGTGTCGATTGGGAGATTATAAACCCGCAGGCTCCAGGGCTTGGGCCAACCTGTGCCCACCAGAGGGTAGGAAGAAATGTTTCCTATGGATGGGTTATCCCATTGTTGCCCACCAGGGATTTTTTTGTACTTGCATCTGATGTTGGCCACTGCTGGAGATGGGATACTGTCTTAGATGGACTTCGGGTCTGATCCAGTCTGGGAATTCAGTTAGGACCTCTTGACAGTGAGTTCTGTAATATATGGATTGCCAGACTGGATCAGCTGTGAGCCCACCTACCTCAGTGGCCAGCACTAGATGTTGCAGAGGAAAGTGCAAGAACCCCCCAGTAGCAGATGTGAGAGAGTCTGCCCCCATGAAGGTCTCTTCCCGATCTCTAATACTTACAGATTGGCTTAAACATCCCTTCCAACCTTTTTGTTAGCATTAACCGTGATCCAGAGTTAGCTATATCAATGTCAAACCCCTCTTGGAATCTCACTCCATTCGTGGCCTTAATGACATCTGGTGGCAGAGAGTCCCACAGTTTCCTATGTTGTTTAGGAAAAATAGTTCCCCCACCTTTCAGCTTCATTGAGCGTCCTCTTGTTCTTGTGTTATGAGCCAGGCAGGTTCAGACTGTAGAAGAGTCTTGCTGGTGAAGCAGCACAAGCCCCCTTCCTGGAGACATTTCCCATGAGATTGGAGTAAAGCCCTAGGCAGAGCAGGAACCATACCGTGTTGTCCTGGAGGGATGGATGCTGTCATCAGCCTTTCCTTCTCTGATTTCCAGATTCCTTTGAGGAAAAGGTTGGAGCGCTCACAGGAGGAGGCAGGAGAAGAGCATGGAGCCATCACCATGGCATTGCGTGGCGTTGTTTGACACTTGGCTGCGATGTCTGAACAAGCAGCTGTCAAAACACACTAGCATGTAGTCCCAGGTGTGACGTTGCACTCCATATGCTTTATAAAAATATGTTCGTAAGTGTGAATATGATGTAACTGGGATATGCTTTATGCAAAAGGTCTCTTGTGAGGTATCATTACAAAGCTTATGCTCTACTGAGTGTGGTCATCCTGTTTGTATGTATGTATCATTCTTGTATCTAAAACTAGAAATAAGTATTACTCTGAAGTCCTATTGTAATTATGCAAAGTGTGGGCCATTAGTGGTGGCTTGGAATCTTGATGGCTCCCATTAACTAGGACAATTGGTTGTGAATGGCTCTGTTTACTTGCAAAACTTCCTGGGTACCTGCTGGCCAGCCTTGGAAGACTGGAGACTAGGGATCTCAGAGAACATGTGACCATGTCACATGATACTGGAATCCATCTTAAACCTGGTGCTCTTCCATTTAGAAGGAGGGGTGGGAACCCAGAGAGAGACAAAGGATTCCTGCCTTGTGCCAAAGCTATACAATGGGGTGGAAAAGAACAAAGGGTCCCAGTCATGTGGAATCCCCTGCTTTTCAACTAAGATGCCTGCTGGAACTAACAATGTCTGTACCGGGGAAAGGATTGGGCCCAGACTAGGAAGGAGTCTAGTCTGAAAGAAGCTCATTGGAACATCTGTGAGGGTGAAATTTACTTGTACTCAGTTTCTTAATGTATTAGGCTTAGACTTGCGTGTTTTGTTTTATTTTGCTTGGTTGGTAACTTTGTTCTGTCTATTACTTGGAACCACTTAAATCCTACTATTTATACTTAATAAAATCACGTTTGTTTATTAATTAACCCAGAGTAAGTGATTAATACCTGGGGGAGCAAACAGCTGTGCATATCTCTCTGTCAGTGTTATAGAGGGCGGACAATTTACGAGTTTTAACTGTATAAGCTTTATAGAGAGTAAAACAGTTTTATTTGGGGTTTGGATCCCATTGGGAACTGGGTGCTGGAGATAGGTGACTTGCTGAGCAGTTTTTGGTTAAAGTCTGCAGCTTTGGGGGCGTGGACCAGACCTGGGTCTGTGTTTGCAGCCGGCAAGCATGTCTGGCTCAACAAGGCAGGGTTCTGGAGTCCCAAGCTGGCACGGAAAACCGGCTCAGAGGCAAATTCAGGTGACAGTCCCAAGGGGGTCTCTGTGACCAAACCCATCACACCAGGAAACCGAGGGAATCAATAACCTGGTGAAAAGTACTTTTTTTGGTGTCACTTATTTGAGAGGGGAAAAAAGACACAGAGAATTCACCCATTTCCCCAGGAGACGCATCTCAGTCAGAGAACATGGGAAGGTAGGACAGGCGCTGGCTGGAAAATGACAATTTGGTTTCATGGAAAAACCTTGAGGTTTTGAAATTTTAGTTGCATTTTGATGTGGAACAAAATTTTGAAAATTGATAAGGGAAGCCAAGGGATACAAGGAGAAATCTATGGGCAGCAGAGTTCAGGAAGAGTTTAAAAGTATATTATGAATTACCAATAAGAATACAGAAAAGGCAGAAGCGTTCAATAACTATTTCTGTTCTGTATTTGGGGAAAAAAGGAGATGATGTCATCATATATATGATAACATTCTTTCCATCCCACTAGGATCTCAGGAGGATGTTAAACAGCAGCTGCTAAAGTGAGACATTTCTTAAATCAGCAGTTCCAAATAACTTGCATGTGAAAGTTTTTTACCAGAGCTGTCTGAGGAGTTCACTGGACCATTAATGTTGATTTTCAATAAGTCTTGGAACGCTGTGGACATTTCAGAGGATTGAAAGAAAGCTAATGTCATGCCGATGTTTTAAAAGGGTAAATGGGATGACCCAAGTAATTATAGGCCTGTCAGGCTGACATTTATCTTGGATAATGGAGAGTCTGAAAAGGAATTCAATTAATAAAGAATGAAAGGAGGGTAATATAAATTAATGCCAATCAACCTGGGTATATGGAAAATAGATCCTGTCAAACTAACTTGATATCTTTTTGGATGAGATTACAAGTTCGGTCGATAAGGGTAATAGTGTCACTGTAATATACTTAGACTCTGTAAGGCATTTGACTTGGTACCTGTAGCGGGGTGAACGCCCGCTCCAGCCCTGAAGGGGTGGGAAAAGCCCTGCATGGGGCTGGGGCTGTGTAAAGGGGCAAACCCTGGCTGATTGGGGAAGTGGCTGCAGCTGGGGCCACACCCCAAACTGAGCAACTCAGCCTTTATAAGAAGGCCAGGGCAGCCAGAGCAGAGGAGTCTCCCTCTGACAGGAGAGAGAGAGACAGGCCTGGCTGCAGGGAGCTCACCGGGGACCTAGAGTAAGGCAGGGCTAGGGAAAGGCCTTGGGGGCTGGGAAGCCCTAGGCCAGCAACTCCCCAGGCTGCAGGGCCCAGTCCTAGGCCCATATAGGTATTGGGGTTGCAGAGGGGCAGCCTGAGGGTGGGTAAAGGCAGCCAGTCCAAACCCCTTGTTGCCGGTGATGATTGGCTGATAGACTCCAGTCCGCCCCAGGGCGCGGGGGCTAGATGGTGACTGGCAGTAGCCATAACTGAGGTGACACTGGGATAGGAGGTGGGGGTTCCCCTGGGTGGGGAGACCCAGAGAGAGAGTGGGGTACTGCCAGGGGGCAGCACCTAAGCCAAGGGCACCGGGGTCCGGGAGGGATATGGGGGCCAAAGACAGGCGGGACACCTGGCCTGCAGAGGGCGCTCCAGATGCTGGTGAGCTAATTCCCGAGACGACCAGCAGGAGGCGCCGCAGGGGTGAGTCCACGCCCGATTACAGTACCACACAACATTTTGATTAAAAAACGAGAATGATCTAAAACTAACATGGCACACGTGAAATGCATTAAAGGTTGGTTAACTGACAGGTCTCAATCTAAATGGGGAACCATCCTTGGATGGGTGTGTGTGACACTTGGCACCCCATATTCATCATTGTGGTATGATTACGATATAATTATGATGCACCTTGTACAAAATGCATCAAGTAAGGCATCAATGATTTGCTGAATATGATTATCCTATTTGTGGACATGTATCAGTTTTGTGTCTGGAATTATGACTATTGACTATGCATCTGTATTTCAAATGTGCTTGTCCTGGGTAACACCCACAACTACCCTTTCAGGTACAACAATGAAGAGGCCAGACAGCACTCATGGCCCATCAGCGAAAACAACAGGCCATGGAAAAGGCTTGTCCTCACCTGGGGACGCTTCAGCCAGTTCCATTCTATATGCATCCGAAGAAGTGGGCTGTAGTCCACGAAAGCTTATGCTCTAATAAGTTTGTTAGTCTCTAAGGTGCCACAAGTCCTCCTGTTCTTCTTTTTGCGGATACAGACTAACACGGCTGCTACTCTGAAACCTATGGATACTGGCTGCCACGACTCATCGGGACCTGCAAGGGCTTGTGATTAGACCACATGATGCCAAACTCCATTTTGGTACCTGTAATTTTCCACAGACTGGGCTGGGAAAATTTTTCTTGGTTGGAACAAAGGGGTTCCCGCCCTACGGAAGAAACTATAAAAGGGGGAAGTGACATCACCAAGGGATCCCCACAACTCAACATCTGGAAATACCTCTGGAACAACAAAGACTGAACTGGGGGAAGTGCTGGTCCCAGGCAAGGAAGAAGGAAGCCTGCCTGTGTATGGAAGCTTGGTGGACTGTTCATACTATCTAACAGGGTGAGACACTGCTTGATTCAAATCCAGTCTCGTGTATAAGACTTAGATTGTGATTTTGTTTAATTCTTAGGTAACCATATTTGATCTGTTTGCTATCATTTATAATCGCTTAAAATCTATCTTTCTATAGGTAATACATCTAGTGTATATGTGTGTGTGTATGTATGTATGTATATATATATATATATATATATTTTACCTAAAACAGTGTGGTTTGAGTGAAGTGTTTGGGGAAACATCTCAGCTCAGTTAACAAAGGCTTTGTGCATATTCCTCTCCACATTGCGTGGGGGGTTTGGGGGGAGGACTGGGTAATTTTAATAAATTCATATTGGTTGGGTTTTGACCAGGGCAGGACGGTACAGCTCTAAGGGCCTCGGCTGGGGAGCTGGGAGTCTTTTGGCTGGAGCCTCTGTATTGTTGGTTCAGGCAGTGGCTGGCAGAGCCTGCATGAACACAGCTGGGTGTGGTCCCTGCCTGGGGATGGTGGTGTGAGGGCAAGTGTGGAGGGCTCTGTGATGAGCTGCAATGTCACAGTGTGAGAGGGAACCCAGATTAGTAAAACAGAGGGCTCAGCTGTACCCCAGTTCCAGGTTGCACCTGGGGGGGGGGGCCCGTCGCAGTGTGTTTCTAGTGGGATCAGTTCTTGGCCTTACGCTATTTAACATTTTTATCAGTGACCTGGAGGAAAACCTAAAATCATCACAGATCAAGTTTTCAGATAACCACTCTCCCCATTTTTTGGGTTAATAATGAAGATGACAGGTCACTGAAACAGAGTGATCGGGATCGCTTGGTAAACTGGGAGCAAGCAAGCAATATGAGTTGGAATACGGCTTTTCTGCAGAAAAGGACCTAGGGGTCACAGTGGACGAGAAGCTGGATATGCGTCAACAGTGTGCCCTTGTTGCCAAGAAGGCTAACGGCATTTTGGGCTGTATAAGTAGGGGCATTGCCAGCAGATCGAGGAACGTGATCGTTCCCCTTTATTCGACATTGGTGAGGCCTCATCTGGAATACTGTGTCCAGTTTTGGGCCCCACACTACAAGAAGGATGTGGAAAAATTGGAAAGAGTTCAGCGGAGGGCAACAAAAATGATTAGGGGGCTGGAGCACATGACTTATGAGGCGAGGCTGAGGGAACTGGGATTGTTTAGTCTGCAGAAGAGAAGAGTGAGGGGGGATTTGATAGCAGCCTTCAACTACCTGAAGGGGGTTCCAAAGAGGATGGAGCTCGGCTGTTCTCAGTGGTGGCAGATGACAGAACAAGGAGCAATGGTCTCAAGTTGCAGTGGGGGAGGTCCAGGTTGGATATTAGGAAACACTATTTCACTAGGAGGGTGGTGAAACACTGGAATGCGTTACCTAGGGAGGTGGTGGAGTCTCCTTCCTTAGAGGTTTTTAAGGCCCGGCTTGACAAAGTCCTGGCTGGGATGATTTAGTTGGGAATTGGTCCTGCTTTGAGCAGGGGGTTGGACTAGATGACCCCTTGAGGTCCCTTCCAACCCTGATATTCTATGATTCTAAACGCAAATGTATCCATCTAGGAAGGAAGAAAGAAAGCAGGCTATAATTACAGGCTGGGGGATTCTGCCCTGGAAAGCAGCGACTCAGAGAGAATTGGGAGTCATAGTGGATAACATGAGCTCCCAATTGCAACGCTGTGGCCAAAAGAGCTAATGTGATCCTGGGCTGCGTAAACAGGGGAATCTCGAGTAGGGGTGTGACAGACTGACACTACCATGTAATATTCTGAACACACCTGTGGAAATAAACTTTACTAAACGAGCTAAACCTTATTGAATGAGGGTTAACGCCTTTGGGGGACATTGCATTAAAAATGCAGTTGTGTCTGGGTTGTTACAGCATTGTATGCACCTTCTCCTGGGAGGGAGGGGGGATGCTAATGAATTTCCTCTCTTACCAGCCTTTGAAGTCGCCCTTCTGGGAGAGATCCATATACTAGTTCAGACTGGATTCTCCAGGGATCAAAGGACAAAGAAAACACTTTTGGGTAACAAAAGGCTGAGTTTAAGCTGACTGAATGCCGTCTTCCCGGTCCAGCAAACTGACAGGACCCCTGTCACAGGATCCACTCACCACAGGTGGGGCCTCCTCCTGCTGCTCTGGGGAGTAGCTCTTTCCAGGTCTGTGGCTCTCTTCTGCTGCTGGCTGCACTCTGTTGCTGCTCCCTCTTCATGCCTTGGCCCTCCAGCCAGGTCACTCGCCATGTTTCCCCCCCCTCCGGGGCACCAAAGTCTCTCCTGACACATGGGCTTAGGCTGTTTTCCCCATTCATTGCCCAGTTGGTGCCATGTCCCTAGTGACTGATAGGGGAACCCGGGCCCACCCAGCTCAGGGACCCTCTCTTCAGCAGCCAAGGTCTGCCCTATATTATCCCTTGCTGCTTTTCCCCAGAGCCGCCTCTACCTTTCTGGCTCCCTGCCATGCTCTGGGTTTGCCAGCCCAAACTCCCTCCTCCACCTTTCTGGCTCCCCGCCATGCTCTGGGTTTGCCAGCCCAAACTCCCTCCTCCAGGGGGGTAACCATGGACCACCCTCTATAGCCCCCAACACAGCTCCCTTCACCCAGGAGTGACTGCAGCCTGCTTCCCTGAAGCTCCCTTCTGCTCTCAGCTCCTTGGCTTTATAGAAGCCCCTTGTGATCCCACACAGGTGAGCTTCCCCTAATTAGGGCTTTCTATCTATCTCTTAGAACTGGAAGGGACCCCAAAAGGTCATCAAGTCCAGCCCCCTGCCTTCACTAGCAGGACCAAGTACTGATTTTGCCCCAGATCCCTAACTGGCCCCCTCAAGGATTGAGCTCCCAACCCTGGGTTTAGCAGGCCAATGCTCAAACCACTGAGCTATCCCTCCCCCTTTCCTCTCAGCCTTCAGCCTAATAGGTTAATTGGTCCATCTGGCCTCCGTGAACCCCTTCTGGGCGAGTGTGCGGTGGACATCCCATGCCAGGGCACCAGTCCTTAGAGGAGGATTGGAAGGACTTGGCCTACTGAGACCTCATCCAACTGTGCTGAAGCTGCCTGTGATGAACTTGAAACCACAAAGCCACCCCTTGGGGGAGGGGGGGGGATGCCAGTTAAGTTCATTAGCACGGGTGCAAGTTTTAAAATTGTTTTTAATATGTTTTCCCTGTTGTGCTTTTTAATGTAAGAATAAAGTCGGCTTGCTTAGAAAGAGCTGGGAGATAACTTATACCGGCAGCAGTCCCTCTGTCATCAGCCTCTGAATAGAAAGCAAGCAGGCCTGTTTAGACAGACTGTCTTTGCTGGGAAACACAGAGAACTGTGCAGCCTTGGATTACCCCAGTCAGAAGGGAGGGAAACGCAGGTCTCCACCCAGAAAGGCAACAGCTGGGGCGCTGGAAGCCAAGAGGGGGTGACTTTGCTGAACCATGGACAGCAGGTGCAGTTGCTCTAAACTGTGACAAGGAGCAGAGTGGTTATTTTCCCTCTGTATTTGGCACTGCTGCGACCACTGCTGGAATCCTGTGTCCAGTTCTGGTGCTCACAATTCAAGAAGGAAGTTGAACAATTGGAGAGGGGTCAGGGAAGAGCCAGAGACCGATTAAAAGATCAGAAAACCTGCTTTATAGCGATAGACTCAAGGAGCTCAATTTGTGTAACGTCACAGAGAGAAGGTTAAGGGATGATTTGATTAGTCAATAAGTATCTACGTGGGGGCCAATATTTGATACTGGGCTCTTCAATCTAACAGAGAAAGATGTAACACGAGCCAATGGCTGGAAGTTGATGGTAGACAAATTCCAACTGGAAATAAGGTGTTTTCAACAGGGAGAGTAATCAACCACTGGGTCAATTTAGGAAGGGTCGTGGTGCATTCTCCATCAGTGACAATTTTTGAATCAAGATTAGCAGTTTTCCTGAAAGATCAGCTCTGGGGATTAGTGTGGGGCAGGTTTCTGACATGGACTATCCAGGAGGTCAGACTAGATGATCACAATGTTACCTTCTGGCTTTGGAGTTTATGAATCTATGGCATTTCGAATGACTAAATAATGCGCCTTTTGGTTAGCACGAGCAGCGTCCACATGGGGCAGTTAGCGCACATCACTCTGGTGCGCTCTGCAGCTCACACACCCCTATTTCATATGGCAGTGCAGAGAACATGAGTCCCAAGACGTTTTCCTACCGCCACAATAATAAGGGTTTTGGGGGATACTTGAATGAGCTTGTGAATTGGAGTGTCAGAAATAGGATGAAATTTAATAGTGAAAAGTGTAAGGTGATGCATTTGGGGATGACCAATAACAATTTTAGTTACAAGATGGGGACGCATTGGTTAGAAGTAACGGAAGAGGAGAAGGACCTAGGGGTCCTTGTAGACCGCAGGATGACTATGAGTCGACAGTGTGACGTGGCGGTGAAAAAAGCCAATGCTGTCTTGGGATGCATTAGGCGAGGTATATCTAGTAGGGATAAGGAGGTCCTGCTTCCCTTGTACAAGGCGCTGGTGAGACCTCATTTGGAGTACTGTGTGCAGTTCTGGTCTCCCATGTTTAAAAAAGATGAACTCAAACTGGAACGGGTGCAGAGAAGGGCCACTAGGATGATCAGAGGAATGGAAAACCTGTCGTATGAAAGGAGACTAGAGGAGCTTGGGTTGTTTAGTCTGACAAAGCGAAGGCTGAGGGGGGATATGATTGCTATCTTTAAATATATTAGAGGGATTAATACAAGGGAGGGAGATGAATTATTCCAGCTTAGTACTAACGTGGATACGAGAACGAATGGATATAAACTGGCCGTGGGGAAGTTCAGGCTTGAAATTAGACGAAGGTTTCTGACCGTTAGAGGGGTGAAATATTGGAACGAGGGAAACGGTGGGGGCGAGGGACTTGTCTGGTTTTAAGATTAAGTTAGATAAGTTTATGGAGGGAATGGTTTAATGGTAAAACATAGTTGTCAAGGAAAACCAAGCAATGGTAGGTAAATAGCATAATGGCTAAAAGGGGTCAGGATGGAGACTCTTGCCTATATGCTCGGGGTCTTACTGATCGCCATATTTGGGGTCGGGAAGGAATTTTCCTCCAGGGCAGATTGGCTGAGCCTCTGGAGGTTTTTCGCCTTCCTCCGCAGCATGGGGCAGGGATCTCTAGCAGGAGGGTCTCTGCCGATTGAAGTCACTAATAACAGGATTGGGGACTTCAGCAGCAGAGTCCAGGGAAGGGGCAGGGACGGTTTTATGGCCTGCAGCATGCAGGGGGTCAGACCAGATGATCATAATGGTCCCTTCTGACCTTAAAGACTATGACTATGATACATCCCAGAATCATGCTTGCATCAAATGCCCAACTTTGGACCAGAAGCCTTTCTGTGTGGGATGCCAGAGAGCTGCAAACTTCTGGGGGTGGGAGCACAGAGCGATCCCCAGAACAGGAATGTGATCGTTTGCTCTAGAGAGGACGCTGGGAGCCTTCAGACGCTAATGGCCAGTAGTTATTGCCATTAATTGTGCTTATCATGTAGTGGCAGTAGGAGCCAGCCCCTGCCCCAAAGACCTTACAATCTATACGGACAGGTCAGTTCCCAGGCAGGGGAAGGGTTAGACGGCACAAGCCGAGCGATCAATGGGACGGCCGCAAATGTCACATTGGTTCCATGAATTCTGTGTGTTTAGTGAGTCAGCTAAACGGAAGGACATGGGAAGGGAGGGCACGACGGGGACAGAGCAGGGTAGAAGAGGGAAGCTTCTGCAGCGTCCCCTATGGCTGTGGCCTGTATAAAAATATCTGGGTTCTCCCAATGCAAGATGATGGGCAGGGGACTTTCCCAGCTGTTTGGAACTGTGGAGACGTCAGCTCCTTTCCAAAGTGTCCTAGGCCAGACGGGACCCCTGTGCTCAGACAGTCTGACCTCCTGCACAGCCCAGCCCACAGAGCAGCCCTTCCACTAGGCAGCAGTACGAAAGCCATGGAGAGCTGGGAGAGAGTTCACATTCAGTCCGGGCCCAAGCCACGCAGGGGCTAGCATAGTTTTCCTCCTGATACCTATGACCTCCTGGCCTAGTCCACTCTCCAAGAGATGCAGTCCTTTCAGGCAAAGCTCTAGCTCGGCTGGTGGTATCCTCATCATCTATTAACTACGGAGTCCCGCCAGAGTGCACGGAGCTGTACAAGTGTGGAAGAAGATATAGCCCTTTCTCTGCAGTGCCCACAATCTAAGGCAGTTGGATTTTTCAGGGCAGACAGAAAGGGAGCTGAGGTGTTCCCCATAATACAGACGAGGGTGACTTCACTAGCGACTTTCGGATGCTGCGCAGAATGCCAGAGGCAGCCCTGGGAAGCCCTCAGCTCAATTCTCGCTTTCCTCCCTGGCACATGGAATAAAAAGAGCAAAAATGTGTTCAGTAAATTGCAACCCAGCAAAACAGGCCGCTTCACAGGCAGCGTGGGACAGAAAATAGGAAGTAATAAAGAATGAACTAAACGTTTTCTTGCAGCTAGAGGAGCTCCTGGCTAACCGCTAAATCCCAGTCTGCTTATAACAGAAACATTTAATGAGCACAATAATAAACCAGGCATCCTACTGTACTAAGGAACACAGCCCCGCAGGGCTGGCTAACTGCGCTCAGGAGACGGCACAGGAAGTGGGGGTGGTGACTCAGCAGGTGTCAGAACTCCACGTTCCTTGCCCGGGCTCCAGACTTGGCCTCTGACAGCCAGAGAGGAAGGTGAAGAACTGGAGAATGCCGAGCTGGGGAGGTTCTCTGCCATGAGGCCCCAGACAACTGCAACCCAGAGGAACTTCATCTGCGAGTACAATGAGGGGGAATGAAAGGAGAAGGAGTCTGAGAGCAAAGTCTCATACACAGAGGTGCCCAATGGCGGGAAAGCCCTAATTGATGCTAGAACCAAGGCGATCCCTCTACGGAGGTAGCACGTGGAAAGGGAAGAGACGTCTGTAGCCTATAGGACTAACCTGCTTGCTTGTGTATCTATCTATCTATCTTTTCTTATAGTTTAAGTATTTGTTTTTTTGAAATAGGTTGATAAATGTATATTAAAAGGAAGTTTGGCTGTAATGCAAGAGACCTACAGGCCATATCCTGTATGTTAAGCTAAAGCAAAGTTATCATATCTATATTAAGACCTTTTACTCAGAGAGCAAAGTTGACCTTTATCATGTTTAGCCTATACCCAAATAGATAAGTACCCACGCCTAGGACCTTTTATCTAGACCAATAGACAATGGAGAATGGCATACGGGGGTTTTCAGTGTTGTACCCACAGACTTAACAAGTACACCACAAGAGACTGATGTGAGTACATACCTGTCATCAATACGCACATACATACTAGCCTTTGGGGTAAGTGACCCTAACACTTCTGTGGGTGAGGAATGAAATTTGGGCATAAGAAGAAAGATTTCGGGCATTTGCCCTATAAAAGAGGTGACCCACCTCAATAGAGTACTCCATTCTCACTTACTCCATTTCTCACTTTACTCTATTTCTTACTTATTCTCACTTACTTCCTCCACTCTATCTATCTACGATGACTGCTACTATCAGTAGACTGTACTTGTTCTTCTTAAACTTTAAGTTTCAAAGGAACTAGGCCAAGCTTGGTTTCCCTACGTTTTATTCTTTGTTTATTAGATTTTGATTTTAAGTTTCAGTTAGTCAAGTAAACCCTAAGTTTGCTTTAATAGCTCGTACCATTAGTTTCTTCTAAGCACTGCATCTCACACTCAAGAACTGAGAAACCTGAACCGCAAGGCTGGTCCTGTGTCTCTTACCACCAGGGAAGAGGAAGGGTGTGAGTATATTAACCCAAGCTTTGTTGCATATAATACTATATCATCATATGATATCTTTTGAATAGCAGTAATGCAATTGTAACTTTGTAACTCTGGTTATTTTACCATTTACTTACTATTATTGATTTTAATAAAAAGTCTTTAAGGCTTTATCTGTCTTAGTGTGAGCTTCCTGGCATACCCCCGAGGGGCCTTTATAAATTCTGTGGAGCCTAATTCGGGACAAGAACTTTTATCTTCTGATCAAATGGATTGGCGAGCCTAAAACCCATACTAATGAATATTGATGATAATAATTAATATTATTAATACAGTAAAATTAAATAAAAATTAATAAATTAAATTCCCATATTATCCAAATGAATATGATCAGTACACCCTAAATCAGGCTACACGTCAAAGTGTCCCACTGCTTCAGAAAACTGCGTAAGAAAGCACAGCTGGGCACATACGCACCTGCTCAGGTGCCACCCTGCGCTCATTCCTTACCTGCCTGATGAGCTGCAGGTGCAGAGGAGAAGGCTGGTCTTCTGGGTGAACTACGGGACCGTGGTGCAGGAGGTCTGCGTTCTAGTCCTGCCTTTGCTGCAGGCTCCGTGTGTGACCCTGGGCAAATCACGTCATCACAGATCCCAAGGCCAGAAGGGACCATTGTGAGCCTCTAGCCTGACCTCTTGTGTAATGCCATTGCAAAAAAAGCAAACATCATTCTGGGCTGTGTTAGCAGGAGTGTTGTGAGCTAGACACGGGAAGTAATTCTTCTGCTCTACTCTGCGCTGATACGGCCTCAACTGGAGTATTGGATCTAGTTCTGGGCACCGCATTTCAGGAAAGATGTGGAGAAATTGGAGAAAGTCCAGAGAAGAGCAACACAAATGATGAAAGGTCTAGAAAACATGAGCTATGAGGGAGGATTGAAAAAATTGGGTTTGTTTAGTCTGGAGAAGAGAAGACTGAGAGGGGACATAACAGTCTTCAAGTACATAAAAGGTTGCTACAAGGAGGAGGGAGAAAAATTGTTCTTCTTAACCTCTGAGGACAGGACAAGAAGCAATGGGGTTAAATTGCAGCAAGGGCGGTTTAGGTTGGACATTAGGGGAAAAAACTTCCTAACTGTCAGGGTGGTTAAGCACTGGAATAAATTGCCTAGGGAGGTTGTGGAATCTCCATCACTGCAGATGTTTAAGAGCAGGTTGGACAAACCCCTGTCAGGGATGGTCTAGATAATACTTAGTCCTGCCTTGAAGGCAGGGGACTGGACTAGACGACCTCTCGAGGTCCCTTCCAGTCCTATGATTTTATGGAAGTTTCTATAATGCAGGCCGGAGAAACACTCCGTGCATCAGCTCCCTCGTTCCAAACAAGGGTAATAACGCTTCCTTGTCTGCCAGGCCCCTTTAGACTGGTGCCGGGATCGGCTCTCACTCTGTGCCTACCCAGCACCCAGCACTGGGGGCCCTGATCTCAGCTCCGGCAATTACTGTCCAATCCTGGCTTGGCACAATGATCATTCAGCCGATGCAGATGCAAGTGAGAAACGCAGCGTAAAAGCAGGATGCCCCGGTTGCTTGCCATGCTCTCCAGAGAGAACTTCCGCCCCTCTGAGCTCTCCGGGGAAGTGGGCAGGTGCAGCTGAGACGAATCCCTCAGAGAGGAAATGTTATCTACTGGGACAGGAAACTTACATGGGTCCCCAGAGGGATCCCCGCTGGGGGTCAAAGGAGTGGGACTCCCATGAGAACAGCTGCAAGAGGAGTGGTTAGAGATGTTGGTTTGGGGCTTTGGGGGTGGGTGTGTTTACGAGCAGTGAGGTGCTCCCTGTATTTTTAGATATACCCCTAGGACCTGTTCTTCGAAGGGGGCCGAGCACCCCCGGACTTCCGCTGGATTTGCACTACGATTCTGGAAGACAGAACCTCACAAGCTAGGCTGACCATATTTCCCTGTGCTGAATACGGGACACCTGGTAAAACTGCTCGTATTCAAGCGAGTTCACCGGCAATCAATCAGAACTATGCAGTACAAACGTTCAAATGAACATCGAGTTGACTCAGCCCCTGCGTCTGTAACCCATGTGCCTAATAGGGAGATATCTCTTTAAGAGACCCATATTGGGGGTAGGAGTGAGCTGTGTCCGGGTCATTGTTGCTAGGCAGATTAAGCACTCCACAGCCAGAAGTTTCTGGAATTGGGTGTAGTAGATTTGGGTCTGCTCCAAGAGGTGGGTCAGACTCCCGGAGGGCAGCCGTCAGGGCAGGTGCCTTGCAGGGGGCCACGTGCCCTGGGTGAGTCGGGAGAAGCTGAGCGCAGGAGAGGAAGCTGGCTGCTATCCCGAACTCTGATGCGTTTTGCAGCAGGTGAGTGCTATTGTGACCCCTCTTCCAGGGAAGCCTGGGCAATGCTGATTATAGCCAGGGGAAATTGGGAGGGAAAAAGCACTTCTGCTATTTGAATTGTAGGCTTGGAATGTGGTTTTGATTTTAGCCAAACTGTTCTAGTTACATTGTCTGAGTCACCAACTCTTCTTCAACTGTAGTAATGGGGAAAGAGTCCTTTCTAGTTTATTCTTCTCAGTTTTGTATTGTCTTGTCACAGGGTTTTCTTGAATTCTGGACACGTAACTGAGTGGTGGGTTAATCCGTTCGCTGGCTGGCTAGCAGGGATGTCAGCAGCGGGAGAGTCTGCCTGGATCCAGCTGAAGGTCCCGACAAGCCAGGGGAGGGAAGAGGTGGTTTTAGACTCAGCGGATTGTCCAGGTTTGGTGATCTGAGACTCTAACTGAGATGAAACCGAAGCTTTTGGGGACTTTCAGTTTCTTCTCCCTGTATTTCTGTGGGGCCTGAACTGTTCAGATTTGCATTTGTTCCCTTTATTTGTGTTTCTGTAGAACTGTGGCGATAATGTCTGTGGATTATAACAGCCATGTCCTGCTGTAAAAAATAGATTATTTGTTTCTTCATCATAAGCTTTTATAAAGTTATTAAATTAAATTAATTTCTTTCGTTCCTTTTGGGACGTGGATGTGGGGAGCCTGACCCTGTGCAGTCCTTGCTGAAAAACCCGACAGCCCGAACTGTGGGCCTCCAGCTACTTTCTAGGGGAGTTGGGGTTTTTTAAAGCACTGGAGACGGGAAATGAAGTGAACTGTAGCCCACCCCAAGGTTACAGGTAGTTGGATTCTTTTTATTTACCTTCTTATCTTTAAGGCTTTAGGGTTCAGACACTGTCCTACTGGCACATCCCTTCCTCTCCCTGGGCCTGGCTCCCCTCCTGCCTTTTGCCTGGCTTGTCTGCACGGCTTTTATCCCAGGGTCACTAACGCAGGGTCGGGATGTGTTACTTTCCCTGGTACATTGCACTGGTGCAACCCTGGCGTGGACTCAGTTACTCTGGCATCAAAGTGCCTTATCCTGGAATCGCCCTTCCCCATACCAATATACGCACCTTTATAATGGTACAGCAGCATCCACGCTGGAGGGAAACTGGTGTGGGTAAAGCCCGGTCTAGCTAAGGGTTTAGCTTGGAAGCTCTTTTGGGCAGGGACCATCTCTTGCAATGGGTCTGTCAGCGCCTAGTGTTGTACTTAAAGTACTGCACAGGATCTTTTCAGGGGGAATAAGACAAAACGCCACATTTATTAGTAATACATGTATTCATTAACACTGTATCATATGCATATAATATATTACACTCACACACACACACACACACAAACACACTCCGTCTTGTTGTTACCAATTAGTTGCTCCCCTTAACTGCACTGGCCAGGTGAGTTAGATGGGGGAGGGGGTGGAGCCAGGCTTCTGCCGATCCGGATCGATGCTCCCATGTTGACAAGACGAGACCCGGGGTCCTCTGCAAGACACCTCACTTTTATAGCAGCTTTCCTCTTATGCAAATTTAGACCAGATTCAAACTCTGTGTCTGTGTCCATTGGTCCTTTGTGCTGCTTTTTTTTGAGTGTTGTCCCAATCCTGCAAAGAGGGTGTTTCCAAAAGAAGGTGCTTGCTTCTAACCCCCGAGGCCGTCAGTATGTCTGCTTGTCTTTAATGAGCCCACTTGACACGTTTTATTGTCCTTGGGTCTGGCTCCCAGCCCCTCTCCAAAAGTTGAGGCTGTTTGGAGGTGCTGCCTTTCATGCCTTGCTCATCCACACCTCATTCATTCAACAGGGCAATTGATTAAGAGTGGGGGGGGGGGGGGGGAAGAGCTCTTGTTCTACTGCTAGCAAACAGAAATTTTTCTTCTATCTTATTCTATCCTTAGGGGCTATAATATTATACCAAGGGTAATGCAAAGTTTCTAAATGAGGCTTTGATACAAAGTTCCATGAAAACAGAGGTCACACGTGGGTAGACCCACCACAAGGTTATATGAAGAGGCACAATGTAAAGTCATATGAAAATTATCAGAGATTGATCTACACTAGCAGGAGGCAGCCCTGATCTCAGGGGCTCTAGATACCACCATAATGCTAGTGGGACAGGTGTCTGTTGCCACGGTAGCCGTCGCCATTCGTCGCGTTCCCCTCCCGAGCTACCTGTGCGTAGCCCCTCTGTACCGGGCAGGACATCTCACTTCACTGCCGTCTCCGCTGGTGCTGCTGCCTTGTGCCGCATGAGCGGTTAACGTAGGACTGTCCTGAGCTCCCAGCCTCGCTTGGCCCTTGGGTGTCGCCTCCTTCGGCAGTTTGATCTGTCTTGTGAGAGATTCCTCGGAGCCAGGCCAGTCTCGAATTCCTTGGTGCCTCCTCCCTCTGCAGGTGGTGGATACACGGGGAGAGGTGACACACACATATTCCCATACACCTCTAACATGGGGGCGGGGGGTGACGGACGTGACCCTCACTGCCCGGTGCTCTCCACCCTCCATGCCTGGCTGGGCCCCCGGGACAGCCCCACCTCTCCTGGTACCTGGCACCACATCTTCCCGAGGCAACACATGGGGGGGGGGGCACGCAGGGTCACATGTCTCCCTCCCCAGATTTCTGCCAGGGTTCACACCAGGACGGGGCCAGCAGCAGCCTTTCTGCACTGTGCGGGAGGGAAGGGACGGGAGCTGCTTCCCGCTGCAGGGGAGGTGGGGGAAAGGAATGACTTGGCCTGTCTTTGCAGAGCTCATCTCTTCCCCCGGGGCTGGAAGCAGCTTGTCCCTTCCTGCCCACACAGTGTTGAAAGGCAGCTAACACCTCCAGGCGGGCCACCGACATAACCCAGCCCCTCCTGTCCCCTGGCTACAGCGCAGGCAGGAAGGGGTTAAGCCCTAGGATGCATTGTGCACCAGGGCCTAGGGAACCTGACTGCAGGGGTGGCTCAGCAGGGGACGGAGCAGCCCCGCTGTGACGTTATTGATATAATCTGGGACCATATAGATCATCGTTGCAACCAAGGTCCTGTAGTGGCACCCAAATCTTGTATAAAGGGGGTCAAATGGGGTGTCTAAGACAAGGTTATGGTTGGCTGGTTATGATTATGCTGTCTATATGTGTGTATCAATTTTGTAGTTGAAGTTATGAATGTTGGCTCTAGACTGTCTGTATGTCAAACTTATGCTATGCTGCTGGGTGACATCCCAGACAAGCTGGTGTTAGCTCTGCCTAGCCTGCTTGATGGCCCATTAAGGACCATCAGCTACACAATGGACCCATTGAGAGAAGGCAGATACGTCTTGAGACTCAGCAAAGTATGCAGGGACTTGCCCATGTGACTCCAGACTCCATTTTCCTGTAATTTTCCACAGTAAGGACAAAGGGATGTTCTTACACCTGGAAAAGACTATAAGGCTGATGCCTCATCTCCATCTTGTCTTCAATCCTGCTTCTTACCTCTGGAGGAACTTTGCTACAAACAGAAGCTCTGAACAAAGGACTGAGGACCCATCCCAGCGGGGGATGTATTCCAGAGACTTGATTTGAACCTGCAGTTTATTCCATCGCTGCTGCAAGCCTGAACCAAGAACTTTGCCATTACTGTATGTAATTGATTCCATTTAACCAATTCTAACTCTCATCTCTATCTTTTTCCTTTTATGAATAAACCTTTAGATTTTAGATTCTAAAGGATTGGCAACAGTGTGATTTGTGGGTAAGATCTGATTTGTATATTGACCTGGGTCTGGGGCTTGGTCCTTTGGGATCAGGAGAACCTTTTTCTTTTACTGGGGTATTGGTTTTCATAACCATTTGTCCCCATAACGAGTGGCACTGGTGGTAATACTGGGAAACTGGAGTGTCTAAGGAGATTGCTTGTGAGACTTGCGGTTAGCCAGTGGGGTGAGACCGAAGTCCTCCTAGTCTGGCTGGTTTGGTTTGCCTTAGAGGTGGAAAAACCCCAGCCTTGGGCTGTAACTGCCCTGTTTGAGCAATTTGTCTTGAGTTGGCGCTCTCAGTTGGGTTCCACCAGAACCGCATTGTCACACCCGCGCTGGTGGGTGGGGGGATGAAGAGGGTGCTAAGCCCCTGCCCGGGGGAGCTGCTGTGGAACCTGCATGATTGGGGCACAAACAGGCTAGAAATCGCCCCCCCCCCCTTCGCTGCCACTCCAGAGCCTAGCTGAGAGACTTCCCCATGCCAGCGCTATGCGGGGCTTTGGCACAGGCCGAGCTTGGCTCCTCCTGGCCCGCGCCCCAGCCCAGAGGGTCTTGGGCTTGCCCAGGGCACCGGCCCAGCCAGAGGCAGTGGGGGGAGGAAGGCGCCTGCTGGCCAGGGTGTTGGTGAGCTGCGTGCTCCGACCAGGGGCTGGTTCGCCGCACAGCGCTGGGAGGGGGACCCACGCCGATGGGGGGTGGGGTTATGGAAGAGTAGCAGGGTTGGGGGTGAAGGGGCAAAGCAGGAAGAGGACAGCGAGATGGGGAGCATGTAAAGGGCTGATGGGTGGGCAGCAGAGCCGACACATAACCAGCTGCCGCCTGGCACCTGCCCGCACGCACCAGCCACCGCAGCTCAGTGCCGGTCGAAAACGGGCCGGGGGAGCGAGGCCCTGCTGGCAGAGAGCCGGCACGCAGCGGGGGCTGCGCTGATGGAACAGCCGGGGGAGCGGCCGGCCCTTCGCCTTGCCACCACCCGCCCCCATTGTCGGCCACTGGACCCCACCACTCACCGCTGCTGGGCGGGTGGCTGGCGAGCAGGGATCCGGCCAGCAGCAGGACCTGCCAGGACTGATGTGGGGGAGACAGAAAATATGGGACAATTTGCCCGTTTTTACGAAAAAGTCGGGACACCTGCAGGAGAGCCTAAATACGGGACTGTCCCTTTGAAAACAGGCCGTCTGGTCACCCTATCACAAGCCAAGGGCCGGGAGCTTGGAGCTGCTGATTTCTAATCCTGCCTCTGTATGCCTGGGGGCCAGTTGGTTCACTCACCATGGAACTATTCCTGTGCTTAAAATTATGCAAATGAAGGACTTGGGGCCTCAGCGTGCGTCCTGCTCCCATAAAAGTTAATGAGAGTTTTGTCCCTGACTCCAGCGGCTGCAGGAACAGGCTTTGAAAAACGGCCGCGTCAGCGCAATTATCTGCGAGCTGCCAATTTCTCTACAAACTACAGTCCATAAATCACAGAGGCCGGGGCTCCCCAGGAAAGGGAATCGCTATCAGCTGGCCGGGCTGCGTCTAAGGCTGAACCTTGATCTGTCTTAGACTGTGTCTCCGCAGAGCGGCCTGATCATGCAGTGCATTCTGCCAAGCGGGTCTCCGGTGTCATTGCATTTCCACCAGCCGCTCAGTCCAGAGGCCATCGTCTGAGACCTGCACCCCAGGGAACACGCACCACCAGACAACTCCTCAAGCCAGGACGTTGCAATCGGCCAGCCAGGCTGACGTACCACTGCCAGTAGAAGTGTGGCTGAATCTAATGACCCAGAGCAGAACTGGTCACATTTTTCACGACGACTGGCTTAGTAGATGAACTCTCAGTTTGGTTCCAAGTAGCTGATGGGGAGCTGCTGGGCCTCCATGAAAATGTTCACAGATCCCCAACGTCTCCTGGATTTCAGCAAGGCTGAAATTCCGTACGGCAAGTCAAGGGGCCGGGGAGGAGAAATGACACCATGTGACTCAAGAGGTCAGTCATGCCCCATAGATTGTTGGGAGATGAACCAAACAGGTCATGAATGATGCAGGGGCTGAAATCTGTTTGTGTAACCAATTCAGTGAATCTTCATCTCTAGATTCAGAGAGTCCATTTGCTGCCCAGAAAAGAGCTAACTCAGTGGTGAATATTCATATTCAGCCAGCTCTAATCAACAGCATCAAATGCCACCTGGAAAAACCAGACACTTAGCAGCAGAGCAATAAGAAACTTCTGTGCTGAGACCTGAATCCAAGATGAAAGTCACCAGATCTCAGGTTCCATTAGAAACTCGGGGGGAACTGGGCTACGATTGAAACAAACCCGCTCACGATCAAAGCAAGCCTGGGGGAGCTGATCCAGGTGGAAACCATGATGGGATTCTATGCCTTTGCTTGATTTTGGCCCCAAACCTGGTGAAAGGGGGCGGCTTTAGCCGTCTGGGTGCAAGATTTTCAGTTCACTCAAACCGAAAACAAAATGGGGGTGAGATCCCATATGAGAGAAAACCAGAAGAAGAGGCTCATGCAACTCTGCTTTTATGTGAGGTTGTCAAAGCACTTTGAAGATATAAATGATTTAATCCTGCAGGGAAGTAGGGAAGTTTCACTGGCCCCATTTTACAGATGAAGAACACTGAGGCACAGAGAGGTCAAGGCCAATATTTTGAAAAGCATCTTCCACATTTTGACAGTGTTGAAACATGATAATAGAATATCAAATATTAAATATAATATATACAAAAATATAAAAGTCAAAACAATATTAAACACAATGGGTTTTTTTTTTTACCCTATTGAAACAAAGCATTTTGATTAGAGCTGACTGAAATGTGGGATTTCTTGCTCATGGAAAATGTTATCTTTTAAGGGACCTCTCCACTGCACTCCACTGGCGGCAGTGTGACGTGTACGTGTTACATGCTGGAGAGACAAGCAAGCTGCACCCACACTGCGATGTGGCGCTACGTGGATCAGTGAAAGTCTCTGGCAGTGGGGAGCTACTGAAGCCTTTCTCTGCTGCCTCCCCACTGCCAGAAGGGGAACGGCTCTGGCAGCTCCCTGAAGTGGGGACAGGCTCCAGCCTCCTGGATCAGTTGGCTCCCTGAGGAGCCAGTTAGCTTGCCAGTCTGGAAGCCTTGGGAGTCTCAGCTCTAGGTTAGTCCATGTGGTGGGGCTGCCCTGAAGCCACACACCCTGGAAGACCGTTTCAGGACTTCCAGGCTCCCAGCTCTGTGGCAGGGAGCTTGGAAGCCCTCCGAGCCCCATCTCAGTTCGGGGCTCCCAGGCTGTCTCCTGCAGAGCCAAGCCCTGTTCAGAGCCATGGCTCTCATGGTTCCAGACTTCCATTTCCACGGTAGGGAGCTTGGCAGCTCTGGCCATCAGTAATGCTGTACTAGTGCAAAGCCAGTTTCTCTGCTCTGCTGCCGTGGGCTGGATTTTAAAAGCAGACTGAAATGTGGGTTTAAACCACGAGGAAGGTAAAGGGCAGCTCATTACTGAGTGTTTTCAAGAACCTTTGACAGAAAAACGCAAACGAGAAGCTGGCTGAAAAGGAGATGCCAGCAGCTGCCAAGGTCTGGTTCTTCCATGATGGAAGGATTAAAACATGCCGGAGCGATTCCAGAGACGGAGTCACAATGCAACCTGTCCCGGGGGATTATCACAGCAAGCGCTGGTTAGCATCCCTCTGCCTGCCAAGCAGGGGCTGGATTCCAGCCCCAAACCCTGAGGCCATTTCACAATATCTGATAGTGGCATGAAATAACGTCATTCCGGACCAAACTATGGCTGGCCTGACGTGGGAGGGAGACCGTGAAGGAAGCCATTTCGGCTCCCCATGCACCTGTTTTTGATATGTGTGTATGTAACTACTGGTGTGGGTGTAGGACACATCCCCCTGCCCCCCATCTGCAGAGGCAGGGGCAGTCAATAGGTGGACTGTGGGCCTAATTGGGACCACCAGACGTTTTTGAACCTCAAAATATTTTTATTTACTCATGATTATTGTCATTATTGTTATAATTTTTAAAATAATTTTCTCTGGGGTCTGGACCGTGACTATACCTTGAGCAAGAAATTTGGACCGTGACAAAAAATAATTGACTCCCCCTGGGCTATGGGTCTGTTACAACTCTCAGCTTGAGAGCCTGGCTGGGTCCACAAGCTTCAGCCATTCATGATCTCAAGCGTGGAGGTCCCTGGGTCGAGCTCTGTGGTTGGCCGGGATGGGAACCGTCACAGGTGGGTGTCTGGGTTTCGTAAAAGTGCTGAGCACCTGTAGCTCCCATGGAATGCAGCTGGGACTGTGGGTGCTCCGCCCCTCGGTAAGTCGGGGATTAACCCTGGGCTGGAAGTCTTTCAAATAGCATTACCTGCCTTTATTAGGAAAAAGTCAGTGGGAAGTGGCAGTTCTGACATCCTGTGCTATTTATTCCTGGGTAAATTCCTGCCCTGCCCAAGGGCTGTGGAAGGGAACCAAGGGGTCTGGACTGAGTGGGGTTCTTGGGTGGAGTTTGGGGACAGCTTAGCAAACAGGGTGCCCCCACCACACTGCTCACATCAGAGTACTGCAAGAGTCATAGAACATAAGAACGGCCCTACTGGGTCAGACCAAAGGTCCATCTAGCCCAGTATCCTGTCCGCCGACAGTGGCCAATGCCAGGGTGGGGGTGTGAACGGGGATGAGGGGATGGGGACCGCGGCAGTGGGTTATTATCTGCGGATATCGGTGGATTTGCAGGGCTCTACACTGGGGGCCGGGGTGAGGCTCTGAGGCATCCCCCCCACCAGAGCCTGGTCGGGGAGAGCCGGGCTGGCAGCTGTGGGGCACCCGCGCAGTCACGGACCCTCCACCTGTCTTCAGCTGGGCAGGTGGAGGGTCTGCTGCGGCTTCTCACGGCTCCCCAGCTGGGCTCCACGCTGGTGGGAGTAGGGGGAGACCTGCTTTCCCCCCCCCCGCCGCCCAGGGCAAGTGGAGGGTCTGGCACGGCTCCCCACAGCTGCCCGCCCGGCTCTTACCATGGCCGGGCTATGGCTCCAATCCCCCCACCCTCTGCTGGAGCCAGGTCTGGGAGAGACTCACTGTCAGCTGTGTGGCCATCAGTGCCCCGCCCAGTGTCCCTGCCCCCCTGGCTCCTTTGCCCAGGGCAGGTGGAGGATCCCTGCCGAGGTTCCTCGCAGTTGCCTGCCTGGCTCTTACCATCAGAGCCCAGCGTGGATATAAAATTTGTATCCGCATCCATGCTGCTATCTGCAGAAATGGTTCACAGATATAAAGCGGATGCCCACAGATTTGCAGGGCTCTACCCATGCACCCACTTGCACCAGGGGACTGGTTTTGAAATCATTGCTCAGCTGAAGTCGATGGGCTGCACTGGTTTACTGCAGCTGAGGGTCTGGCTCCGGTCGGTGAGAGTTTGACCCCGTGATTCCCCCTAGGTTTGTAATATTGGGTTGGTTTTGTGGTTTTCGGTGGTGTTGCTGATTGAGGGTGAGTTGTGCCTGCCTGCGTCTGTTTCAAAACTGAACTCGGGATCATGTAACCCAGGAAGAAAGCCCCGAGCCGGTACTTAGTGCTGTGAATTCCAGGTGAGAGAGAGAGGGGGGTTTGGAGGAGGAAATCAAATACATCAGGAGGGGAGAATGCGAAAGGTCTGCAACACGGCAGGCTGAGACTTTTATCTCTCCCTTCTCCCCCGAGAGAGGGGAAACTGAGGCACGGAGTGATCTGATTCCCCTCCCCAAATTATTTTGCAAAGGAGGGGGACGGGGGGCTCCTATCCAAACCAGTTTCCTTTCCATCAACTCTGCTTCCCCTGCTGCAAGACCACTGTAGGGGCTGAATATTTCCATTAAACTCTGGCTCCTTCATTTGCCCTACAACAATAAAATAGACCGGCTTGGGGGGGAGGAATATCCCCCCCCCAAAGCTGTGTGGACATTAAGGTTTTTGGGGAGGGGGGGGCACGATAACATTCCAGATAGATCAAACGCCCAGCTCAGCTTTCTAGCCATCCAGCAGCTCTAGGGCAGGGAAGGAAGGTGCTCTTGGTGCAGAGTGGTCACAAAACAGGGGTGAATTTACCGGGGGGAGGGGGGGTCCAGTTGAAATCCCACCCGATGCAGCCACACAGAATCTCTGGCGGTGCTAGGAGAGGCCAGGAGTGGAAGCAGGTGGCCCGGGGGTGGGGGGACATTTGCCCTCAGTCCTGGGCTCTGGGATGGACTAGACTGGGTGGGTGGTGGGTTCAGTCTAGTCTTCCAGCCTGTTGTTCTCGCTGGGGTTTGTGGTTTTCATCTGGCTCCACCAAAAAGATCAAACAAGCCCAGTAGAAAAGGGGGGTGAGAGAGGTGGGAAGGAGTTTGTAAGGGGTTAAAGTGATCCATCAACGAAAGAGTAAAACCAGAGTTTGACTGGGTTTGCCCCCAGCCACCCCTCCTGCAAACACTGGGCAAGAGGCAGCCCCATCCCCCACCGAGGCTATGGTGAGGGGCAGCAGGGGAGGAAGGAAGCCACATGTGATGGCAGTTCCCTCCCCCCCAGCACCCACCACCCCCTCTCCGGCCCCCAAACTCTGTCCCAGAGCCTGCACCCACCCCTCTGCACTCCCTCCCAGAGCCTGCACCCCTCCATCCATCCTGCACCCCACACCGTGCCCCAGCCCGGAGCCTGCACCCAAACTCTGTCCCACTCAGCCCTGGGCAAAGCTCTCCTTGGCTGGCTCCCAGCCCCTCTCCAAGGGTTGCAGCTGTCTGGAAGTGCCTGCCTTCCACACCTTCCTCATTCACACCTCATTCATTCAACAGGTCAATTGATTACAAAGTGGGGGAAGATCTTATTCTACTTCTAGCAAAAAGACATTTTTCTTTTACCTTAATTATACTACCTTAGGGGCCAGCTATAACATTACCAAGGTTCAATACAAAGTCATATAAAAGTTATACAAAAATGCATAATGCAGAGATTTATCTACAACTGCACTGATTGACTGCTGTGTGCAGTAAGATAGTTACCCCTGGGTCTTTGAATGAGGCTTTATACTTGGGGGGGGGGCGAGCGGGTGGGCAAGCGGCGGGTGGGCAAAGAGGCAAGCAGTGAGCCAGCAGGGGTTCTAGGGGTGGGCATAGGGGTTTCTGGCGGGGGAGGGAGAAGGTGAAAGGAGGCAAGTGGTGGGTGGGCAACTGACTAGGAGGGACACAGCAAGCCAGCGGAGGGCTAGGGGGTGAAGAGGGGTGTGATGGTGGAGCCGAGCGGGGAGGGGTCGGGTCCTATTTTACTGCTGTGATCTGGTCACCCTATGTCACCCCCACCCCCAAACCTTCCTTTTCGGCCCACAGCTGTTTCGGCGGGGCGGCCCTGGGGAAGCAGAGTTTGTTTCCGTGGGCCGGGAGGCGCTGGGGGGGGGAGGAGGAGGGCACAATTTTATATTAATAAGGAAATATTTTATAAATTTTAATAAAATAAACATTATTGAAGAAAATCAGTTGTACAACTATCAAAACATGAATTATTTTCCTAATATGAAAGTGAAAATCAGCTAATTCATATATAATTTTGTTATTATTTATATAGTCATGGAAAGTAAATAATACATGGAAGAAATGAAAGGGTTCTTTTTAAGTCGAAACTGTTCGAATTGGGCCCCGCACTTCCTAAAGCCGGCCCTGTCTCCCTGCTGTTCCCGGGTGAGATTATATCTGCCTCTGTCCTCTGGGGTAGAGCCCGGCAACGGGACTGCGGAGTGGGATTGTGGGGTGGGGAGTGGGATTAAAAAATAGTCCTCCCACGCCGCAAACAACATGAACGCCCCGGCCAGCCGCCGCCACTCTCTGGCTGCCCAGCTCTGAAGGCAGCGTCGCCACCAGCAGCAGCGCAGGAGTAAGGGTGGCCAGGGAGGCTCTCTCTGCATGTGCCTGGGGATGGTGAGGTGTAGGGGCTTCCCGTCCCCTCTGCATGACGATGCGGGGGCTCTCCAGCCATTTGCGTGGAGGGTTAGAGGGTTCTAATCCCTTTGTGTGGGGAAGGGGAGATGCAGGGGCTGCTCCTCCCCTTGTAGCAGGGCGTGAGGATGCCGATCTCTCTGCATGGGTGAGTTGGGAGGGTCGGGCGGGGAGGTCCCCATGTCATTGCACGGGTGGGTGCTGGTGGGGAGACATCTGCTGACAGCAGCACATCCAGCCATTGCTGGGACAATTTTAGAGGGTTTGGGATTCCACGGGTCCCATAGGGCCCACTGGCATAATCGCAGGAGCGGGATAAAAAAAATCAAGAAACAGTGTGGGAGCAGGTGGGATTGGGAGTGGGTATTGTGGGGCGGGATGGGAGCAAGCTGTCCTTTGCAGCCTCAACGCCGCCCTCCACCATGGCTCAGGTGCCACACCTGCAGCCTCCGTACAGGGCTCCATTGGTTCCCAGAGCCAGAATGCAGCTCTTTCATGTCCTCAAAGGATACGTAATGCTAGGGACCGTCCAGAGAGCAGGCGGAGGACTGCCTGGCTGCACAAGCAGCTCTGATGTTATTAAGCTTGTCCATACAATGATGACAAATAAAAATGGTATCCAGGATCTATGGTAGGACCTTCGAGATAACCATGGATTCGTCTGGGTTAAGAAGCCCATCCAGAGCATTACATAAAGTCACAGACAAGGCCGTCCTTAGGATTTACGGGGTCCTATGCAGTATTATTAAACTGGTGCCCCTGTGCCCCATGGCAGCCCGTGTTCGCAGCATGGGGGGGAGGGACGAGGCAGCAAAGGATATGGAGCCGCCCGGCTCACCTCACAGTGGCGGAGAGTCACAGTTCCCCGCAGAGACCCCTGGACCTTCTCCCTCACGCAGAATACGCGGCACCGGTGCATTCGGCTCTGTGAATACGGCCCCTGCCTAACGACACTGCAGTGCGCACTGGGTGTGCGGGAGCCGACCCGCTCTTACTTGCTGTCACGGGCGGTGGGTGAAGCTGCTGCTTGGGGAGGCCAGCTCACCAGCCCACCTCTTCTACTTGTGGCCCCGCCCATACTCCACCTCTGCTCCGCCCCCAGCCCCACCCCCACTCTGCCCAGGCCCCGCCCTCTCCCCACTGTCTCCCTCCTCTCTTCCTCCCCCTCCCTGCTCACCCCCTTCCGGCCAAATCCCTGAACCCAAATGAAGCAAATGACATTAGAAAGTAATTGCAGAAGAGTGTGTTTTTTCAAAAGAAAACGGAGCATGTTTTCCACTGTGTAGCGGGGTGGTTACCTGCTCCTGCCCTGAGGGGTTTCAAACAGCCCTGGAGGAGGGCTGTGGAAGGGCAGGACGCCTGGGCTGATTGGGAGGAAGCAGCCACAGCTGGGCCACACCCCAATCAGGGCTCAGCTGGCCCTATAAAGGCTGGGAGCCAGGAGCAAGGACAGAGTCTCTCTCTAGCTGTAGAGGGAGATGGGCCTGGCTGCAGGGAGCTTGAGACGGGGTACCTGAGTGGAGCAGGGCTGGGGAAAGGCAGAGGAATTGGGGAACTCCAGTCTGGAACGTCCCAGGCTGTGGCCTAGCACTGGGCTAAAAGGTACTGGGGGTTGCAGAGAGCAGCCCAGGGGTAGGCCAAGGCAGCAGGTCCAAACCCAACCTTGCTAGTGATGAGTGGCTGATACTGCAGTCTGCCCCAGGAAATGGGGGCCAGTTGGTGACTAGTGGTAGCCTTACACTGAGGCAAGGTGGGGATAGTGGGTGAGGGGTTCCCCTGGGAGGAGAAGACCCAGAGCTGTGAGGGGTTATTGCCAGGGGCAGCACCCCAGACAACAGGGCACCGGGTCTGGGAGGGACATGGGGGCCAGAGGACAGGTGGATCCCTGGCCTGCAGAGGGTGCTCCTGGGTGGAACAAGCTAATTCCCAGAAGTCACCAGCAGGAGGCGACGCAGCAGTGAGTCCAACCTTGTTACATGCTGCCTGCCAGAAGGTGAAGACCGGACATGCAGAAGGTACCTAATTACAAGCACAAAATTTAGGGGGAAAAAATGTCAGTCCCAGGTATTTGGATATACCCTGAAGTTTGTTAGATTGATTTGCAAAAACTTTGTAGTAAGGGGGAGTCAGCGGAACTGCTGAATACAACATTCAATATTCTGGAATCCATGATGCAGCTCTCCTCTGTTTGACATTTTTTAATCGGTATTTCTAAGCTGATTTTATATTTGAAATGTACTTTTAAGCCTTCATAAATTCATCATTCCAGATTACTGCATATTTAACTCACTGAAACAAAGACATTGTTTTAAATTAATTAGTCAGAGGTTTAGTGTGTTCACAACAGTGTTCATTGCTTTTAGAAACAGGGAACACTCATTTACTGTGTGATCTCCAGAACATGAGACATGGTTATGAAATTTCACTAACTTTAAAAAATACATTTTCAAAGGTTTTAGGCCTAGCAAAGGATTTTATATCTTAATAGTGACTGATTTTGCTGGGGGGTTCACTTAAAACTAGTTCATCAAATAGTCAGGCGTAAAGAAAGCTGGACAAATGAGTTTCCCTAGGTGGCAGGAAAGGGGTGTTGTCCCTTGAAGGGCTCCCTTCAACAGGTGGGTGAAGGGAGAAAGGGATGGACAGGAAGACTCTGGAAACAAGTGTTTTGTACTATAGTAATTAAAATGTGTATTTTAGATAAGGGTGGTGTAGCGGGTGGTCACCTCCTGCCCTGAAGGGCTTAAAACAGCCCTGGGAGAGAGCTGTAGCAGCGAGAGGGGGGGAAGCTAGGCTGATTGCGGGGAGCAGCTGCAGCCACACCCCAATCAGGCCACAGCTGGCCCTATAAGAGGGCTGAGGGCCAGAGATTGAAGGACACACACACTCTCTAGCCTCATTGAGAGAGAAGGACCTGGCTGCCTGGGAGCTGAGGAGGGGACCTAGGGTAGAGCAGGGCTGGGGAAGGGCAGAGGGAGCTGGGGAGCTCCAGCCTAGCAAAGCCCCAGGCTGCAGGCCGAGTTAAAGGCCCACAAAGGGTACCAGGGCTGCAGGGGGGCAGCCCAGAGACAGGCAAAGGCAGCGGGTCCAACCCTCCTTGCCAATTATGAGGGGTTCACAGACGGCCGTTGCCCCAGGGAGCGGGGGCTAGATGGTGACTGGCAGTAGCCACTGAGGCAAGAGGAGGATAGAGGGTTGGGGGCTCCCCTGGGTGGGGAGACCCAGAGACTGCAGGGTACTGCAGAGGGCAGAACCCGGAGAGAAGGGGCACCGGGGTCCGGGATGGACATGGGGGGGGCAGCGGCAGGCAGACATCAGCCGGCAGAGGGCGCTCCGGAGCTGGAAAAGAGCTAATTCCCTGGATAACCAGCAGGAGGCGCTGCAGCGGTGAGTCATCGCCCCGCCACACGTGGTCTTTGGAAGGATTTATTTAAAAAACGATAGGTCTGAAGATCCAAGCACTACAGTCATGCACAATTGTTCTTGTCAGTAAATTCAGAAACTGACAGTATATACCTGGGGTGTTTGGCAAATGCCTGTTAAATGGCTTCATTACCCCTTGAATGGCTCTTTCACAGTTTCAGTGTTGTGCTAACAGGGCTGGCAGGCTGGAGGCTTTGGGTTGTAGCCCACGAAAGCTTATGCTCTAATAAATTTGTTAGTCTCTAAGGTGCCACAAGTACTCCTGTTCTTTTCACTTTTAAGTTACTAGATCCCCTCCGGAGGGGGGCTCACCACACTGCAGCAGCCAGCTGTGGGAGCGGCCAGGAAGGTCAGAACAGGGATAGGAAGAGGTGGGGTGGCGGGGGGGGGGGGAGGCGTGTTTGGACACTAAGACCCAGTGGTGCCCCCAATTTTTTGTTGCCCTTTGCAGCCCCGTATGCTGCTAGGACAGCCCTGGTCGCAGAGCAATTCTTGTTGGTAGAAATAATGAGAGAAATAAACTGCCTTTGCTCTACCAAGAGACCCACAATATATATTCTTAGCAGGCAGTTTCTACGACTCCAAAGAGAGATTCTGCAGTGTCAAAAGCTAATTTGCTTCTAGCCGTAATACTTCCACGCTTAATCCCTGGGACGAGGCCACATCAAGCAGATAAATCAGACAATGAGCGAGGCAGGATGCCAGCGCCTGAGCTCACTTAGAACTGTGTAAATCAGGAGTCGCTCCCATTCCACACAGGCCTGATGCTGGCTACGCCTCTTCCCCTGGTCCCTTTGGGATCTCTGCTCTCTGCGGGACAGAAGACATAGGAGTGTGTCTTGGATTGACACAGGACGCCGCGTAGGCACTTCAGCCTGTGAGATGCCCTGCCGGAGTCGGTCTTTGGAATCATTACTAATTATACAAATTGATATTTGAGCTTCCCTAGCACCTTTCATCAGAGGGCCTCAAAGCTTCACTCCTCCGCTGACAAGTGCTGAAGAAAAACCAGACAGGGCTAGGGCATGCATGGCAAGGGATGCGATGGGTTAGCCAGCTGTGCAGCACACAATTAAGTAGATGTTCTATATAATTAAGCAGGTGTAGAGCCGAATATAACAATTTCACCCTTTGATAATAACGGTAACAACTGTATCTGCCTACTGCCCCCTTCTGGGATGTAATTCTCAGGTAGGACTCTCATCTGGGCATGATCGAAGTGGTGAAATAGCCCCTTTTTGCGTACAGATTGGTGGTGAGAATAGCTTTATTTATAGTGGCTAATTAGTTTCTGGTCTATGCCAGCCGTTTGCACTCCGCTAATGATGATTGTCTCTATATCGGTGTGTTGGGGAGGGCTCTTGTGTTGAACACTCCGCATACCGAGCTCGGGGAGGGTGGCAGAGGACACTGCCCTGTTAGGACAGAATAGGGATGTCGGGCAGGGCCTGGCACCAGTAGAAGTGGTTGGAGACGCTGGGCCCGGTTCAGATCTCAGTTACACAAATGCAAATCCAGGGCAACTGATGGAGGTCCCCGGGACTGGTATAGATCAGCCACGCTGCTGCTGCAAATCTGGCGCTGCTCCACTGATCCCAGTGCGGTGACTGGGATGTACACGGGTGTCTCAGGGTCAAACCTGACCCTTCATGTCCCTCCATTTTGCAGAGCAGATCTAGTTGGGTTCAGCTCCCTGGCTAGATCTCTGTTCTCCATTGCCCATTCTATTCGTTTCTCTTCTGCCACTGGTTGTTAAAATGTATTTACCTGCTCCACCAGCATGAAAGGGGATTTTCCTTGAGCAGTTGACCAAGCCGCTTACATATGGCTGAGGGTCTAGTGCCACCTAGTGGTCTGCGGTGCTATTGCACACTGCTGTATCTGCTCCCTACATTTTCTCCTCAGTGGAAACCAGAATAATAAATACCCAGTTCTTCTATAGCGCTTTTTCCTGAGAACAGGAGTCCTTGTGGCACCTGAGAGACTAACACATTTATTTGAGCAGAAGCTTTCGTGGGCTACCGCCCACTTCATCAGTTGCATTCCATTCTATGTATCCGATGAAGTGGGCTGTAGTCCACGAAAGCTTATGCTCAAATAAATGTGTTAGTTTTTAAGGTGCCACAAGTCCTCCTGTTCTTTTTGCGGATACAGACTAACACAGCTGCTACTCTGAAGCTTTTCCTAAGCCGATCTCAAAGCACTTCATAAGAGTCAGTATCATCACTCCCATTTTACAGATGGGGAAACTGAGGCAGACAGGACAGTGACTTGCCCAAGGTCACCCAGCAAGTCAGTGACAGAGCTGGGAACAGAAGGTGCCTTGAGTTCTAACTTGTGTTTGTAGCTACCTGGAAGCCTCGGCTAATCAAACCCTCAAGATTCTTGTCCCGACATCAAGACCCCGACTGCTGGAACTAACAGGGGAATCAAATAAAAAGGACACGCAGCAGCCCAGCCCACAGGCGTGATCAAAGCCGAATGCAGCTCCAGGCGCAGAGGTTCTGCGCTGTGATCTAAATTTAAGACGAGGCCCTCGGCTGAACTCAGCATTCAGATCTGACCCCAGCCCCAAGCCTTCTCTGCCATCGGTGGGTTTTAACGTAGTTCCAGGCCATCTTTATCGCTATGTCCAACAGGCAACTGAGCAGCCCTCTCCTCAATGTGTCCGTTGAGTTTCCTGGGTGTGATGGAGCTAGCGTGCTAAAAACAGAAGTGGAGGCTCAGTGGTGCAAGTAGCAGAATGGGCTAGTGGCCTCAAATCCCGCTTGGGACCCTAGGTACAGACTCAGGACAGCGAGACATTCCTCTTGTTCACGGGTCACTCTGGTATTTTTAGCGCTCTAGCCAAATCAGACCTAGTGCGGGTAGGTCTCCTTGAACTAGAATTGATACTTGCAGCTCCAGTGCAGACATACCATACGTGACTTAGGAGCCCAATGAATTTGAGACTCTAGGTCCTTCCCACAGCAAATCAGCATCACCTCTGACCTTTCCAGGTGGCTCACGTCACTGATTGCAGGGCAATTCCACCAGCAGAGAACTCAGTGACTTTCCTGTCACCACCTCTTTAGCCTCGGAGCTGGGCGGTGCTACCACCCCCATTGCACAGATTGGGACGGAGGCACCTCGCAAGGGCCACGTTGCAGATTGGCCCCTGGTCGGGCTTCTCAAAGTGCCTGAGTCCCACTGATTTCAGTGCCAGCGAGGCGCTTTGGAAAATCCCACTAGGCACCTAGCTGGATTTTTTGGGAGCCTAAATACCTTTACAAATCTGGTCTAAGTGACTTAGATGGCTACATACCATTTTCAAAAGTGATCTAGGCACCTCAGAGGCTAAGTCTCATTGGAAGTCAGTAGGGCTTGGAGCCTAAGTCACTTCTGAAACTGGGGGACAGCAAGTCACTTAGGCCTTGGACCCTGGAACGGAGCAACAGCGACATCCCTGTAAACATCTGGGCCTAGGTGACGTGCTCAATGTCACAAATGACATTTGCAGACACGTAGGGCATTGAACCTGGGTCACCTCCTAAACTAGGGTCCCCAACCCCCGGCCATCCTGCTTTCGAATACCCGCCCCCCCCCCCGGCAATCCCTCCCGAGGCAGCTAAACTGCACACAATGCAGCGCTAGAAAGTAAATAACAGCTGGTATTCAACACCCCACCCACCACTTCCCCTTCTCAACCTCACCCTTCCCACCCCCACAACTCCACTTCCTCCTGAGCGCCCGCAGGGCACCCGGGACGCCAGCCATAGCCAGTGCCCACTTCAAGCCTTTAGAATCTGTACAGACAAATTCATGCCAAACACTGTTTAAGAACATTAGAAGGGCCAGACTGGTTCAGACCAAAGGTCCATCCAACCCAGTATCCTGTCTGCCGACAGTGGCCAATGCCAGGTGCCCCAGAGGGAATGGACAGAGCAGGGCATCATCAAGTGATCCAGCCCCTGTCGCCCATTCCCCGGTTCTGGCAAACAGAGGCCAGGGACACCATCCCTGTCCATCCTGGCTAATAGCCATTTGTTTCCCTTTACAGGGATGGTCATTCATTCTGACAGCCTGGGCCTTCACTCGCCCCTCCCCGTCCCTTCCGGGGCCTCTTGCTCTTAAAAAAGCGCTAGGGCCAGGTCGGGAAAATGGAGCTCCGCTATAGAAGGAACTGCCTCCTGTTGTACTCAAACAAGGAAGTAGCTGGAGGATGTGAGCCGTTCCGCTGGGTTTTCTTGGAAATCCGTTCTGAGGAATCGGAGGCATTCGTTCTGAGGAATCGGAGGCGTTCCTCGGTACGTGTTTACTAGAGATGTTCAAAAGTGGACTGTGTCTGACGTGTTATATGGGGGCTGGGGAGAGAGATGGTGTTGGGGGTGTGGAGTGTGCAGTCCAGTGTTGCTGGGGACTGTAGTTCTTTAGCTAGAAGAAAAGCCACCTTCTCAGCCCAGAGCATCTTTGCAGCCCCGGGGAGCAGTACAGCATTGTCCTTCCTTCCTGTCCACATTGTTCCTCAGGACTCATCGACTATAAGGCCAGACGGGACCATCACAGTCCTCTAGTCTGACCTCCTGCATGTTGCAGGCCACAGAACCTCACCCACCCGCTCCTATAACAGACCCAGAACTTCTGGCTGAGTCACTGAAGTCCTCAAATCATGATTTAAAGACTTCAAGTTACAGAGAATCCGTCAGCCTGGTCACGACCCTGCATAGCATGTCCTGCCAGCTAGAGGGTAGTCAGCTTCTAGTCAGACCCACCTTAGTTGTGTTTGTATTATTTTTCTTTGGCATCCTGCCATCTGTTTGTCTTCTGCAGTGTCCCCACCCACACTGGGATACAGCGCTGTAGAGATGGTGGATGGAGGTAACCTGCCTTCAGGAAACCCAGAAGGGGTTGCAGTGAATATTTCGAGTCAGGTGCTGTAAACCAACAGTATGCAGGAGAAGGGAAACTCTGGTTTCAGTTCCAAGCTCATTTGCCTTGGAAGGCGAGCAGACTGATACCTGTTCCTACCAAACCTTTACATCCAAAACTCCTGGTTCAAAAAGTGTCTCACTTTTTGCTGTACCTATCAGGATGAATTTCGAAACGGAGCATTTCAAAATGTTTCCTCTGCAAAATTACTCTTATTTCCAAGGAAAGTTCACCTGTCTCAGGAAGAGTGATTGAGTCCAATCTGGAGACTAAATTCAGTAATTGAAGTGAGAAACAAGTGGATTCTCATCCTTCTGTGAAGTGCAAATCTCAGCGCAAACAGAACTCTGCACTCGCTTCCAATGCCCCAGATACTCACTTCGTTCCATTAGCAGGAGAGACATTTACTTTCTCGAAGGATAATTTTATTGCCCCAAGCCAAGACCTTGTCCATCTGTTTTCTAGGGAAACCTTCTGCTTTTTTGCTGTGTCAGAGACAGGAGCTTTCCAACGGGACACAGCAAACGGCCCATGCCATTTGCCTGGCCTCTGGCACTCACCTCAGAGCTCTCTTCAAAGGATTGTCAGAAGGTCCATTGACAAATATGGTGCCGAGATATGCCGTCAAAACAGTAACTTATAGTTATCAAAGTGCTGCAGTTCCTTGGGAAAAGGGGGCTTAAGAAAGCTTTGTTAAGCTAAACAGACTCACAGAGCTCAATCACTACAAGGCAGGATTTCTAATCCTTTCATCCTTCTCATGGCTCTTCTCTGACCCCTCTCCAATTTATCCACCTTGTTCATGAATTGTGGGCACCAGAACTGGACACAGGATCCCAGCAGCAGGTGCACCAGGGCCAGATACAGAGGTAAGAGAACCTCTCTACTCCTGTCCGAGATTCCCCTGTTTATGCAGCCCAGGATCACAGTCGCCCTTTGGCCTCAGCACGGGGATCTCGTGTTCCGCTGGTTATCCACCACAGCCCCCAAGTCTTTGTCAGAGTCGCTGCTTCCCAGGATACAGCCCCCCTCCTGTAAGGATGGCCTGTGCTCTTTGTTCCTACCTGGGTACTTTTACATGTAGCCGTATTACAACACACATTGTTCACTGGCACCAAACTTGTAATCTCGTCAAAACAAGATATCAAGTTAGCTGGATAGGATCTGTTTTCCATAAGCCCATACGGATTGGCGTTAATTATATTGCCCTCTGCTACGGATGGCCCTTACCTCCATAGCGCCCCCTTGTGACTGGGGGCGGCGCTGTAAGCAGTCGTCCTCTCTGGGGACCTCTTCCTCAGCCTCGTGATGGCTTTTCCCAGGCTCTCTGGGTGTTCTGCAGCCTGGGCTTCTGGCCAAGTCAGGACAAACATAACCACTCCCTGGGCAGCAAAATAAAAAGTCCCAAACAGAGGAAAAGGTTTTTCTGCCTTTCAGGGCTTCTGTACAGCCCATCCTCTGGGCCCTGTTCCCCAGCCCCTTCCTAGGCTAGTATTTATGGCTCTGGCTGGTGCCCCTGGGAAGCCGATGGCTAATTATGGCACTGGTGCGGCTGGCCCCATCTCTCCCTAAAGAGGCCAGTCGCCAAGTTTAATTCTTTTATTAATCGTCGCACCTACTCCATTAGCTTGCCCAGGGGTCGCTGTCAGACCGACAGGCCTGCAGCTGCCTGGCGCGTCCCGTTTTTACCCCTTTTAAATACAGTAGATTCTGCTTATTCGCCCCTCCTCGGCCACCAGCACAACGTTGCTAGTAGCTGGCAGTTGCCAATAAGCGGAAGGCAGGTTGGCGAGGCTCTGGCCAGGGCAGGAAGCACCAGGATGTGCTGTTCCTAGTAGTTACCCTGCAAATCTGCCCGCAGGCAGGGCAGAAGCGGGGAGAGGGGGCTGCAGCCCAGATGCCGAGGCTTTCTGCAGGGAGTAGGGGGGCTGCACTGTACCTTTTCTTGTGCCCTACAATTTCTAGCTTCTGATGTATATGTAGCCTCCCCCCCTCCACCTGGTTACCTTCTTTAATGCCAGGTGGCTTACAGGTTTTGATGGACAGGTCTGAGTTCTTCTTATTCCACCACCCACTCAGCAGGGTGTATCTTCTTTCTTTTCCCCTATGAATGTATTTGGTGGTGTCTCCACCCCCCTCACTCCTTCCTGGCAGGGTCACCAGGGCAGCTTGGGAGGAAAGTTCTAACCACAGGGTAACCCCCACTTACTTGCCAGACAAATACAACCTAACAGGGTAAAACACTTTTTAGGGTCACGGGTGCCCACGCTACTAATACCCGTGACTTTCCCCAGTCATGGGACCTGATGTAGCAAATGTAAGATCAGTGTCCCGTTGGTTCGTGTACTTTGTTGGGGCCCTTGATGACCTATGACCACGAGATCTTCTCTGCAGTGGTTTAGCAGTGTGGCTGATTGGGTTCAGTACAGCTCAAAGGACTCACAAGTGGGAGAAGGTGGTAAGTCCCTCCACAGGTTTAATATGCAGCAGGTTATAAAATCCCCAAACCCTCACTCCCTGGCTCGAGGACACAGTTCAGGGAGTAGGGGGTCCCCAAAACAAATTCCCTGACTGACTAACTAAAAGCTGGTGCACTCACAAACTCCATGAATGATCCTCACATTCAGAGCTGACTCTGGACCCCTCGGTCACTGCAGAGGGGCTGATCTCTGCTGGCCGGGATCCTCCTCAGGCAGGAGTCAGGCTGTGTCAGTCCCAGGATTTCCCCTCCCCACAAAAGGGTGCCGGGCTCAAGGTGCAGGTTACACAACTACACTAACATCCAAACTGTTGTCTCCAGGTCCACCTAGAGCAGGTTTGGGCCCTGGTAAAAAAATGTTTCGGGCCCCCCCCATCATCAGACTGCACTGTCATACTGTCAAAGCCCAGAAGCGAATGTTCGTATAGAGTCGGAAATGCTCAGTTCACAGCACAAGTTCACAATCTGTTATTCAGAATTGTGCGTGCATTGAACATGAAATATATATTTTGTTAAGAATTACATATTAAGAACAGAATATAATTATATTTTAATGTAATTAGTAGTTCTTTGGTTGGTTGATTAAAGTCTATATTGGCTGATAACTGACAATTTTTCAGAGTAGCAGCCGTGTTAGTCTGTATCCGCAAAAAGAAGAACAGGAGTACTTGTGGCACCTTAGAGACTAACAAATTTATTAGAGCATAAGCTTTCGTGGACTACAGCCCACTTCTTCGGATGCATATAGAATGGAACATATATTGAGGAGCTGATGGATTTCCACTCCATACGGCTAAATGCAGTGCCTTGCATAATGACAGGTTTCAGAGTAGCAGCCGTGTTAGTCTGTATCCGCAAAAAGCAAAAATCCGCAAAAATTCTTTTGACAGAATTTTGTATATCATTATTTATTTTCTTTGGTGAATTTCAATTTTTACAATGGATGTCAAAAACAATCAACAAATACACCTCTACCCTGATATAACGCTGTCCTCAGGGAACCAAAAAAATCTTACTGCATTATAGGTGAAACCGCGTTATATCGAACTTATTTTATCTGCCGGAGTGCGCAGCCTTGTCCCCCGCCCGGAGCGCTGCTTTACCGCGTTATATCCGAATTTGTGTTATACCGGGTTGCATTATATGGGGGTAGAGATGTAGTGATACTACAGAGAAAGACAAAAACATATGCAACATAGTTGGGCCCCGGACCCCCTTCTGGACCGCCGGGCCCCGGTAACTTGTACCGGCTTCCCCCTGCCCCCTTGTCGGCCCTGGTTGTCTCCTAGCCCAGCGTCCAGACACACACACACAGTGGGCAGCAGCCCTGGACTAGCAGCAGGAGCAGAGCTGACCCTGTGGGGACTGGTGTCCCCTAGGGAGCTGGAGGGCAAACTCAGCCTGGCTGGGGAAATTTCCCAGCAAAACTCTACAAACTGGGAGTCATCAGTGGGGAAGGAAAAGCCCAGCTGAGGGATCTGCTGTCAGGTCCCTAGAGGCCAGTTCTCAGGGGGAACCTGCCTGCAGGCCTGGGACTCCCCAGCCCCCCACAGCCAGTCCTGCCCTTGCCCTGGCTGGCTCCAGACTGACTCAAAATGGCTTCTCCCCTCTCCTGAGCTCCCTGGGAGGGGCATGTCACTCCCTAGTGATTGCTGGGCAGAGTCAGACTCTGAGTTTGCCTTGGCTCCCCCTGAGCTGCCAGCAGACAGAGCCCCAGAGATCTCGGTCCTCTCCTTGGGGGTTACATATATTCATTACTAGTAATTTCCCTTTTCTTCCATCTGTTATATTACTTCTTATAGAGGCCTTCCTACCCCTCTAAATCAGATCCATTTTTTTTTTTTTTTTAAACCAGCACAGCCTTCTTCCTTGAGAGTGGGATTGTGCCTTTTGGGGCATGTAGTGAAGAGTTCTCAAACATTTCCCAATTATCATTTCCATTTTCCTGATTAAATCCTTCCACCAGCTAATTCGGCACATAATTGTTTTCAGCTTTGTGAAACTGGCCCTTTTAAGGCACCAAATACATATCACTGGTCAGGACTGTATTCTGTGTGCACATTATAAATGTGATGGAGTCATGATCACAGGTACCCACGCTACTGCGAATTTTTAATTCTGTGATCAGTTCCTCGTTGTCTGTCAAGACGAGGTCTGATCTAGAATTTCCCTGTGTTGGCTGCAACACTTTCTGAATTAGGAAGTTTTATTTATAATATGTAGAAGCTCCATGTTTCGTACTGACAGTATGAGACCTCGAGCATGTGTACCTCCAATGGAGGTCCCCCGGAACACAGCTCTCTTACCTACACATTAGAGATTAGTTCATAAGGAGCCAGTCATCCTGGTCCCTGGTGTGATTTGGTGGCCTGTAGCAGACCTCAACTAATGCCCATCTTGTGCTTTATTTAATCATATGCTAGTGTAGCCATCTTCAGCTTTTGTTGGATGATGTTGTTAAAGAGAACATATATTCAGTATTTAAATGAGTTGTCTGGCTTTTTCCTTTGCATAACACATTCTGCACATAGTACATAATATGCAGGTTCCGATGGTAAATGTCTTTCATAAAGGCTTTCTCAGCTTCGCTGCTTTTGCAAACGGACTCCATCAGATCATCTATAGTCACCACACTCCTGTTATTTCTAGGAAATAAATATTCATCATGGCAAATATCAGCAGAACTTTCCAGCAATTTGTTGCAAGGAGATGTATGTAACAATTCCTTATACCGTAGTTGCCAACAGCAATAACACCACACATTCTTTTCAGGCATGCACGAGAAGAGTCTGGTACCATTTTCTAACCATCATTAATAAAAAAAAATGATTTTCCTGAATTTGAAGGGCCACAAAGCAAAGAGGAAGGCTGGACAAATTGGGTGTAGCTCTGCATAATGCGCTAAATGCATTTGGCCAGGTTTCAAAATCCATCTTGAGGATCATTTTGTTGTAGACTAGTCTGAATTTGTCTCGCTTCAGCTTCCAGCCAGTGGATCTCGTTCTGCCTTTGGCTGCTAGATTAAAGAGTCCTCTGCTTCAGAATCTCTTCCCCATGATCAAATCATCTCTCAAACATCTCCTTTTTAAACCTAAATAGATCTTCGTTAGTCTCTCACTGTGAGGCAGCTTTTCCAGCCCTTAAGTCATTCTTGTAGCATTTTTCTGAACTCCTTCCAATTTTTCAACATCCTTTTTAAAATGTAGGCACCAGAATTAGACAAAGTATTCCAGGGATTGTCTCACTAATACTCTATACAAAGGTAATAATACCTTCCTATTTCTACTTGATACTCCTCTAACTATACATCCAAGCATTGCATTTGGTCTTTTTTCTACAGCATCACACTGCAAGCTCATGTTTATCCGGTTATCAACCATGACCCCGAGGTACTTTTCAGTGTCACTGAATTCCAGGATACTGTCTCCCATGCTATAAGTGTAACTTATATTCTTGGTTCCTAGATGTTAGATCTTGCATTTATCTGTATTGACACATGTTGTTCAAATTAACCCAGCCTACCAAGCAACCCAGTTTGTGCTGTCAAACCATCACAATTTACTGTTGTTTACCACTCCACCAATCTGTGTCATATGAAAACTTTACCCACACCGATTTCATGTTTTCTTCCAGATCATTGATAGAAATAGCACTGGGACAAGAACAGAACACTTTGGTATCTCATCTCACTGGATGTTGATTTACATTTACACTTATTTCTTGTGCTCTAGCAGTTAGCCAGTCTTTAAACCATTCAATATGTGCTGCATTGAGTTGGTATTGTGCTAATTTTTAAAAATCAGAACATAATACAGTATTAAGTGAATTGCCTTACAGAAGTCTAAGTATATTCCATCAGCACAGTTTTCTTTGTCAACCAAACTTATAATCTCCTAAAAAAACAATATCAGGTTTGTTTGACAGGACCCATTCTCCATAAAACCAAGTTGACTGGCATTAATTAGGCAGCCATCCTTTAATTTTTTATTGATTGAATCGTATATCAGCTTTTCCATGGTTTTGCCCTGGATCAATATCTGGCTAACTGGCCTATAGCTACTCAGATCATCCCATTTACCCTTTTAAAATATTGGTACAACATCAGCTTTAGTCGATTCCTCTAGAATTTTCCCAGTGTTCCAAGTTTTGTTAAATACCAACATCAGTGTCTCAAGCTTCTCCGCCATCTCTTCAAAGACATACATGTGCACACCCCTCCCTGCAAAATAATTAAACCAACAAAACCATGCAGTACGAGCATGTGTGAAACTCATCCCTCTCCTTGTATGTTATTCCTTTTTCTCCCAGACGCTTTGTCTGTCTTAACTATGTAGAAGGCAAGCTCTCCTGGGCAGGCACTGATTCTGCACGTGTATCTGTACAGCACCTGGTGTCAAGCTGCCTTCAGGGACTCAAGAGAATGGGTACCAATCTCAGGGCAGACTGTTGGGAAGCAGGGCACAAACCCCAAACGGGCTGTGAGTTCTATAGTTGGGTTTCACCAACCAATGATCCAGTGTAAACTCCTCAGGTACCATAACAGCCTAAACCTGGAGTCACAGACAGTTCCCTTGAGTGCTCCAATCTGTCTTGCCACTCAGATTAGCCTACCTTTGTTACAGATAGTCCCTTACACCAAGAATCACAGCAATATTCAAGTTACTCCCAGTCCCTAACACCAGGTCAGTTGCATCTCAGGTCTCATACCAAAGACAACGCTTGTGGCCAATCCTACAATAAACTATCTAAAGATTTATTAAATAGGAAAAGGAGACAAGGTTAAAGCAGGTAAACAAACAAACACACACACACACACACACACACGAATTACAATCTTCAGTTTCAAAAGGCAAGAGAAGCTTCTATAATAAGCAAGGCTCTATATGTCCTTTAGGGCTAACGCAGGCTGAGCAGCTGGGAGACTCTTGCTTCTGCCTAGAAAACCTTGCCCCCCACCCACCAATGTCCAAGCAGTGCAGAGGTCCAGTTCCTTCTTGTTAGGAGTTTTTATCCCCCTCGTCCCATGTGCTCTGAGCTGCAAACTCAGCTGACTGGAGGAATCCACTTGCACGACTCGTCTTCACAGAGAGGGGATGGGGATAGTAGAGCAACTAAGTCCTTTGTGCTCTTTAATATCCCACTATAGTTTGTCTGGCATCAGTGGACCTTCCCTGTTGGCCAGGACATAACCCCTTCTGTTGGAGATCAGCCTTTCGTACTAAGTAATGTCTCTTTCCTGTCTGGTGACTTACACAGTCACAGCGGCTCACAATGCAACCGCTCAAATATTACATAAGAACGGCCAGACTGGGCCAGACCAAAGGTCCATTTACAGGATCCTGGCTGCCGACAGTGGCCAATGCCAGGTGCCCCAGAGGGAATGAACAGAGCAGGGAATCATCAAGTGATCCAGCCCCTGTCACCCATTCCCAGCTTCTGGCAAACAGAGGCTAAGGCAGGGGTGGCCAATTTGTGGCTCCAGAGCCACGTGCGGCTCTTCAGAGGTTAACATGCGGCTCCTTGTAGAGGCACCGACTCCGGGGCTGGAGCTACAGGCACCAACTTTCCAATGTGCCGGGGGGGCTCACTGCTCAACCCCTGGCTCTGCCATAGGCCCTGCCTCCACTCTCCCCTTCCCACCCCCTCCCCTGAGCCTGCTGTGCCCTCGTTCCTCCTCGTCCTCCCCAGAGCCTCCTGCACGCCACAAAACAGCTGATTGGGAGGTGTGGGGAGGAAGTGGGAGGTGCTGATCGGTGGGGCTGCTGGTGGGTGGGAGGCGCTGGGGGCTGGAGGGGGGTAGCAGATGGGGGGGCTGCTGATGTATTACTGGGGCTCTTTGACAATGTACATTGGTAAATTCTGGCTCCTTCTCAGGCTCAGGTTGGCCACCCCTGGGTTAGGGCCACTATTCCTGCCCATCTTGGCTAAATAGCCATTGATGGATCTATTCACCACGAACTTACCTAGTTCTTTTTTTGAACCCTCTTATAGTTTTCGCCTTCACAACATCCTCTGGCAAAGAGTTCCACAGGTTCATAGAATATCAGGGTTGGAAGGGACCTCAGGAGGTCATCTAGTCCAACCCTCTGCTCAAAGCAGGACCAATTCCCAACTAAATCATCCCAGCCAGGGCTTTGTCAAGCCTGACCTTAAAAACCTCTAAGGAAGGAGATTCCACCACCTCCCTAGGTAACCCATTCCAGTGCTTCACCACCCTCCTAGTGAGAAAGGTTGGATATTAGGAAAAACTAACTCCTGCCCCCCACTGCAACTTGAGACCATTACTCCTTGTTCTGTCATCAGGTACCACTGAGAACAGTCTAGATCCATCCTCTTTGGAACCCCCTTTTAGATAGTTGAAAGCAGCTATCAAATCCCACCTCATTCTTCTCTTCTGCAGACTAAATAATCCCAGTTCCCGCAGCCTCTCCTCATAAGTCATGTGCTCCAGTCCCCTAATCATTTTTGTTGCCCTCTGCCAGACTCTTTCCAATTTTTCCACATCCTCCTTGTAGCATGGGGCCCAAAACTGGACACAGTATTCCAGATGAGGCCTCACCAATGCCGAATAGAGGGGAACGATCACGTCCCTCGATCTGCTGGCAATGCCCCTACTTATACAGTCCAGAATGCCATTAGCCTTCTTGGCAACAAGGGCACACTGTTGACTCATATCCAGCTTCTTGTCCACTGTAACCACTACGTCTTTTCTGCAGAACTGCTGCCTAACCGTTCGGTCCCTAGTCTGTAGCAGTGCATGGGATTCTTCTGTCCCAAGTGTGTTGACTGTGTTGGGGTAAGAAATACTTCCTTTTGTGTGTTTTAAACCTGCTGCCTATTAATTTCATTTGGTGACCACTAGTTCTTATGTTATGAGAAGGAATAAATAACACTTCCTTTTTTACTTTCTCTACACCACTCATGGTTTTATAGACCTCTATCATATCCCCCCTTAGTTGTCTCTTTTCCAAGCTGAAAAGTCCCAGTTTTATTAATCTCTCCTCAAATGGAAGCTGTTCCTTACCCCTAATCATTTTTGTTGCCCTTTTCTGTACCTTACAATGTGGGATCCAGATACTGTAAGAGAGATTAATGCTGGCAGCAACGCAAGTATTCAATAACATCTAAACATCAAACACATTCTTAGAATTCTAACACTTATTTTAACAACACTAACACACAAGTGAGCCATGATCATTCCAGCCAGGACTTTGTCAGTGTTTCATTGACGTGTGGGGACCTTCGCATGAGCTGGCACCTGGTCTGCCAGGATCACACCTGGCAGAATGGATCCCCAATTCTGCTTGGGGCCTCTGGAATAGGCAACCGTCTGCCTTGAAAGCCGATGGTGCAAGCACCAAAACAGTTGATTTACTGGGCGCCATGCTGCAGCATCATGAGTGGCTAGGAAATCCAATTCTTGAGAGACCATCTTTGCCACAAACAGAGGAGGAAGTGGGCGTATTACTAGCGCTTGAGGCCTGCTGCACTTTCCTCTTCTCTCTTTGCTTCCCTCTCTCTTAACCACGTCTCGCCAGCCTCTCTGATTCCATAGTACAGTGCGTCCCTCCAGCATGGCCTGTTGTTAGCTGCCTCTTCCTAGCTTACCATGTCAGTGCTGAAAGTTTCCGAGTCCTGGGGCCTTTGCAAGTTTTCCATACTGGAGATCCTTTGTAATGTGTCCATCATCCATCCAGAGCAGATAACTAAGCCAACAATGAAAACATCTGTGTTTAGTGATAAAATTTGGGATTTTTGCTTTCTCAAGTTCATTGTTATCAGGAACTTTGGTTTCCAACTTGATATTTGGCATATGGTGACGACAGCAGGTGTGGAAGGTGTTTAGCTTTCTGTTGTGCCTCCTGGAGGTGGTCCATCTCTCACCACCATATAGCAGCATGCTCAGAACACTCATTTTCGGGTGTTCAGTGTTAGTTTCCTGTTATCACATACACGCTTGGCCCGTTGGCCGAATGTGCTAGCTGCCTTTCCAATGCAAGAATTAAGCTCATCAGGGATCGAGACAGGTTATTTCATACAATTGATCCTAGGAAGAAGAACTTGTGTATAACTTCTAGTGTGGTGTTACCTATTGAAACATCGGGTGCAGTCAACACACCTTGTGCCATAATCATTTTCTTCTTTAGACTAACGGTTAATCCAAAGTCACAGCAAGCTGGCACAAAGCTGTCGCAAAGTTGCTGGAGCACTTCTTCACTATGTGCAACCAAAGGCCTCTGGAATACTAATTAATTAATTAATAGTTTCCCCTGCTGTTTTATTACCTCCATAAAGATGATGAATTTGGGGAGGTGGACTGCATGTGAGGAAGACAAGCAGGGTTTAGTCTAGGGGTGGGCAGACTACGGCCTGGGGGCTGCATCCAGCCCTTCAAACCTTTTAATCCAGTCCTCGAGTTCCCACTGGGGAGCAGGGTCCAGGGCTTGCCCCACTCCCGTGCTCCAGCTGGGGAGCGGGGCCGGGGACTTGCCCCACTCTGCACGTGCTGTGGCTCCGCGTGGCTCCTGGAAGCAGCGGCATGTCCCCCCTCTGGCTCCTACATGTAGGGGCAGCCAGGGGGCTCCGCACATTGCCCCCACCCCAAGCACTGCCTCCACAGCTCCCACTGGCCAGGAACTGCAGCCAATGGGAGCTGCAGGGGTGGCTCCTGCGGAGGGGGCAGCGTGCAGAGCCATCTGGCCGTGCCTCCAACTAGGAGCCAGAGGGGGGACATGCCGCTCCTTCCAGGAGCTGCCTAAGGTAAGCGCCATCCGGAGCCTGCACCCCGACCTCCTCCCCCAGCCCTGATCCCCCTCCCACCCTCTGAAACCCTTGGTCCCAGCCCAGAGCCCCCTCCTGCACCCCAACCCCCTCATCCCTCGCCCCACCCCAGAGCCCATACATCCAGCTGGAGTCACACACCCCCTCTGCACGACAATCCCCTGCCCCAGTCCGGAGCCCCCTCCTGCACCCTGAACTTCTCATTTCTGGCCCCACCCCGGAGTCCGCACCCCTAGCCAGAACCCTCACCCCTTCCCAGACCTCAACCCCCAATTTCGTGAGCATTCATGGCCCGCCATACAATTTCTGTACCCAGATGCGTCCCTCGGGCCAAAAAGTTTGCCCACCCCTGGTTTAGTCCCTGGTGCAGCAATTATACAGGTTTCCAACGCAAGTGGGGATCAGGAGGCTGTCTGAGTTGCCTGTTGACTCTTTGTGCTGGTGAACGCAGCTGGATTGACATCCCTGGCAAGTAAAGTCCACTTTAGCCACAGAACAGACAGAGCCCAGTGCTAGCTTCGCCCACACCAATCCAGCCCCCTGCGAGCGTTCTTCAGCCCACCGCCAGGGTGGGGCCTACTCGCTCTTGTCCTTTCTGCCCAGTCCCTCAATGGTCTCTAGAACAATTGTGGCAGGTTTTGTGAGGTGAGCATTTGCCTGTGGAACTGGCCTACGTCAGTTCATGCCACAGTTTGTGGCTAACGTGCAGCATGGCCAATCCCTCTTATCTCTCCCTACATCTGCAGTAGCTCAAAGATCACAGCGGTGAATGACTTGGCACTCTGTCTGAGGGGTTTTGGTTTTGTTGTCCTACAGAATTGGCAGGTCTCATTTCCCGTTTTTATTTCTCAATCACACGTTTAGGTGAGCGAGACATTCACAAACCCGTCAGGAAGGCCACTGAACACAGGCTAATCGTGAAGTTTTCCACTTACCATGAGGGCAGGAAAAGAGGAAAATGCCTATGAGAATGTGACCAGAGTAATTCCGAGTCGGCAGCTTGGGGAAGGTAAGAGGCATTAGATCTTTTATTTCATCTTTCCTGGGCTTCCTTTTCTCGACGGTTCAGCTTTGCTGAGTGGCGATCGCTGGTGGGCATGGGATGCACAGCCTGTTCTGACCACTTGAGCTGCACAAGTGGTGTTCAGTCTGTTTCTGAACTTTTCTTCCATGGGAGAGGAGCCAAACACTACAGCCCCTGGCTTGTGTTATGTGAGCGGTCAGCTGGGTGATCCGGATGGTCCCTTCTGGCCCTATGAATCTGTCTGGACAGGAACACCGCTTGACCAGTTTTCTTTTAAAAAAACTATCAGATTTGAGGGGAAGATTCATATTTTATCTAAATTGGTTCAGCCACTTCCTGCCAGAACTAATTTTTGGAACTTCCAAAATTTCTAGATATTCCCCCTTCTCCTGGGATCTAGTTTGTGTTCATACAGCTTCCCCGAGAGACATCAAACTCTCCCAAAATCTTAAAGGGCCATGCCATGCAGTCGGGGTAGGCTGAGCACTAAACATCACTACCTTTAAAGGGACAGACTCTCCCCTCCCACCCATATAATTATAGGCCTGGCTGTCTGATGTTCATCCAAAGCAAAATAAAGGGGTGGTTGACATGGGACTCAAATAATAAAGAATTAAAGGAGATTAATACAATTAATTCTGGAATGCATTAATGGGTGTGTTGTGAGCAAGACACGAGAAGTCATTCTTCCACTCTACTCTGCGCTGGTTAGGCCTCAACTGGAGTACTGTGTCCAGTTCTGGACACTGCATTTCAAGAAAGATGTGGAGAAATTGGAGAGGGTCCAGAGGAGAGCAACAAGAATGATTAAAGGTCTTGAGAACATGACCTAGGAAGGAAGGCTGAAAGAATTGGGTTTGTTTAGTTTGGAAAAGAGAAGACTGAGAGGGGACATGATAGCAATTTTCAGGTATCTAAAAGGGTGTCATAAGGAGGAGGGAGAAAATTTGTTCACCTTAGCCTCTAAGGATAGAACCAGAAACAATGGGTTTAAACTGCAGCAAGGGAGGTCTAGGTTGGACATTAGGAAAAAGTTCCTAACTGTCAGGGTGGTTAAACACTGGAACAAATTGCCTAGGGAGGTTGTGGAATCTCCGTCTCTGGAGATATTTAAGAGTAGGTTAGATAAATGTCTATCAGGGATGGTCTAGACAGTATTTGGTCCTGCCATGCGGGCAGGGGCCTGGACTCGATGACCTCTCGAGGTCCCTTCCAGTCCTAGAATCTATGAATGCAAATCAACATGGGTTTATGTAAAATAGATCTTGTCAAACTAACTTGTGGCACCTTAGAGACTAACAAATTTATTAGAGCATAAGCTTTCGTGGGCTACTGCCCACTTCTTCAGCTGCATATAGAGTGGAACATATATTGAGGATATATATATATATATATATATATATATATACACACACACACACACACACACACACACACACACACACACACACCATACAGACTAACACGGCTGCTACTCTGAAACCTGTCAAACTAACTTGCTATCTTTCTTGGATGAGACTACAAATTTGGTTAATCATGGTGATAGTGTTGATGTAATATAATTGCAATCTGTAAGGCATTTGACTTGGTACCACCAGCGCCAGATTAATCTTTTGTGGGCCCCAGAGCCAGGACTATAACCCTTCCTCCCACGCTCCACACCCACTCTTCCCTCTGAGGGCCCGCCCCCACTTGGCCTCTTCTCCTCAAGACCCTTCCCCCATTCGTCCTTTTCTCCCAGGCCCTTCCCGCCACTCGCATGGGAGGGGGAGAGGAGCAAACGGTGAGAGGTGCTTCAGGGGGAAGACGCCGAGCAGGGGTGGGGTCTCGGGGCGGAGCAGGGGATGGGGCCACAGTCTAGGCACCAGGGCGCCTTCTGAGTGTGGACCCGGTGCCATGGCACCATTGGCGCCATTGCAAATCTGGTACTGATTAAGAAACTAGAATTATTGAACATCAACATGGCACATAGCCAGTTTTTAATAACTAAAATGTAATTGTAAATGGGGAATCATCAGAGAACAGGTGCATTTTTAGTGGTGTCCTGCAGGGATCAGTTCTTGTTTTCCTGGAAGAAAACATAAAATCATCACTGACACAATTTGCAGGTGCCACAAAGATGGCGGTGTGACAGGTTGGATCACAGAAACCCCCTTGGGAACTGCCAACTGATGTGCCAAGACTACTTCTGCCCCTGCTTTCCCGGCCAGCTCGGGACCCCAGCACCCTGTCTTGCTGAGCCAGACACGCCCGTCTGCTCCAACACAGACCCAGGGTCTGAACCACGTGCCCCCAAGCTGCAGAATTAACTGAAAGCAACTTACAGAAATGTTCCTGCCTTTAACACTCAGATGCCCAACTCCCAATGGGGCCTAAACCCCAAATAAATCCGTTATACCTGGTATAAAGCTTATACAGGGTAAACCCATAAATTGTTCGCCCTCTATAACATGGATAGAGAGATATGCACAGCTGTTTGCCTCCCACTCCCCAGGTATTAATACATACTCTGGGTTAATTAATAAGTAAAAAGTGATTTTATTAAATACAGAAAATAGGATTTAAGTGGTTCCAAGTAGTAACAGACAGAACAAAGTGAATTACCAAGTAAAATAAAATAAAACCCGCAAATCGAAGTCTAATACAGTCATACAACTACATACAGATAAAATCTCACCCTCAGAGATGTTTCCATAAGCTTCTTTCACAGACTTGTGGGGAAATAGAGCAGGGGGGGCCTTCTTTTTAATAGCCAGAGCTGTGAATCTGAAGGCCCCGAAATAAACTCTCCAACAGAGATCTGTTATGCTAACTACCCTTACACAAAGCAGTACAGGCCAGGGCCTGAACTAGACTGGACTGCACAATTCCCTGCCAAACTCGGTCAAGGGTCATGACCAGAAGAAGGGAGGCCACAAAGAAGAAGGGAGGCCACACTTCCAGGATGGGGGATTCTGTCCTGGGTAGCAGGGACTCTGAAAAAGACATGGGAGTCATGGTAGGTAATAAACTGAATATGAGCTCCCAGTGAGATGCTGAGGCCAAACAGGCTAATGCAATCCTGGGAGGCATAACCACGGTTTCTCAAGTAGGAGTAAGGCGGTTGTATTACTTTTGTGTTGGTCACTGGTGCTACTGCTGCTGGAATACTATGTCCAGCTCCTGTGTCTACACTTCAAGAAGGATGTTGATAAATTTGAGAGGGTTCAGGAAAGCGCCACCGGAATTATTAAAGGATTAGAAAACCGGACTTACTGAATCATAGAAATGTAGGGCTTGAAGGGATCTCAAGTGGTCATCTAGTCCAGCCCCCTGTGCTGAGGCAGGACCAAGTAAACCTAGACCAGCCCTGACAGATGTTTGCCCAACCTGTTCTTAAAAACCTCCAATGACAGTGTGACGGAACTGGGGTGCCGCTGAGCCCTCTGACATACCAACCTGGGTTCCCTCTTACACTGTGATGCTGTGACAAGCTGCAAACCTCTCCAGGTTCTGCGCTTACACAGCCATCCACAGGCAGGGACACACCCAGCTGAATCACATGAATGTTTTCACCAGCTACTCATGAACTAACAATAGAGAGGCTCCAGCCAATTCCCTCCAGCTCCCCAGCCTAGGACCCCAAGGTTGTACCGTCCTGCCCTGGTCAGAAGCCTGACCAGTGTAAATTTATTACCCAGTCTGCCCCCGCCTCAACGTGGAGAGGGCACGCACCAGCTTTTGTATGGTGAGCAGATTTCCCAAGCATTTCAACCAAAACACACTGTTTAAGGTAAAATATAAAACAGACTGATTAGCTACAGACAGATTTTAAGGGATTATAAATGCACAGATCAAAGTTGGTTACCTAAGAAATAAAAGTAAAATCACAACCTGAGTTCTAGTCACTAGACAGGATTTGAATCAAGCCGTGTCTCACCCTGATGGTCTAGGTCCTTACTACACAAGCTGGGATTCTCCTGTCCAGCCTGGGACCATCTTCCCCTTGTCAGTCTTTGTTCTCCAGACACGTTTCCAGGGATTGAGTTGTGGGGGGAGAGAGGCCAAGTGAAGATGTCACTTCTCCTCTCTTATAGAGTCTTCCAGCTTGGTGGAAACATCTATGCTTGGGTCAAGCAGTCTCCATTGTCTGTGTTCTCGCTGAGAAGTCTCCATTGTACAGGTTCCTGGAACAGTCCTTGGGAGTGTGGATTCCTTTTAATGGGCCATCAGCATGTCGGGCTCCTCCATTGTTGCACCTGAAAGGCTGGTTGTGGGTGTTCCCAACCTCGCAACATATTTCAGTAACACACACGCAGTGAAACTTTATAACTCCACAAACAATGGTAGTACATACAATCCAACGGGATATTAATGTTCAACAGATCAAGTCTTTTAAGACATACTTTGTACAAAACATATAATTATATCACCCTGGTAGATGTGGGGGTATCAGGGTACTGCTTTGGAGCACAGAGTCCCACATCCAGGGACTCCACAACCTCCCTTGGACACCTATTCCAGAGCTTAACTACCCTTAGAGTTAGAAAGTTTTTCTCAATATCTAACCTAAATCTCCCTTGCTGCCAACTAAGCTGATCGCTTCTTGGTCTATCTTCAGTGGATATGGAGAACAATTGATCACCATCCTCTTTATAACAACCTTTAACATATTTGAAGACTGTTATCAGCTCCCCTTTCAGCCTTCCTTTCTCGAGACTAAAATAGCCCAATTCTTTCAACCTTTCCTCATCGGTCAGTATAGCAGATGGCCACTTACAGAGTGACCCCTCCTGGCCAGGGATGTCTCTGCAGGCTCCTCGCCACTGGGTTTTCTTCTTATAAGGGCCCTTTAAGAACTTACAGAGGCTTTCTCTGATTAATAACGTTCTTACCTGGGCTAGTTTAGTACCAGAACCAGTTTACAGCAACCCAGAGTCCCAAGCAAAAACCTGTTCCAACCACACAAAGAAAAAGTCCTTACTTAGCTCTGGTGTTTTCTTTTACCCCCAGGGCTTTTCTTCCGTCCCAGTCTGATCTCCCAACCAGCCCTCCCAGCTCTCCCTCACTGGGGCTCTGACTTTCAGTCTCAGACACAGCCAGGGTTTCCTGACTCACCCCTTTTTCTCCCTGCAGTATCCTTCAGCACAGCTGCAGCTCCTTCTGCGTCCCTCTTTTACTGCTCTTTGTAGAGAATTGCCTTATTCCCCTCAGATGGGGCTCATTCCGTATTCAGTTGGCTTGGTGCGAGGCTCTCCAGCTGGCAGGGCAAGGCATCCCGTTGCAGTCAGGTTTTCTCTTATCATGTTTGTTGCTCTCTGGACTCTCTCCAATTTGTCTTTCTTAAAGTGCAGTGCCCAGAACTGGACACAATCCTCCGGAGGAGGCCTCACCAGTGCCGAGCAGAGCGGGACAATTACCTCCTGTGTCTTACATACGACATTCCTGTTAATACAACTCAGAATGACATTTGCCTTTTTCGCAACTGCATCATGTTCTTGACTCATTCAATTTGTGATCCACTATAAGCCCCAGGTCCTTGTCAGCTGTACTACTGCCTAACCACTTCCCCCCCATTTTGTGTTTGTGTCACAATTTTCCTTTCTAAGTGTAGTACTTCACACTTATCTTTATTGAATTTCATCTTATTGATTTCAGACCAATTCTCCAATTTCTCAAGATCATTTTGTACTCTAATCCTGTCTTTCAAACTGCTTGTAACCTCTTCCACTTTGGCATCATCTGCAAATTTTATAAGCCTGCTCTCCATTACACCATCCAAGTTGTTAATGAAAATATTGAATAGTACCAAACTCAGAACACACCCTTGTGGGACCCTACTGGATACATCCTCCCGGTTTGACAGTGAACCATTGATAACTATCCTTTGAGTACGGTCTTAACCAGTTGTGCACCCGCCTTATAGTAATTTCATCTACACCACATTTCCCTAGTTTGCTTATGAGAATGTCACATAGGACTGTGTCAAAAACCTTACTAAAGTCCAGATATATCACATCTACTTCCTCCCTGCTATCCACTAGTGAGAAACTCCAGGAGCTCCATCTATTTAGCTTATGAAAGAGAGGTTAAGGGATGGCTTGATCACAGTCTCTAAGTACCTACATGGGGAACCCAAATTTAATAATACAGGGTTCTGCAGTTTAGCAGACAAAGGAATAACACAGTGGTTATGCTTTTGTCAACCTTTTTTCACTTGTGGACTCCTAAAAAATGTCGAATGGAGGTGCAAACCCCTTTGGAAATCTTAGATATAGTCTGTGGACCCCCAGGGATGTGTGGACCACAGGTTGAAAACCACTGTTCTGTGGTAACAACAACCTTTAATAGACATCTTAGACATAGTCTGCGGCCCCCCAGGGGTCCACAGACCATAGGTTGAAAAACACTAGTATAACACAACCCAGTGGCTGCAAGTTGAAGCTAGACAAATTCAGACTAGAAATGAGGCACACATTTTTAACAGTGCGGGTACTTAATCGTTGGAACAACTTATCATAGAATCATAGAATATCAGGATTGGAAGGGACCTCAGGAGGTATCTAGTCCAACCCCCTGCTCAAAGCAGGACCAATCCCGAACTAAATCAGAGGCTGTGGTGGATTCCCCATCACTGGAAATTTAAAAATCAAGATTGGATGTTTTCCCAAAAGATACGCTCTACATCAACAACAGCTGTTGGACTTGAAGCAGGAATTATCGTAGGGCAGTCCTTTGGCCTGTGTTATGCAGGATGTCTGACTAGATGATCACAATGGTCTCTCTGAACTAGAAATCTATGAAAATATGAATTTCTAATTTACACAACCACTTAATAAATTTAGATATTTATAAGACTCCCTGTGTGTGTGTGTGTGTGTGTGTTTGTATATATATATATTCTTTTTATTCTATTAGTATATGATTTTAACTTTATAATAATCAATAGCATTTCAGCCCTTGAAATGCAGCTGTAACATTTCCTCTTCTCCTTCAAGGAAAACTACTTGAGACATCTCAGAAGAGAGAGGTCATCATCCGTGTTGTACTTATACTGCTGAGTCTTTCCCTCGGTGCTTCTTTTGTTACAATGACCATTATGTGTAAGTTCAGCTGTAGCTATAAACTCAACATTTATGTGAGTTTTGGGGGGGTGGGAGGAGGGTAGTAAAAACTATTAAGTGTTGAAGGCTGGAATGTCATTGTTTTGGTAATGCGTTCAGGCTGCTTGAGCTGTTCCACCTGCTCAGTGCTTCTGCTCTTGGAGCTCCAATGTTATCAGCACTCGCAGAGACTGCAGCCTGCTAATTCAACAGACCTCAATGTTACTCATAAAGAAAGACCACTGGCGCAATTCGCCGACAAAGGCACTCGGCCAGGTTTATTGCCCTCAAGGCACATTCCTAGTGTCCCCCAGGAGCAACAGATACACTAACACATGAGTGCCCCGTTGCAAGGAACGGCTCAGTCAGCAGTGGGAATTTCTGCTGTCCCCTCGGCCACACACAGTATTAAGGCAAGGTACCCCGACGTTTATAAGAACATAAGAATGACCATACTGGGTTAGACCAAAGGTCCATCTAGCCCAGTCTCCTGTCTTCCGACAGTGGCCAATGCCAGGTGCCCCAGAGGGAATGAACTGAACAGGGAATCATCAAGTGATCCATCCCCTGTCTCTCATTCCCAGCTTCTGGCAAACACAGGCTAGGGACACCATTCCTGCCCATCCTGGCTAATAGCCATTGATGGACCTGTCCTCCATGAATTTATCTAGTTCTTTTTTGAACCCTGTTATGGTCTTGGCCTTCAGAACATGCTCTGGCAAGGAGTTCCAGAGGTTGACTGTACATTGTGTGAATAAATACTTCCTTTTATTTGTTTTAAACCTGCTGCCTATTAATTTCATTTGGTGACCCCTAGTTCTTGTGTTATGAGAAGTAGTAAACAACACTTCCTTATTTACTTTCTCTACACCCGTCATGATTTTATAGACCTCAATCATATCTTCCCTTAGCTGTCTCTAGGTCTGAGACAAAAAATTTACATACCCACCTTATATGTCTCATAACATCTGCTTGTTACCTCCCCTTGTCCCTTGCTCCAGATGTTGTGGGCAAAACATCCCTCTTCCTCACTTCTGTCAAACCCTCTTATCTTGTGCTAGGTCAGGATGTACCTGGGCTAATCTCTTGGAATGTTTTCACATACATACTCAGTATCTGTTGCTTCTTAGAAGTGCCTGTGTTTTAGCAAGGCTAGCGGTGCCCTTGCCAAGTTCATGTATCGGACAGTGAATCTGCTTTCTTACATGGCCTGACTTTGGTTCATGGCATGGCCTGACTTTGCTGACTATGGTTCAGACCTCAGCTCTTACACCAGGCCCAGTGCTCCAGGCTCGCTCGCTCTCTGACAAAAAACATCCATTTAATGATAGGGTTTTTTTTATATTTAACTACGTTACAAAAAGAACTTGAAGGTTGCAAGAAGGAGCACTCAAAAGTCAGAAAATTCCAAAAGTAAATTTGTCCCAAAAGACCTTAAGTCTTCCCCCTTTGACATTGATTACAAATAATTTATAATTACAGGATCACATTCTCTTTGTTCTGCCAGATCCTTGTCTCATCCAGTGTGAAGCCTGGACAGTGTGCAGGAAATGAGGAATTTGTTCAATATGCATTTTTGTCCTCTCTCGCCCTTGAGTGGATGCCTGCCTAATTTACTACATATCCCTCCCTCATTCACTGACAGTAGTGTCCATTCAGATATACACCATGGTAACTGCCAATAGAATTTGACCAAAAATAAGGCATAGATCCATAAATTTCAGCCCAAAACATGAAAGCTAATAAAGGTCTAATCAACTGAAAAGACCCTTTAGAATGGAAATATCAAGGAATCTTAATTATACCATGTGCCATATGTCACTCTGCACTCAAACTACAATATATGGAAGGAAGATTTAGGAAAATACCACAGAGTGATCCAGGCTTCCTGTAGCATCAGCACAGCTAGGAGACGTTCTCTGGCTTGTGCTATGCAGAAGGGCAGACTAGTTGATTTTATGATCTCTTCTATCCTTAAAATCTATTAATCTAAACTTGCGGCATCTCCTTCAGACGATTTAGTTAAACGGGTGTAATGTCCTCGTGTGAACACTCTTATTTCAGTTTGAGTGCTTTGCTTTACACTGACTTTAAGTGAATCAGTCTGAGGCATTCGGAAACTAAACTATGAGGCTCCCCACATGGAAGTTGCACATGTTTAACCAACTCCATTTCTAAACCAATTTAATTTTCTCGTGTAGACAAACCCTTAGCACCCACTGGCGTGAGGGAAGGTACTGCAATCCAATTTCTTCTTTCTCCTCTGAAGAAAGGGGGCAAAGTGTCGACTCTCCAGTCATTTCTCTCCCCTGTCATCTCTTGTAGATCACCGAGAGCTCAGGGAGAAACACCAAGTTGCAGAAGCATTTCAGAAAATCAAAGTCTCTTTGAAGCTTCGCAACGTATCTTATTCACCAGCCCTGGAACAAAATGGCAAGTATTATTATTGTATTAGAATCTTGTCTGCTGACTTCTCCTGTGATCCCCTTACTCACACTGAGCGGTGCCTTACTCCGTGAGTTGTCCCATTCGTTCCAGTGGGGCGTGAAGATGGCACCCCATGCATAGAGGGTATTTTACTGCATTTATCTACGCTTTGTGTCACTTCAAGGTATTTGCAGGACTGTGAGTCAGCTGGTGTGACAGGCCCGGGTCAGTTCACACCTAGTATGCATGGAGCTTACAACTACGGAAGCAAGACATCCTAAACCCTCCGAATATCATCTGAGATCCCGGAGTGGACAATTGCTACAGCTTGGGCCTACCCCGCACGCCAGCGCCCCTTTAACTATTTTAATGGGTTTTAGGCCTCCCGTTACTGGACCAGCTGCAGCTGTTAATGGAGGAAGTCGGCACATCTTGCACCACGATGCGGAAGCAGTACAGTAAGTAACAGGAGCACAATTAGAATTTCCAGGTTTCTAGTTTTCGACCACAAAGCCCAGTCAAAAAGGGACCCCAGCGGCTCCGGTCAGCACAGCTGACCGGGCTGTTAAAAGTCCGGTCACCGGCATAGGGGGGCTAAGGCAGGCTCCCTGACTGCCATGGCTCCGTGCAGCTCCTGGAAGTAGCGGCATGTCCCCCCTCCGGGTCCTATGCCTAGGAGCAGCCAGGGGGATCTGCACGCTGCCCCCGCGCAAGCGTCAGCTCTGCCATTCCCATTGGCCAGGAACCACGGCCAATAGGAGCTGCGGGGGTGGCGCCTGTGGATGGGGCAGCGTGCAGAGCCGCCTAGCCGCGCCTCTGCATAGAAGTCGGACCAGGGACATGCCACTGCTTCCAGGAGCTGCTTGAGGTAAGCGCCACAGGGAGCCTGCACCCCACAGGTGCCACAAGTCCTCCTGTTCTTTTTAAGAAAAGCGCTATAGAAGAGCTGGGTATTATTATTATTCTGGTTTCCACTGAAGAGAAAATGTAGGCAGCAGATACAGCAGTGTGCAATAGCACAGCAGACCACTAGGAGGCACTAGACCCTCGGACATATGTAAGCGGCTTGGTCAACTGCTCAAGGAAAATCCCGTTTCATGCTGGTGGAGCAGGTAAATACATTTTAATAACAAGTGGCAGAAGAGAAACTAGTAGAATGGGCAATGGAGTGCAGCGCTCTTTGGGATCCCTCATGTGGGCACAAAAGTTACTTATTGTGATGCTGGAGAATCAGGATTCAGAAGTTCCCTGAGCTTGGGGCAGCTGAAGGGCAGGAGAAATGCAGCAGTAGAAACCCTGAGCTCCCTGCGTGTGTCCCTGTGACTTTAGCCCGGGCGTCTCACCTCAGTCTCTGCTCCTAGGTGACGTGCTGACAAAGCTCCCCAGGGGCTGGAGGTTTTACGGTGGGAACTTTTATTACTTTTCACAAGAAAAAAAATCATGGGATGAGGCCGAGCGGTTCTGTGTGTCTCAGGATTTGCACCTGACCTCTGTCTCCTCCCAGGCGGAACAGGTGAGTGCAGGAAGCTCCTAGGGGTTTGGACAATGGCTCAATGCCTTGTGTCATACCAGAAGGAGGTGGAAAGTGGCAGCTGAGGTTGGAAACCGTCGGAAAGGATGCCAAGCCTTGGAACGTGACTCAGGGGATTCACCCATCAGTTTAAAAGCAGAGACGGGCAGAGGAACAGTGCCAGGATCTGGATTTCCCAGAGTCTGGGGTTCTGGGGGAGGGGGATTTGGGGTCAGGCTCATTTCTGATTTTCCCTACTTCCAATGTAGCATTTCCTGCAAACCCAATGACCTTTCCCAGGGAGGACCCGCTTTGATCCCTCTCCCCAGGACTGAGCTCCTGCTGGACAATCTGGAAGCCTGTATCTGGAAGGCTTGTGTGCAAGGGGCCATGCACCTCTCAGAGAATCCTCTCTCCCCACATGCCCACTGTAGCCCTCTCCCCAGGCCTCTGCGGCACTTTCGGAGGAGGAAAATCCCACCCTCCGGCAGGGCTAGACTTTGCACCCAGTTCTCTGTTCCGAGCTTTGCCTCCTCCAAGGGCAGGGCGCTGGTGTGAACTCTGAGGTGCCGTCAGTCACTGCCGCAGCCCAGCTCTGAGGGGCTGTGGGGGGAGTGTTCTGAGACAGGTCGCTGCTGGTAGCCCCAGGCAGATACAGATGCAGACACAGACACAGAGATGCTCCAGGACTCCCTCAGGGTCTCCCAGCTAGTCACTGTCAGCGTTGGGGGCAGGACACCATGTCTCCCGCTGCCCAGTGCCCAGCTCACACCACCAGACGCCCTTTCCTCTCCCCCAAATCTGTTCAGCCCAGGCAGCTGCGGCTGCATCCTGCAGCCTCTCTTGGGTGACCTGGACATGCTGCAAACTGTGTTGTGCAGGAGTTTCTCTCCAGGGAGATCCAGGGAGAAGGTCACTGGATTGGACTCACCGACCGGGGGACAGAAGGCAGCTGGCGCTGGGTGGATGGCACAGAATACAGAGCAGACGCAAGCAGGGGGTGAGTAAAGCTTGAGAGAAGTGATTATTTATTACACGTTTGCTCACAAGCTCCTTCGGGCAGTGTCTGTACGGCCCCTTGTGTCTATGCAGCACCCGGCACAGCAGGCCCGATCCTGAGGGAGGCCCCCGGGCGCTGCCACAACAGCAATGAATCCTCTCAGGAATTTCTGCTAATGCCCCTTTGCTCAGAGCAGGAGCCTAAACACGGAGCGTGTGTTCAGTGCCGAATGAGACCCAGGGCCAGAGCCTCCCCTGGGGTAACTCGGCATTGACTTGAATGAACCACAGGGATTTACACCAGCTGAGGATCTGGCCCCAAGTCAACTCAGTACAGCCAGGTGAGTCTGGAGTGAGCGGCAGGTTCACGCTCTGCTTGGGATTGCACTGCGCTCCCCAGGGGCGGCTCTAGGCACCAGCAAAGCAAACACGTGCTTGGGGCAGCCCATTTGCAGGGGCGGCAGCCGGGGGATCCAGCCTGGGAGCTGAGAACCAACAGGGACCCTGGGAGCTGTAGTTCCTTGGTGAGCTCCCTGCCTATAGAGCCAGCCCTGGAGCAGGGAAAGAACTACATTTCCCAGCATTCCCTTGGCCACTACCAACAGGAAAGAGGGGGAGGGAGTGAGGAAGCTGAGACCTCATGCTGCAGCCTGCTGTGAATGGAGAGCTGCGCTGGGAGGGGCAGGGAGACCATATTTTAACATTCAAAAAATAGGTCACTCCATGGGGAAGGAGGGTAGCCCCACCCTGCCCCCATCCACTCCCTCTGACTGCCCCCCACAGAAACCCCAACCCATCCAACCCCCCTGCTCCCTCTCCCGGGACCCCTGCCCCAACTGCCCCCCAGGACCCCACCCCTATCTAAGCCCCACTGGTCCTTGTCCCCTGATTGCCCCCTCCTGGGATCCCAACCCCTATCTAAGCCTCCCTTCTCCTTGTCCCCAACTGTCCCCTCCTGAGACCCCCCCCCAACTTCCCCCCTAGGACCCCACCCCCTACCTGTCCCCTGACAAACCCCTGGGACTCCCATGCCTATCCAACTGCTGCCTGTCCCCTGACTGCCCCCCCGAACCCCTGACCCCTCTAACCCCCCCTTCTCCCTGCTCCCGACTGCCCCCCGGAACCTCCGCTCCATCCAACCCCCCCTGCTGCCTGTCCCTTGACTGCCCCCCCGAACCCCTGACCCCTCTAACCGCCCCTTCTCCCTGCCCCTGACTGCCCCCTGGAACCTCCACCCCATCCAACCCCCCCCTGCTGCCTGTCCCTTGACTGCCCCCCGGAACCCCTGACCCCTTCTCCAACCCCCCAGCCCTTTACCGTGCCACTCAGACCAGCGTGTCTGGCTTCGTGCAGCGCCAGACACGCTGCTGCATACATGGTGCCGTGCTCCCCTGCGGAGCCACAGGCCCCCCGCCCCGCCAGCACCTGCCTTCCAGATTTGAACACCTCAAAATTCAGGAGTGCTCTAGCTCAGTTTGGGCGGCTGTTACTTCATTTCTCCCAAATCAAATATACTGATCCACGGTAACTTGCTGAAGAAAAAGTAGGATAAAATTGAGCAAGAAATGCTTCCCAGTGGTTATTAGGACTGGAATTGCTATTTTCAACAGCCATTGCCTTTTGTTTGTTTGTTTAAAAGGAAGACAGTGATATTGCATTGGCAAATTCCCCATAGAAAGAAAGAGTGGAACAAAAGAATAATAAAGGCACCTCAACTTTTCCTCATTTATGTAGGACAGTCTTATAATCTGCATCCAGATATCCTCCAATCACACACGCTGAAAATTGTTCCACTTCACTGCAGTTCTGTAACCATATGGGAACCAATCCTGTCTGTGTTCTGTGCACATCTAAAATTCCTGCTGAATGACCCGCCCTGGGAGTGAGTTACCAGTGACCCAGGGCTGCGGCGGAAGGAGGGTGCAGGTGGTGGTGGTGGGGGGAGAGCCCAGGGCTGGGGCAGCAGGAGCTGTGTGTGTGGGGGGGCACTGGTGGGGAGGAATGAGGGAGCCCAGAGCTGGGGCAGCAGGGGGTGTGGGTGTGGGGGAGAGCCCAGGGCTGGGACAGCAGGAGGGTGTGGCGAGGAGCCCAGGGCTGGGATGCGGGGCAGCCAAAATTTTTTTTGCTTGGGGTGGCAAAAACCCTAGAGCCGGCCCTGATCTGGCCTCAAGTCAACTCAGTACAGCCAGGTGAGTCTGGAGTGAGCGGCAGGTTCACGCTCTCCTTGGGATTGCACTGCGCTCTCCCCTCTGTCAGGCTGGGGAAGGGGAGGCTGTGGGGCCGGAGGCATGGCCGGAGCCAGCTGCAGTCGGTGCAGTGACCTCAGTGGGCTGTGGACTGGGCCCATAAGCAGAGCCTTGGAGAAGTTAATGACTGACCCCCGCTGCCCTCTCTTCCCGTTCCTGCGTTCCCATCTCGGGGGTGCCTGGGACGTGCTGTGCCACGTGCTCTTTGGTTCTGGGCACTGAGATCGGAGTTGCTGCTGTCAGCATTTGGAGCCACAGACTGACTTGGGCTCTTTGCTGGCCTGTCCGGCGCAGGGCAGTTGCTACCCCCAGCGGTCAGAAGCCCTTCGTTACCATGGCCACAAGAGCTGTAGAGAACTCTGAGGGGTGGCCGGGGGGTGGATCGATTCACTGCGTCATTGCTGGGTGTCTTGGTCCCCTGCCAACCATAGAGTCCACAGAGCAGGACTGAGCTCAGGAATTGGCTGTGGTTCTCCCCTGAGACATTAACACTCTGATCTGCAGGTTCTGGGCGCAGAATCAGCCAGACAACTGGGATCAGGGGATAGGAGGCAGAGAAGACTGTGTTCATATCCATCCACACAACGGGAATTTGTGGAATGATGCGAACTGCGCTCTGCCTTCTAGGTGGATTTGTAAGCAGGCCCATGGACTGGCTGGGCTGTGATATTCAGGTCCCAGTATCTCAGAAAGCACCTGAATTTCCAAGCTATGGAGCATGTTTTCCAGACACCTGCCGATGAGGAGCCCTGTGCACTGGAGGGGGCCGCATGGGATGTGCATTGCAGGGATGCTTTGTCTTGGTGTGATATTTCTGGCTGTAACAGAGACAGCTGCCTTATGCCGCTCAGGGTGGCTGACTCTGTATGTTTTCACGTCTGTCACTGAATAAAGTCCTTGGATCATGGAGTTATTGTTTCATAATCACCCAATAAATAATGATTTGCTTGACTTGAATTTCTAATTTTTGCACCTTTGGATCAGATGTTATGATGATGTCAGAACCATCTATATATACATTTAAAACGTCCAGTTGTATCTGGTAAGCAAGGTATGTCGCAAAATAGGTTTGGGCCACCGAGGAGATAAATTCAGGCTCAGCTGGGAGACCAGATTCAACAGCTGTTCGAATTTTCCTATCCCTGCCCTGCTGTGCCACGTATCAAAACGTGTGTGTCCCTTCCACCCAACAGGAGCAGTCCCTCCCCAATCCGGTGTTTTTCTGCATCTCAGGCTGCTCTTCCTTCAAAGACGTGTAATATTTATTCCCAAGGGCATTTAGTACTGGGAGAAAGATGACCGCCCCGACGACTGATGTTGTCAAGGCTGAATCCCCACTCTGTCACTGCGAGTGCAGAAGTGGGGCCCGCAAGGATTTTAAAAATTAATCCTGGCCACTCCAGCCTTGTATTACACTGCCAAGGTCACAGCTTTTCTCTGACCTTGGCTTGGTAAATGCTGTCACCACCCAAATGCAAAAAACCCAAAACCTTTTAACCCAGGAAGGGGCACTCAGGAATACTTCCCTGTGGGGTACCCTCTAGCGCTTTCACACCCCCCCCTCCCGGGGAAGAGCTGAGAAAGAAACAAAGGGAATTAGCTGTGGCTACCAGCTAATCAAACAACATGCACAAACCTCTCAGGACACCAAAAATCCAATCTGTTCTTAAAAAAGGTAAATTTTATTAAAAACAAAAGGAAAAAATTACATTTGGAACTTAGGCTTTTGCTAGATTTTAAAAGAGCAATTCCAAAAATTAAGCACCCAAAAATAGCTTCCTTGGGGGTTCAGCTGAAAGCAAACAAAAGCATCTGGGGTTAGCACAGAGAAGATCCACAAGCCTTAAAAAGTAGACAGAAATAAACCTGATCGCGTCTAGCTAAACATTCTGATTTACTTACACCTTTGGATTGTTAAAAGTAGTTCTAGATATGATCTGATGATTTCATATCTGGTTCAAACTTTCAACAGAATTCCCGCTGCCCCATCTCGTCAGCCCAGAGAGCAACAGACAAAGGGAAAGTTTCTTTCCCAATATTAAAAAGTTCTACCTTCCCATTGGCTCTTTTGGTCAGGTGCCCACTTCTTTTCTTTTACCTGTGGCTTGTTAACCCTTTACAGGTAAAGCAAGCAGAGAACAGATCAAGAGAGATTTTACAGCTAACTGGCTGGGTGTCCATCAAAGGGAGCTACTCCCTCCCCCCCTTCATGTATCACACGCCCCCCAAATCACAGCTGGTGCTGGCCAGCCTGGTTCAGATCGGGTCCACACCGGCTGGGATTTCTTCCTGGAGGTTTAGGAAACAGAATTAAGAAGATACATGCACCTCTAATTTCACTAATAATTACATGAAGAACTAAACAGTACTTTATACATTTCATGGACTACAATGACTTAGAATACAGGGACATTTTCACCTGGCTGATTCTGGGAAACCTTTCCGGGAGAGTGCAACAGCCACTTTGTTAGAGGCTCCTGAAATATGTTGTATTTCAAAATCAAAGTCTTGGAGAGCTAAACTCCACCGACAAAGTTTTTTGTTAGTCTCTTTGACTGTGTGAAGCCACTTCATTGCAGCATGGTCGATCTGCAGGTGGAACCGCCATCCGCAAATGTATGGGCGTAGCTTCTCCTGAGCATACCCGATGGCCTAACATTCTTTTTCTGAGACTGACTAGTGGCTTTCCCTCTCAGAAAGTTTTTAGCTGAGAAACACGACTGGATGGAATTGTTGATCTGGTCCTTCCTGCATTAAAACTGCTCCTACACCACGCTCGGACGCATCTGTGGTTATGACGAGCAGTTGGTTGAAGTCTGGGGCCCTCAGTACTGGGCCAGACATAACAAGGGCCACCTTAAGCTGATTAAAGGCTTTCTGACGCTTCTCAGTCCACTGAACTGAATTTGGTTGTTTTTTCCTGGTCAGGTCTGTCAGTGGGGTGGCAATTTGGCTGTAGTGTGGTACAAATCGTCGGTAATACCTAGCCAAGCCCAAGAAGGGTTGGACCTGCTTCTTTGACTTAGGGACAGGCCAATTTTGGATAGCATTTACCTTAGCCTGTAGAGGGTTGATAGTTCCTTGACTCATCTGGTGTCCAAGGTACATTACTCTGTTTAGGCCTATTTGACACTTTTTGGCCTTAATGGTTAATCCTGCCTCCCTTATGTGCTGGAAGACACCTTAGAAAGGACCCAGAATATTCACGGCTACACACTGAAATGGAACCTCAATGATGGGGAGTGGTTGGAGAGGGGCCTTGACCTGGTCTTGGGGCTTTCCCACCCTCTGGCACACCTCACAAGACCAGACATAGGTAGAAACATCCTTGCCCATTCCCTCCCAGTGGAATGACTTCACCAAACGGTCTTTGGTCCTGTTCACCACAGCATGGCAACTAGGGTGATCATGGGCTAAGCTTAAGAGTTTTTCTCTATACTTAGTTGGAATTACCAACTGTCTCTGAGGATGCCAGTCCTCCTTGTGCCCACCAGAAAGGGTTTCCTTAAGAGTCCTCCTCCTATAACAAACCTGGACCTGTTAGAAGAGCTGAGAGGTAGTGGGTCGCTCCATGCTGCGTCCAAGCTCCCTTGAGGCTTTCATCTACTTCCTGCTCTTCCTGGAACTGCTCCCTGGATGCTGGAGATATTAGTTCCTTGCTGGGTTGCGGACTTGGGCTTGGTCCCACTGGAAGCAATGCAGGTGATGGGGGTGTTTCCATCGATTGTGAACCGCTTTCTGCTGGTGCACCAGGTTGTATTCCAGGCTCCAGTTGAGCCCCTTGTGCTGGTTTAGCTGCTGCAGGTGCAGGCTCTGTGGCGCCCTTTGGTGCTGGCTCCCCTGACTCTGGTGGGGTTGCAAACACAGTGTCTGGTGCTGACTGCTCCGCCAGTTCCGATCCTTGGGCTGGTTCTGGCTGGGTCCCAGGAACTGGATCTACAACCGCTGTCGTAGACTCTGGTTTGGGGTCTGGTTCCACCACCTCTGTCTGGGTTCCTGCAGGAGGCTCAGGAATGGAGTTAGGCATGGAGGTCTGTTTAGCCTGGCTGCGGGTTAACATTCCCACCCTTTTCGTTAGCCTCACGTGGTGGGCTAAGTCTTCTCCCAGCAGCATGGGAATGGGATAATTGTCATAGACTGCAAAGGTCCATATTCCTGACCAGCCTTTGTACTGGACAGTCAATCTAGCTATAGGCAAGTTAAGAGTTGGCCTTAAAGGGTAGCACCGTCACTTGGGCCTCTGGGTCGATGAATTTGGGGTCCACTATGGATTGGTGGATAGCTGACACCTGTGCTCCAGTGTCTCTCCATGCAGTAATCTTCCTCCCACCTACACTCAGTTTCCCTTCGCTCTGGGGGTATTTGCAAGGCATCTGGGCCTGAAGCCTCTCGGTGGGACTCCAGCGTGATGAGTTGCAGTTGGCTGGTGCTCTTGGGGCAGTGGCCTTCACATGCCCCAGATCATTAATATAATTAATAATAATATAATATAATTAATATGGGGGGAGGGATAGCTCAGTGGTTTGAGCATTGGCCTGTTAAACCCAGGGTTGTGAGTTCAATCCTTGAGGAGACCATTTAGGGATCTGGGGCAAAATCAGTACTTGGTTCTGCTAGTGAAGGCAGGGGACTGGACTCAATGACCTTTCAGGATCCCTTCCAGTTCTATGAGATAGGTATATCTCCATATATTATTATTTATTATTACATTTAAAGCATCGCCCAGCTGACTGTGGGCTGGGGCAAGGTGGATGGTTGGAGAGTGGGGTGGTGGGATGAGAGGGCATCTGGGGTCTCCCTGGCTGTGTGGAGGGCTCCTCCTTCGGAGGTGGGGCTTTGGGCTGACCTCAATGTTGGGGTGTCATCAGGGGTTGCCACTTTTGGTATCAGCACCAACTGCTACTAGCTTTCTTCTTCTCCACCACCTCCATCCATTTGATTCCGATCTCTCCCGCCTTGATTACAGTTTTGGGTTTCCCATCTAGTCCCTGGAAAAATCATGGAGCAGGTCCTCAAGGAATTAATTCTGAAGCACTTAGCGGAGAGGAAAGTGATCAGGAACCGTCAGCATGGATTCACCAAGGGCAAGTCATACCTGACTAACCTAATTGTCTTCTATGACAAGATAACTGGCTCTGTAGATGAGGAAAAGCAGTGGACGTGTTATTCCTGGACTTCAGCAAAGCTTTTGGTACGGTCTCCCACAGTATTCTTGCCGATAGAAAGCTGGCTAGATCGTCGGGCTCAACAGGTAGTGATCAATGGCTCCATGTCTAGTTGCCAGCCGGTATCAAGCAGAGTGTCCCAAGGGTCGGTCCTGGGGCCGGTTTTGTTCAATATCTTCATTAATGATCTGGAGGATGGCGTGGACTGCACCCTCAGCAAGTTTGCAGATGACACTAAACTGGGAGGAGTGGGAGATACGCTGGAGGGTAGGGATAGGATACAGAGGGACCTAGACAAATTAGAGGATTGGGCCTAAAGAAATCCGATGAGGCTCAACAAAGACAAGTGCAGAGTCCTGCACTTAGGATGGATGAATCCCATGCACTTCTACAGACGAGGGACCGAGTGGCTAGGCAGCAGTTCTGCAGAAAAGTTCATGGGGATTACAGTGGACGAGAAGCTGGATATGAGTCAGCAATGTGCCCTTGCTGCCAAGAAGGCCAATGGCATATTGGGCTGCATTAGTAGGCACATTGCCAGCAGATCGAGGGAAGTGATTCTTCTTCTTTATTCAGCACTGGTGAGGCCTCATCTGGAGTATTGTGTCCAGTTTTGGTCCCCCCACTACAGACGGGATGTGGACAAATTGGAGAGAGTCCAGCAGAGGGCAATGAAAATGATCAGGGGGCTGGGGCACATGACATACGAGGAGAGGCTGAGGGAACTGGGATTATTTAGTCTGCAGAAGAGAAGAGTGACGGGGGATTTGACAGCAGCCTTCAACTACCTGAAGGGGAGTTCCAAAGAGGATGGAGCTCGGCTGTTCTCAGTGGTGGCAGGTGACAAAACAAGGAGCAGTGGTCTCAAGTCATGAGACCATTCCTGTGAATCTCTAACAAGGATTGTCTGCCTTCCTTGGCTGGTTGGAGAACTCTTTGTGGGTAAATCTGATTTTCTCACAGGCTTAGGGTGCACAGTCTCTCAAACGTGATGAAATATGAACTGCCATTCCCCAGGCGTGTCCTGCACATCTCTCCATTCCCATGGGCCAGCTGGATCTTGGAAGGTACCTGCCCCAGGTTCCACACTGAGGACCTGGTGTCAATTGGAAACTTCTAGCTGTGTGGAATTCCTGCCAGTCCTCTTCTCTCAATGGCCAGAGGCTGCCCATCTAGTCTATCTCCGGCTGTGTAGCATGTGGCCGTGATCTCTTGCCTCTGAGGTTTATGAACTGCCAGGGCTCCTCTCTGACTTCCTCTCTCCCTGACCCCTTGGTGTCCAGTTCCTTCCTTCCTTGAAGTACAGAGTATGGATGTTTCCTGAAGCTGGATTTCTTGGAACTCCTCCACTTCTCTGATTCCCAGTAACATCTCTACTTGCCCCCCCTCTCCAACCATCTTCTCCTCCAGCACAGCTATCTGCTTGTACTTTCTGCACAGGAATTCCCTTCTGGCAGCAAACAGGAATGAGAACATGGCACATCCTTTGCCGGTCACCCCCCACTGTTACATCGCTGGCCAGCCTGAAGCCACATGTGCAGCTGAACCTGGAAGGAAAGACTCCCATACACCCTCTCCAAACCCCTTCAAAACTCTTCTGTTCACTGCCTCTGTTTGCGGATCTCGAGTTTACCTAACAAGTAAATTTTTACACCAAGTCTCCCTGCTTAGCTCAGCTCAGCTCAACCCCTCACTACCAGGGAGCAATTAACCACTCAGAGACCTCAAACAGCAGAGTGATCAAAGCTGCAAAGGTCAGAGCCTCACGGCTTTTGTGGAGGCACCGACAAACAGACCTGTCCCAGCTGCATTCTTGGGAGCCCCATGACCCAGCTACACAACCCGTACACAGAAAGCAAACAAACAACCCACAGATGGACCAAATGCACCACTCATCAAGTCCTGGTTCCCCCAGCCAGAGTCTGCAGCTACACCCTCCTGTTAGCTGCTTCTTTTCATAACCTTCGGCTAACACCTGGGCAGATCGGCGGCCATCTTGGCCAGCACTAAGAAGAGGTGGCTGAGGAGGCCTCTGGCCTTAGTGGAGCTGCAGATGGGGAGGGGATAGAAGGTGCGGGGAAAAGGGCAGCAGGAGGTTGAAGGAGGGAGGTGGGAAATGGCTGCAGCCAGCCTGGGCCACTGCAGACAGGCAACGGGGTCTCCCTCTCGTCACCAGGGGCGGGTGGCGAAGGAATTGGTGAACCTGTCACCATTGTATCCATCCCCACAGCTTGTACCGGGGGCCAGGAGGAGGGAGGTTCCCTTTATCCAGAGAACAGGCACAGGCAGGCCTAGCTCCCCTCATGGGGCCTCAGCCCTGAGTGGGTGGGACGGAGGTTGGGGCTGAGAAGGGAGTTCAATCTCCGTGGCCCATCCTGTCCCCTCAGCTCAGCGCGTGAGGAGAGGACCAAGCCAGGCCAGCTGTGGTGCTGCTTTGTGCTATTGACATTGTTCCCCGGCGTGGCCTGGGACCCACCAACCCAGCTCACAGAGCCACACGGAGCTGTTGGAGGCTCACGACTTCCAGCCTGGCTTGGTTTGAACCACAGCCCCAGGCCCAGAATCTCCATATCGATTTCCCAGTTCCCTGGGCCTGTCCCTCTTGCTCCCACGTTCCTGGCAGGTCAGATTTGTGCTCTCTGACCACTGACAGGATCCATCTCAGCGTGTCGCTCTTGGGCTGCGTTTACAGCCATCCTTTTAGGGACATCTCCCCCCACTGGTGCAGCAGCACTGAAGAGGGCAATGGGGAGATCACCAGGGCAAACCAGCCCCTGTCACTGTCACCCTGCGTCGTCTCACCCTGCTCAGAGCACTTCCCCGGCTCGCACCATGGAGCTCTAGCAGTGCTTGAGCAACAATGGCCGACTTCCCCCAGTGCTTCATGTAAGCCAAGGCCTGTGAGCCACGCTGAGCAGGAGGTGATCACTTGACAGCGATGTTATTGAACCCTGCATGGGTCTGGTAAAACATTCGCTGCACTTACTCACCTGAGTAGTCCCGTTAACCTCGACAGGGCTGTCCCAGGGAGTAAGAGCTGCAGGATTAAACCAGGCACAGAGCCCAGATCTCTGGATGCACAAACCCTCCCGTCAGTGTTAAACCAGTTCTTGGAGAGGTTCAGTCATGGCTTTGAAATCCACTCCGATGTGGGAGGCTCCGAGCTGCGTGGTCCTCCTCTCCTCTGGCCAGGACCCACCGCGTACCAGCCGCTGTGCACCGGTCACTCAGGGCTAGGAAGGAATGATCCCCACAGACGCTGACCCATTGACTACAATGGGCTGGAGAGGCCTGTCAGCCAGGGATCTGGCGTTTTTATGAGACACGCTGCCTTACCCCATTTTAAAGTGGGCCAAATCCTCCACTGGAGCAAAGCTGCTGCACCAATTTACAGCAGGTGAAGAGCTGGTGCCTCTGTCTTCTCTGTCCTGACAACACACATGTCCCCAGAGGGGGAGAGCGACGGTGGGACAAGACGATGATGATCAATGCACGGCTCAGGCAGTGGCGCTATAAGGATCTCTGGGATGTTCGATCACTGGGAGGCGTTCATGGACAGAGGTCTGTTCTCATGGGACGGACTCCGGCTGGGTAGGAAGGGAAATAGATTCTGGGATGGAGGGTGGCACAACCGATTAAAAGAGCTTTAAAGAAGGAATTCAGGGGAGATGGGAGATGCTCATGTAATCTCCAGCCCTGATTTTAACATTGAGTGGGAGGAAAATCAAGTAAGAGCGGATACAGCAGTGGAGAAAGGAACAGCAGAAGGTAGGAGAAGGACCAACAAGAGGAAAGATAGTGCCCATAGGAATGACATTAACAGTCACGGGGGCGATAAAGTGATTGTACCTAATCGGGTGAGGAATCTGGGCGAAGCCGAGCAGAAACAATTAAGATGTCTGTGCACCAATGTAAGAAGTCTGGGGAACAAAATGGAGGAACTAGATCTACTGGTGCAGGAAGTGAAACCAGATGTTACAGGGATAACAGGAACATGGTGGAATAGTAGGCAGGACTGGAGTACAAGTACTGAAGGATAAGTGCTGTTCAGGAAAGACAGAAATAAAAGTAAAGGTGATGCAATAGGTAGGGCCCACACTTTCCAGGCTGTGAGAGCTGACAGATTTCTTTACCAAATAGTCACCAAATCAACAAGAGGTGATGCCATTTTAGACTGAGTGTTGGTGAGTAGGGAGGACCTCCGGAGAAGAACTGGTTGTAGGGGACAACATTGGTTTGCGTGATCATGAGCTAATTCATTTTCAACTAAATGGAAGGATAAACAAAAGTAGGTCTGCAACTAGGGGCCTTGATTTCAAAATAGGAAACTTCAAAATATTAAGGCAATGAACGAGGGGAATGGACTGGGTTGAAGAACTCAAGGATCTGAAAGTGGGGGAGGCTTGGAATTACTTTAAGTCAAAGTTGCAGAAGCTCCCTGAAGCCTGCATCCCAAGCAAGGGGAAAAACTTCCTAGAGAAGGGTTGCAGACCAGGCTGGATGAACAAGCGTCTCACATAGGTGATTAAGAGAAAGCAGAAATCCTACAAGGAATGAAAGATGGGATGGATCACCAAGGAAAGCTACCTGTTGGAGATCAGAAAGTGCAGGGATAAAGTGAACTGTCAATAGCCAAGCACAGTTGGACCTTGGAAACGGAATTAAAAGCAACAGTAAACGGTTCTATAGCCATATAAACAAAAAGGAAACAAGGAAGGAAGGAGTGGGATTGCCAAACACGGAGGATGAGGTGGACATTAAAGATAATCTAGGCATGGCCCAACACCTAAACTAATACTTTGCTTCAGATTTTAATAAGGGAAATGAGTTTCGGGGGAGTGTCAGGGTGGCTAATGGAAATGGGGATATGGAACTAGAAATTACCACCTTTTAGGCGGAAGTCAAACTCAAACAGCTTAATGGGACCTAATCGGGGAGTCCAAATAATCCCCATCCAAGACTATTAAAGGAACTTGCAACTGCAAGCCCAATAGCAAGGATTTTTAATGAATCCATAAATGCGGGGGTTGTGCCCTGTGACTGGAGAATTGCTAACATTGTACCTATTTTTAAGAAAGGGGAAAAAGTGACCCAGGAAACTACAGGCCTGTTAGTCTCACCTCAATTTGATGCATGGATTTAGAACAATTTTGGAAAGAGAAAGTAGTTAGGGACAGAGGTAAACAGTAATTTGGATAAAATACAACACGGTTTTACAAAAGGTAATCATGCCAAACCAACCTGATCTCTTTCTTTGAGACGATAACTGATTTTTCAGACAAAGGCAATGCAGCAGATCTCATCTATCTAGATTTCAGTGGCATTTGATACAGTTCCACGTGGGTAATTATGAGTCAAATTGGAGAAGATGGGGATTAGTGTTGTTGTTAGTCCCTAAGTGCACCTTGCATGTGCACTATTGAATTTCATCCCAGCGAGCTCTGCAATGGGCAGATAAAGGGGCAGAACGTTTTGCCACATTGTTTCTGGGGATCTTGGTTCCCTGCTCACAACAGAGTCTGCACAGCAGAACCCAGCTCAGAAAGTGGCTTTGATTCTCCACTGAGACAATAACATTCTTTTATCCGGGAAATATGGTCACCCGACGCCAAATACAACCAATTTCCAATCTAATTCCTGGCCCTTTAAGGAAACTAGCCCCTCCCATGTCCCGAAGGAAAGCAGTTACCGCTGCAGCTCTCAGCACATCCTCAAGAGAGAAGAATTTCCAAGGGATGCAGGAGACTCACTCTGCTGTCAAGACACAGTCGTGCTGGCTTTGGCACTGGGCTATTACTTTGAAAAGCAAGGGCCGGGTTCTGTTCTCACACCAGTCTCATTCTATTGTCTTGAGTTACTGCTGTGTCTGAGAGACCAGAATCCGACCCCCAGCGTATAAACCCAGCTCAGGATTCTTTCCCCATCTAATTGCAGCCTGGCCTGAGGGTTGCAGCCTTAAGGAGTGTGTCATGACATTGTTCCTTCCAGAAATCGTGGGGATGCTTTTAATGGCCTTCTGGCTATTGGGGCAGGTTCTGGGCAGGTTGGGCATAGCTGGGATGAGGGTCAGCCCAATTTAGAATAACTTTTTTTCCTTTCAAAGGTGTCTGAAATGGGCAATTCTTTGTTTATTGGGCAGTTTTTGGTACCTGTGCTGTCGACTTCACTTGCTGTTCTGTTTTCCTTTAATATGTACACAATAGCAAAAATATGTGAGTATTTTAAAGACTCTGACCCCCTGTCTGTCATCTCAGAGCTTAGTTAATGCTGAATACGGAGAAGCAATTAACCATTGGAACAACTTACTGAGCAATGTGGTGGATTCTCCTTCTCTTGACGTCTTTAAATCAAGATTGGATGGCTCTTTAGAATCCGTGCTGTAGCTCAACCACAAGCTATGGGCTCTATGGATGGGTCACTGGGTGACAGTCTCTGGCCGGTGTTATACAGGAGGACAGACTAGATGATCACAATGGTCCCTTCTAGCCTTGGAATCTACGTAAGACGCATTACCAATAGCAGGGCGACTCACCCAGGGCCAGGTTGCTTTGGGCAAGTGGTAACTGCCTAGAGCATTTCACATCTAGGCAGGGCCGGTGCAAGAATATTTTGCGCCCTAGACGAAACGTCCACCTTGCGCCTCCCACCCCCACCCCTGACCCCAGAGCATCGCTTATTATAAACTTTAAAAAATGAATACTGCATAATACTGCATTGTTCATTATATTTAATACATATTCGGCTTGATAATTTATTAATTTCATTATTTAGACTACATATTTAATGAAAATAAATGAATAACCTGACAGGGTGTGGGGCTGGCTGGCTTGGGGCGGGGGTGTGGCAGGGGTTGGCTGGAGACAGGGGTGTGTGGGGCTGGCTGGCTTCGGGCAGGGCACCGGGGATGCGGAGCTGGTTGGAGATGGGGTGCGGGGTTGGCTGGAGACAGGGGGTGTGGGGCTGGCTGCGGGCAAGGTGGCGGGCACCAGGGCCGTCCCTAGATATTCTGGGGCCCTAGGCAGCCCCCCCATGAGGGGGGTGTGCCCCAGGTCTCTGTGGGGGGGACGGCTTTCGTGGGGGGGGCAGGCCTCCAGGGGGTTGGAGCTGGCTTGGGGGGCAGGGGGGAACTGCCCCCCAGCACTCCCCGGCAGCGCGGCTGGGGCCGGGTCTCTGCACTTCCCCCCGCGGGTGAGTACAGCCCCGGCCCTGCTGCAGAGCGCAGGGGAGTGAGTGTGGGGCTGAGCAGGGGCGGGGCCCTGGGGAACAGCCAGCGCAGCGCCCCCGGTGGTTGGAGGAGGAATTACATCACTTCCCGGCCGGCCGGAGCAGATCAAAGAGGGTTACACATTTAGCCGGTGCTGGGTGAGCATCTCAGACATTTTGGGCACCGCTTTTTGGTGCCCTCAAATCTTGGTGCCCTAGGCGACTGCCTAGTTTGCCTAGTGGATGCACCGGCCCTGCAGCTCGGTCAACAATTTAAATCCACTCCAGCAGGTAATGGCTGAAGGTTGTTGCCAGCTGGTTGCTGTTCATCATCTTCTGTGGAAAGAATCTTGTGGTCCCGGTAGAGAGCTGCCCCCAAACCACCGTTATTGGTAGCTTATTGGTTAAGAACTGGGTGGGTCTCAGAGATGGAGCTGCCCCATCTCCAGTGAGGAGGGGGGGATGTTGGTTGAGGTCCATTGGCAGAGCTACCTGCTGTAGACATCAATCCGCAGGGCTGTCATCTTTCTCCCAGTACTAAATGCCCTTGGAAATAAATATTACAAGTCTTGGAGGAAGAGCCTGAGATGCAGAAAAACAACAGATTGAGTCCTTCCAAGGAAGTGACAGTTTGGGAGGAACTGCTCCTGTTGGGTTGGAAGGGACAGATATATTTTGATACGTGGCACAGCGGGCCAGGAATAGGAGAATTCGAAGAGCTATTGAAGTTGGTGTCCCAGCTGAGCCTGGATTTATCTCCTCGGTGGAACAAAAATATTTTGCAACGTATCTTGCTTACCACATACAAGTAGACATTTTAAATGTATGTATAAATGGTTCTGACATCATCATAACATCTGATCAAAAGGTGCAAAAATTAGAAATTCAAGTCAAGCAAATAATTATTTATTCGGTGATTGTGAAACAGTAACTCCATGATCCAAGGACTTTATTCAGTGACAGACCTGGAAACATACAAATTACAGAGCCAGCCACACTGAGTGGCATAAGGGCAGGTGTCTCTGCTACAGCCAGAAATATCACACCAAGACAAGGCAATCCTGCAATGCACATCCCATGCGGCCCCCTCCAGTGCACAGGGCTCCTCATCGGCAGGTGGCTGGAAAACATGCTCCATAGCTTGGAAATTGAGATGCTTTCTGAGGTGCTGGGACCTGCATGTCACAGCCCAGCCTGTCCATGGGCCTGCTTACAAATCCACTTAGAAGGCAGAGTGCAGTTGGCATCATTCCACCACTTCAGCTCCAATGTGCGGGTCTCAACACAGTCTTCTCGGCCTTCTGTACCCTGATGCCAGTTGTCTGGCTGATTCTCCTCCCAGAACCTACAGATCAGAGTGTTAATGTCTCAGGGGAGAACCACAGCCAATTCCTGAGCTCAGTTCTGCTCTGTGGACTATGTGGTTGGCAGGGGACCAAGACACCCAGCAATGACGCAGTGAATCGATCCACCCCCCGGCCACCCCTCAGAGTTCTCTACAGCTCTTGTGGCCATGGTAACGAAGGGCTTCTGAGGGCTCGGGGTAGCAACTGCCCTGCGCCTGACAGGCCAGCAAAGAGCCCAAGTCAGTCTGTGGCTCCAAATGCTGACAGCAGCAACTCCGATCTCAGTGCCCAGAACCAAAGCACGTGGCACAGCACGTCCCAGGCACCCCCGAGATGGGAACGCAGGAACGGGAAGAGAGGGCAGCGGGGGTCAGTCATTAACTTCTCATGGCCCTGCTTATGGGCCTCGTCCACAGCCCACTGAGGTCACTGCCCCGACTGCAGCTGGCTCCGGCCATGTCCCCGGCCCCACAGCCTCCCCTTCCCCAGCCTGACAGAGGGGAGAGCGCAGTGCAATCCCAAGGAGAGCGTCCACCTGCCGCTCACTCCAGACTCACCTGGCTGTACTGAGTTGACTTGGGGCCAGATCCTCAGCTGGTGTAAATCCCTGTGGTTCATTCAAGTCAATGCCGAGTTACCCCAGGGGAGGCTCTGGCCCTGGGTCTCAGTGGCACTGAACACAAGCTCTGTGTTTAGGCTCCTGCTTTAAGCAAAGGGGCATTAGCAGAAATTCCTGAGAGGATTCATTGCTGTTGTGGCAGTGCCCGGGGGCCTCCCTCAGGATCGGGCCCGCTGTGCCGGGTGCTGAATAGACACCAGGGGCCGTACAGACGCTGCCCGAAGGAGCTTGTGACCGAACGTGTAACAAATAATCACTTCTCTCAAGCTTTACTCACCCCCTGCTTGCGTCTGCTCTGTATTCTGTGCCATCCACCCAGCGCCAGCTGCCTTCTGTCTCCTGGTCGGTGAGTCCAATCCAGTGATCTTCTCCCTCGGTCTCATTGGAGAGAAACTCCTGCACAACACAGTTTGCAGCATGTCCAGGTCACCCAAGAGAGGCTGCAGGATGCAGCCGCAGCTGCCTGGGCTGAACAGATTTGGGGGGAGAGGAAAGGGCGTCTGGTGGTGTGAGCTGGGCACTGGGCAGCGGGAGACACGGTGTCCTGCCCCCAACGCTGACAGTGACTAGCTGGGAGACCCTGAGGGAGTCCTGGAGCATCTCTGTGTCTGTGTCTGCATCTGTATCTGCCTGGGGCTAACAGCAGCGACCTGTCTCAGAACACTCCCCCCACAGCCCCTCAGAGCTGGGCTGCGGCAGTGACTGACGGGCACCTCAGAGTTCACACCAGCGCCCTGCCCTTGGAGGAGGCAAAGATCGGAGCAGAGAACTGGGTGCAAAGTCTAGCCCTGCCGGAGGGTGGGATTTTCGTCCTCCGAAAGTGCCCCAGAGGCCTGGGGTGAGGGCTACAGTGGGCATGTGGGGAGAGAGGATTCTCTGAGAGGTGCATGGCCCCTTGCACACAAGCCCTCCAGATAGAGGTTTCTAGATTGTCCAGCAGGAGCTCAGGACTGGGGAGAGGGATCAAACGGTGCTCACTGGGAAAGGTCATTGGGTTTGCAGGAAATGCTACATTGGAAGTAGGGAAAATCAGAAATGAGCCTGACCCCAAACCCCCCTGCCCCAGAACCCCAGACTCTGGGAAATCCAGATCCTGGCACTGTTCGTCTGCCCATCTCTGCTTTTAAAGTGATGGGTGAATCCCCAGAGTGAGGTTCCAAGGCTTGGCATCCTCTCCGATGGTTTCCAACGTCAGCTGCCCCCTTCCACCTCCTTCTGGTATGAGACAAGGCACTGACCCATTGTCCAAGCCCCTAGGAGGATCCTGCACTTACCTGTTCTGCCTCGGAGGAGACAGAGGTCAGGTGCGAGTCCTGAGACACACAGAACCGCTCGGCCTCGTCCCACGACTTCCTTTCTTGTGAAAAGTAATAGAGGTTCCCATCGTAAAACCTCCAGCCACTGGAGAGCTTTGACAGCACGTCACCTAGGAGCAGAGACTGAGGTGAGACGCCCGGGCTAAAGTCACAGGGACACACGCAGGGAGCTCAGGGTTTCTAGTGCTGCATTTCCCCTGCCCTTCAGCTGCCCCAAGCTCAGGGAACTTCTGAATCCTGATTCTCCAGCATCACAATAAATAATTTTTGTGGCTACATGATGGATCCCAAAGAGCGCTGGAGAAAGCAGACACCACGGGGTCACTCCCCCAGCACTGAAATGCAGCTGCATCTGGGCTGGAGTATGGGCGCTGGTCCCAGTGCAGAGCAGCACGGCTGTAATGGGAACGGGGAGACTCACTGTTCAGCTGAGCTGGCAGGGGGAATTCAGGAGGGGGAATAGCAACAGAGGGTCCTGTGGCACCTTTGAGACTAACAGAAGTACTGGGAGCATAAGCTTTCGTGGGTAAGAACCTCACTTCTTCAGATGCAAGTAATGGAAATCTCCAGAGGCAGGTATATATCAATGTGGAGATAACGAGGTTAGTTCAATCAGGGAGGGTGAGGTGCTCTGCTAGCAGTTGAGGTGTGAACACCAAGGGAGGAGAAACTGTTTCTGTAGTTGGATAGCCAAAGGAGGGGGAATGTAGCTGCCCACGGTGGAACATCCCCTGGTTCTGTATCAACATCTTCCAATGATCATAAGTGGTGAAGGTCTCGGGTGTTTTGCACTTTGACATCTCCCCCAACACCCTGCCGGGGGCGCTGGCTCAGTGATGGTTCTGAAAGTAACGCCCCATACGCTGAAATGCCAGTATCACTTCTTGCCTGTGAGCTGACGGGTTTGGAGCATCTAAGAAGAGCTGGTAGCTGGGTGCTCCCATTAGGCTAACCAGGCCCAGGGTGTAATTTAACTCCACACTGATCACCACGGTGTGGGCCCAGGTGCAGCCACCGGTGATGTTTAATGGACGAGAACTCGGTGCTGGTGAAAGGCGCTGCGCTGTCAGCCCTGGAGCCTGAAATCCTCCGTTCACCATCAGCACCAGGAGAAACGGCACCAGCCAGCGCTGCAGCTAGTACTTACTGCAGCCATCTTGCACTGCTCCTCGCGCTGCACCGTCCGAACGGATCTGGATTTCTCCATACGCTGCACTGACATTACCCAGCTGGGCTTTCAGCATCCGGACTCCTGCCTGCGCTTCATCCAATAGCTGCAGACCTAGAAGAAAGTCACAGCGACTTCAGTGGAGATGCAGAACACTGGATTATCAGCACGTGTGGTAGAGCAGCACCTGCAGGCCCCTGTGTGCCAGGCGCTGTACGGACAGGAGGGGACAGTCCCTGCTCTCAACAGCTCACACTCAAAATCGACTCTAGGTGGGAGAAATAAAGGATGATTTTCCTGCTGGGGAACTGAGGTGCAGGGAGATGTGCCCAAGATCACACAGGAAGTTTGCAGTGGAGCTGGGAAGTGACCCCAGCTCTCCTGAATTCTAGCCCTGTCCCCCCAAATCTCCCCAGCCTCCTCTTCCCAATCGCTCCCACCTTGTGAGCTGTGAGTGGGTCACCTGCAGCCTGGGGCAGAGCTGGGGCTGCAAGAACATCCCTGGACCCGAGCCATGGCCCTGGGCTCCAGGCCGGGATTTTGAACAGCCCAGCTTTCCGGCATGTTCTGTGCCGGGGTTTAGTTCAGGCCCATCCTCTGATTGGACGCTGAATAACCTGATCCATGGGCCGGTTTGTATGTGCAGCCCTGGGCCAGACAGACAGAGCGTTGTGACACGTGGCCACAAGGGGGCGCTCTGCCTCCAGCAATGGGACTGTGGCTGTTACCCAAATTATTGGAGCAGCATAGGAGGGGCTCAGGGCCTGGGGGGAATTGAGACCCACGAGTGCAGCTCCACTGACGTCCTGCTTACACCAGGGTCTGAACTCGGCCCTGTGTGTCTCATGAGCTGCATCCGTCTGTCCCGCGAATGCAATCCTGACAATACAGGGCCATGGTGAAAACTCTGGAGCGAAGGGAGCAACAGGGAAAGGACAGAAGATGTGACCACTAGTCACCCTGCTTAGGAGCGTGGGGCGGATGCAGCCAGCCTGCCACTGCCAGGAAGGGAGCTAGGAGGGAACCTGGAGCAGCCGCCCGTCCCTGGGAACAGAGCCTCCGTTGGCAGAGGAATGGGCAGAGCAGCAGCTCATTAGACGGGGGACGGGACCACCTGGCAGGGACGTCTATGGAGGGGAGTAGGAGGATGCCAGGCACCCACCATCCCTATAGGCCGGAGAGTGCTCAGCTTCCAGGCCAAGGGAGGGGAGCCGACCCTGATGCCTAAGACCCTCGTCCTGCGACTTACTGTCCGATCCCTTTGCTGAGGCGTCCGAGGCGTTGTCAGGCTGCAGAGAGACTTGGAGTTTCTGCACCGCTTCTTCAACCCCTTTCAGCTTGCTCTGTGCCCGGAGATCTAGAAATCACATGTCTGCAGGTCAGCGACCGAACTGAACTGCGGCTGGAGACCAGCCAGGCCCGGAGAAGGAATATGCCCCGAGTGCGAGTCTGTTCTCTATGACTTCTTTCATTTTAATCTTGGAAACCTTCCCTCCCGAGGAGAGACACAGGCAAAGGCAAGGCCCCGTTCGGGGCTCTCTCCTGGTGTATGTTACACCGTCTTAACATAGGGCGTCAGCTCTTTGGAGCAGGGAGCTACAAACTCCAGCAGAGCAGATTGAGATTAAATCTCAGGACAAACTTCCTGCCTGTGAGACCAGCAGGACGATGGAACAGACGCCTCGGGGGGTTGTGGAAGCTCCTTCACTGGAGGTTTTGAAAAGGAGGCTGGAGCCGTCTGTCTGGGATGGGTCAGACACACCAAATCCTGCTTCTTGGCAGGGGTTAGACTGGATTCCCTTGCGGTCCCTTCTCACCCGATGGTTCTGTGATTCTATGACCTCATTTCCTGTGTGTTTGTGCAGCCCCTAGCACTATGGAAAGCAGGACCTGGGTGCAGCTTCTGGGCCCTGTGGCCATCCAAGTGCTTATTAACCATCCTGACAGCTCTGCTCCTGGTGTGTCTCAGGGGCCTGTCTCCTAACTGTAGGCCCAGACCCTTAGAGGTGTTCAGGCCCCAAACTCCCAGTGATTCCAATGGAAACCAGGAGCCCAAATGCCCTGAGGATCTGGGCTTGCAGGACTACTGGCCAGCTGCTCAGATGGTGTCAATCTGACTTCAGAGGAGCTACTTCGATTGACACCTGCAGAGCATCTGTCCCTAAAAATCAGCCTTCACTCCCCTTAGTGCTGCAGGGCCAACCCAGCGATGCCCCAGGGAGCAGCTTCTCTTCCAGCTTGTGCATCATCAACAGACTTGTGATCTAAGTGGTGTCTGCGGAACCTTTCCCGCGATCCGTCGTACGCCTCTGGTTCCTTTCACTGCAGTATCAGAGCACCTCACAGGCTTTAATATATTATTTAATGTCACACGACACCCCTGTGAAGTAGGGAAGTCTCCTCTCTCCGTTTTACAGGTGGAGAACTGAGGCAGAGACAGGTCTCATAGACCTTACAGCCAGAAGGGCCCATCATGATCATAATCTGACCTCCTGCAGGCCACAGAACCTCACCCACCCACTCCTGTAACAGGCCCATAACCTCTGGTTGAGTTACTGATTTAAAGACTTCAAGTTACAGAGAATCCACCATTTACACTAGTTCAAACCTGCAAGTGACCCGTGCCCCAGGCTGCAGAGGACGGCAAAAAACCTCAGGGTCTCTGCCAATCTGATTTGGGGGGAAATTCCTTCCCGACCCCATTGAAAGGGGGATCAGGACCCGGTTAAATGGGAGACTACAACGGGTCATGCTCAAAGGTGAACTGTCAGGCTGGAGGGAGGTTACTAGTGGAGTTCCTCAGGGACCGATCTTGGGACAAATCTTATTAATGTTTTCATTAACGACCTTGGCACAAAAAGGGTAGTGCCCTAATGAAATCTGCAGATGACACAGAGTTGGGAGATACTGCCAACATGGAGGAGGACTGGAATATCATACGAGTAGAGCTGGATGACCTTGAAACCTGGAGTAGTAGAAATGGGATGAAATTCAATAGTGCAAAGTGCAAGGTCATGCACGTAGGGATTAACAGCAATTTGACTAATAATTTCCCATGTGGAACTGTATCAAACGCCACTGAAATCCAGATAGATGAGATCTACTGCATTTCCTTTCTCTAAAAGATAAATTATCTTCTCAAAGAAAGAGAAGGTTGGTCTGTCATGATCTACCTTTTGTAAAACCATGTCGTATTTTATCCCTATTACCCTTAACCTCTATGCCCCTAATTACTTTCTCCTTCCAAATTTGTTCGAAGACATAGCATACATTTGAGGTCAAACTAAAAGGTCTGTAGTTTCCCGGATCACTTTTTACCTGTTTCTAAAAAAATTGAACTCCATTAGCAATTCTCCAGTCACTGGGTCTGACCCCTGAGTTTATGGATTCACTGAAAATCCTTGCTGGTGGGCTTGCAATTTCACATGCCAGTTCCTTTAATATTCTTGGATGGAGATTATCCAGGCCTCCCAGTTTGGTCCTATTAAGCTGTTCGAGTTTGACTTCCGCCTCAGATGTGGTAATATCTACTTCCATAGCCTCGTTCCCATTAGCCAGCCTGCCACTACCCCTAAACTATCTATTCCCTTTATTAAAAACGGAGACAAAGTATTTGTTTAGGCATTTGCCCATGCCTAGATTATCTTCAATCTCCAACACATCCTCCATCTTTGGCAGTCCCTTTTTGTTTATATGGCTATAGAACTGTTTACTGTTGGTTTTAATTCCTTTTGCAAGGTCCAGCTCTGCTTGGCTCTTGGCAGTTCTCACTTTTCCCTGCACTTTCTGATCTCCAAGAGGTAGCTTTCCTTGCTGATCCCTCCCGTCTTGCAGTGGGGGAGATTGTTGCAAATTACACCTATAGGTCACGCGCAGTTCGAGTCTAGGCTGAGGCACAGGAATAAAGTCCGCGAATGCAGAGTATTACAGAGATAATAGGTTTATTTCACTCAAGTGAGGTGCCCCCTGCTAATCAGGAGGGGACCTAGACTGTCGGTTACAAAGATTATATACCTTTTAGCAATGCATGCTACCCTCGTGCATCGTAACTTTTGGCCAATGAATAAGCCGTTTACTTGTCTCTCACCTATCCTAACTAAGCATTTTCCTCGTGCTGGCTAGCGTTACAAGCCCCCGAGCTCATGCACAAGCCCCCTCTCCTCCTCCTCCTCAAGGCCATATTGTCTGAATTAGCTGGCGTTCCTTCCTTTTACTGTTTCCAGATGTTCCTTTCTCCCCTTCCCCATTTTCCAGTACGTGATGTGCTCGCTTCTAGCTAATGGCGGGCCCAAACCAAAATGGAGTCACTCATGCTAACTTTCCCCAACAAGGTTTAGATTGGATATTAGGAAAACTATTTCACTAGGAGGGTGGTGAAGCACTGGAATGGGTTACTTAGGGAGGTGGTGGAATCTCCTTCCTTAGAGATTTTTAAGGCCCGGCTTGACAAAGCCCTGGCTGGGATGATTTAGTGGGGGATTGGTCCTGCTTTGAGCAGGGGGTTGGACTAGATACTTCCTGAGGTCCCTTCCAACCCTGAGATTCTATGATTCTATGACTTGCTGCTCTTCTCTTCTTCCTGGCCCTCCCACTTTCTGCTACTCCCTGCTGCAAGCCTTCAAACTCAGCAAACCTATTCCTGAGCTCTATTTCTCCTTCACTAGCTGTTTTTTTCCTCCACCCAGTTCTCAGCATCACGTTTCCACTGGCCACTTTACGCACCCAGCAGTCTCCCCTCTGAGTTCTCCAGTCCAGCTTCGATCTGCCAGTCTTGAGTTTTCCCTTCAGCCTCCTCTCGCCTTCCCTCCATCATCTGCTCGAATCCCCTTCAAAACTCAACTATAATTTCCACCTGCATCTCCAAACCTCGGCTCTTCTCTTTCATCAGCTCTGTCACGCGGCACTTTATACAAACAAGCTCTTTTCAGGTACCTGCTCTAGGATCATGTACATCCCACAACTTCCACATCTGGTCATCTTCATTGTCTCTTCCATTGCTTGGGTCACTACCACTGCTGCCTCTGTGTCTGTCACACCCTTCCCGCCTAAGCGCCTCTCAGGGAGAAAGAAAACCCCACACAACACAAAAACAGAACGCCACCGCCCCTCCCCCAAACTCTCCTTACAATCTCGCACTCTAACTTGACCATCGTTAGCATTAGAAAGTTTGTGCTAGTATCAAACCAGCAGGGCAAGATCTTACAACTCCATTCGAACTCCCTGAAGTAGGAGATTTATTTGGAGGGACAGACTGGAAACACGGTCGATATTCGGCTGAAATGTGGGGGTGTCCCCGCCCCCAGTCGACCCAGCTGGCCTGTATGGAAGTTGGCAAACGTTGGGCTTGGAGCTGCAGTTGAACTTACACAGAAGCGTCACAGCCAGGAGGGACGTGGCCAGGGCCAGACTCAGGAGGAGAAGGACAGCAGTGACGATGCCCCCCGCCCTGGGCCGCCAAGGGACCGATGTCTTGGGAGGATTTCCTTGAAGGAGAAGAAGAAACGTATCCATGGAAAGTCACAGTTCAAATGCCACTGACCGAGCAAACTCCATCCCCCAAATCCAATAACTGCTCAGCCTCCTATTCCCTGACTGTGGTTAACAGCAACAGCGGAATCAGGCCAAATAAGGTCAGAACCGACCTGAACTCCAATGTGAAAAGCGACCCTCCCTAAATCAGGAGTGACTCCAGTGCCAGGCAGGGGTCCTGTGAGAGAGATCTGGGAGCAGGACTTTCCCCCTGCCTCAGCATTTCTTGAGAGGGAAGTTTAGGGCTTGTGAAGTCCAGGCCCAAAGGAGTATTTTTAAATGAGAACAGGAACCTGAAACAACTTATGAAATATGAAAACAACGAGGTAGTGAAATGAGGGGAAATGATTCTTTGCAGGAGAAAAGTGGGGCTGACAGCAGCAGTGTGCTCAGAAGGGCCTTTCTCCAGCATCCCTGTCTAATAACCCATCCCCAGGAGGCTGGGCTCCTCACTGCAAGGCAGCCAAGGGGCGAATCACAGGGCAAAGCCAGAAGACTGTCTCCCCTGCACATTAAAGGGAGAAGACTAGAGCTGCATTCGAGCCAGGATCTATGTGTAGACAGAAGTAAGTGTGCTCTGTGTGGTCTGGATTTGGTCTCCCCAAGGTGAACGGCAGCTGCTTGGAGACGCAAGACAGTCGGATTCTCCTCTCCCTGAAAGTCTCAGCCTGCCACACCCATGGGCGGTGAGTTCTATGGGCCCGTGCTACCGGGCACCAGGAATATTCCTGGCCCGTGGGCCTGGCTCCTGCCTGCCCCTCCACCTTGCGCGCTCCCCCGCACGTCTCCTGGCCCCGCCTGCCACCCCCAGGTCATTTAAAGCAGCCCAAGGGTGCCCACTGCCACCCGGCAGCGCAGCGCGGCTGAACAGCTTCCTGCGTGCTCGTTCTACATGGCTGCCGGAATGTCCTTGCAGCCCATTGGGGTGGGGCTGTGCCGCTGCGCGCTGCCCCTGCCCCCAATGCCCCTGCGGCCAATTGGAAGCTGCGGGGGCAGTCCCTGGGGACTGGAGACCCCCGCTTGCCCTGCCTAGGAGCCACTGCCAGAGGGGGTATCCCAGGTAAGCACCGAACCCCCCACCCACTTCCAGAGCCTGCACCCACACCCCCTCCCCACACACCCCCTCCAGCCCCCAAATTTCCTCCTGCACCCGCATCTCCCGCACCCCTCCCCCCAAACTCCCTCTTGCACCGCCACCCTTCCCCTGCACCCACTTTTGCCCCCAAACTCCCTCCCAGAGCCTGCACCCCTCACCCCCTTGCACCCCCACCCCCTGCCTCAGCCCAGAGCCTGCACCCAAACTCCCTCCCAGAGCCTGACCTCTCCCCCCTTCTGCACCCAAATTCCCTCCCAGAGCCTGCCCACCTCCTGCACTCGAATCCCCTGCACAAGCCCAGAGCCTGCACCCAAACTCCGTCCCAGACCCCCTCCCCCACCAAACTCCCTCCCAGAGCCCGACCCCTCACACCCCCTGCACCCAAACTCCCTCCCAGAGCCTTAGGCAGGTGCGGGGGGCAGATTCTGGGTGTTCTGAGCACCACCAAAATTTTTACAAACCTGCCGCCCCTAGCCACATCCCCTCCCTGTCTGATGTGGGCCTCAGACATTAGCTAGCGCCGCTCCCCCATGGGGTGTGGTTCCTGGAACCAGCAGACAACACTCAGATGCCCAGATAATCCGCTTACATTGCAGAAGAGGCTTCTCTCACTCTAACCAAAGGGTGAAGCTGCCTCTCACTAATGTACTGAGTTTACAGTTCTCAGCCTTTCCTGAAACAGATTCTGGGAGGAGCTTCTCTGTCACCCAGCGCAGGCTACATTTCCCTTGCGTTTTCCTTTGTCACTGCAGAGAGCCTAGCTGAGCTCGTGTGTAGCTGCAGCTGCCTACGGCCGCACCCTCCACTTCCGTCAGCCCCGTCTCCCTGCCTGTCTCCTGACCCTTCCTGGGCGTCTTTCATGTGTTTGAAACCAGAACAGCTGGCACACGGCATCTGGACTGCACTGAAACCAAAGGGGATAAACAACCCCCGGAGCAGGCCCTTCTTCAGCTGACACCTGCCCAACCAAACATAAGAACATAAGAACGGCCAGACTGGGTCAGACCAAAGGTCCATCCAGCCCAGTGTCCTGTCTGCCGACAGTGGCCAGTGCCAGGTGCCCCAGAGGGAATGAACAGAACAGGGAATCATCAAGTGATCCATCCCCTGTCACCCATTCCCAGCTTCTGGCAATCACAGGCTACGGACACCATCCCTGTCCATCCTGGCTAATAGCCATTGATGGACCTGTCCTCCATGAACTTATCTAGTTCTTTTTTGAACCCTGCTAGAACCCCTGGGAGAGGCTGATGGTGGCAGTGAGCTGGGGAGGGGGACCCTGGATGGCTTTTATGGCCAGCCCATGGCACTGCGCTGGCCAGCAGGAGGCTGGGATGCTGTGCAGGGACTCCCATCTCTGCCCCCTGTGCCCTTCTCCCATTGAGGACTGGCAGGGGAGAGAATGCACTGGGAAGCACTGACCGAGTACCCTCGCCCACTGCCCGTGGGGCTGTCTAGACAGCACCAGGCTGAGCTCTGGGGACATGGTCAGTGGAGTAAGCGATCCCTGCCCAGAACGCTCTGCAGAGACCGCAAAGCCAAGGAGAGACCAGTGGGAGTCCAGGGTCCGGTGCAGCCTCTTGTGCTTACCTTTGGGCTGGGGATCAGCTTCCGTCATCTCCATGTTGTCATAGATATTCTCCCTCGACATTTTCCTGCCTTGACGCTGAGCCGAGCCCCTGATCACTGGTCTGTGGGTCCTTTCAGCAGCTTGCTGGGTTACAGCCTCCCTCTGACAGCTGCCTTGGCCCAGAAATAGAAATGGGAAGTGATGCCTGGTGGTGAGAGCCACCCTGTCACCAGCGGGGCCATGTGCGGTCAGCCCCAGTGGTGGAAGCGAGAGTTCAGCCAATGGGCTAGAGCTGGGTCCAGCGTGGGCAGCATCCAGGAAATGGGCCCAGGGTCAGAAGCCAAATGCCAGAGCCAGGGTGGGGGGTACAGCAGAGTCCTCAGCCAGAGGTGGAGCCCGGGATCAGTACCAGAGAGACAGAAGCCCAAGCCAGAAGTGGGGGCCAAGCAGTGTAGTGAGACAGGGGCAGGGCTGGGCATCAAACCAGATGTCTGAAGCCGAAGGGGAGCAGGGGCTGGAGCAGAGCAGGAGCAGGGCCTGGGCGCCGGCCGGAGCAGGGACTGGGCGAAGAGGAAGCACAGCTGCAGGGAGCAAGATACACATTGAGCAGCCGCTGATCTCAGCTGCTGCCAGGCTTCGAAGCAGGCTGGTGAACCAGCAGCCAGCCAGTGGTGTGGCTCCTCCGGCAGGTCCCAGGAAGAGCAGATGGCCTTATAGGTTGTGTAGCAGTGAAGTGATTCAGAGAGCTGGCCAGCAGCTGTCCCCGCTGCTCCCGTCCCTGACAATCCCTGGTTCCTATTCCTTGCTCTGCACCTGACTCACTGGGAGACCACGGGCAAGTTACCTCACCCCTCTGTGCCTCAGTTTCCCTATCTATTTACCAGTCTGAGGAACTAGGAGGGGGAACGGTGGATCAGGGCTTTGGTAAAGGCCTACAGAGCCTTTCACCTCAAGGCAGATGGGTAAAAGCCAACCAAAGTTGCCACGTCTCATGAAATAAATATGCGACCCTGCCTTTCAAAAACAAACCCAACTGCCCCAAAACAAGCAGGTCAGTCAGAGGTGACTTGAGCTCCCATGAGGCTGGCCGGCCGCCCCCTCATTCTTGGTCCCAACCTCCCCCCCTGCCAGCGTCCCCTGTTCTTCTCCTCCGACAGCCCTGCATCCCCTCCATCTCGGGAACCCTGGGGGAGAGGCAGGGAGGTGAGTTGATGAAAGGTGGGAAGGAGGGGAGGAAGGATTGGGGTGGTGGGGAGAGGCGGTTGGAGGGGGCAGCTGGGGGTGGGAGGGGGCGGTTGGAGGGGGAAGGAGGGGGATGGGAGAGGCAGTTGGAGGGGGAAGGAGAGGGGAGGGGGAAGGCATGTGGATGGGGAAGGAGAGGGAGGGGAGAGGTGGTTGGTTGGTGATGGGGAAGGAGGTGGAAGTGTGGATAGGAGAGGTGGTTGAACGGGGGAAGGAGGTGGGGGAGGAAGAGGAAGACAGCGCTCTGTTAGCAGCGCCTGGCCATAGGTGCTGGATCTAGGGGGGCTGCCGCACCCCCTGGCTGGAAGCGGTTTCTATCACATGCAGGGTTACAGTTCGGTTCTGTGGCTCTCAGCACCCCATTATTCACGTTGTTGCAGCCCCCTGTGCCCAGCCTGTGCCCTCTCCCCTCCTGGGCTGCCCCCAGCCATGGCAGTCCTGCTCTGTGTCCTGGGCCCGCTTGTGTTGTGGGCCCTCAAGCGTCATCCAGCTGCAGCACGGTGAGGGGCAGGCTGGGGGCAGTGTGGAGCCAGGCCTGCGTCTGTTCCTTGCCTCCGGACCATGCCTCCCCCCCTCGACCGTGGCACCCTGTGCAGTCACCCACATCGTCCGTCCCGAAGGCCGGCCCTATCCTATGGGCATCTGTCCAGATCTGCATATTTTCCTATGTGTGACCAGCCACAGGTGGGAGATCTGCTGTCCAAAGAGACAGAACCTGCTCACTGCTCCGGAGGTAACATGGGACAAGAGGGGGCACGTGTGGAATCAAAGGTTAATCCACCACAACTCCCAGATCCTTCTCAGCAGTGCTGCTGCCAAGCCACTTCCCCGCCCCCTCATTCTGTATTTGTTTGTTTGGTTGTTCTTCCCTAGGTGTAGCACCTTACATTTGTCTGTGTTGAATTTCAGATTGTTGTCTGTAGCCCAGTTCTCCAATTTATCAAGAACCCTCTGAATTCTAGCTTATCCTCCATAGTGTTGCAACCCTCCCCTCCGAGCCTTGTGTCATCTGCAAACTTGATCAGTTTGCTCTCCATACCTGCACCCAGTGTACGGGGAGATTTTGGCAAACCAGTAAACCACTATGGCTTATTGCTAAAAGCAGCCAAGTCAGCAGGCCGTAAAGTGGTCATGCAGCAGCCTTAGCTTAACCAAGGAAGGAGGGGAAGGGGTTTTGGGTGCCACAGAAAGGGCAGCTTGACCCCATGTCCTTCCTGATAAGAATTGTGTTGAAGTTGCTGATGCATGCATTTTAGAAGAGCAGGATGTCCCTGTGAATGGCTATCCAACTACAGAAACAGTTTCTCCTCCCTTGGTGTTCACACCTCAACTGCTAGCAGAGCACCTCACCCTCCCTGATTGAACTAACCTCGTTATCTCCACACTGATATATGCCTGCCTCTGGAGATTTCCATTACTTGCATCTGAAGAAGTGAGGTTCTTACCCACGAAAGCTTATGCTCCCAGTACTTCTGTTAGTCTCAAAGGTGCCACAGGACCCTCTGTTGCTTTTTACAGATTCAGACTAACACGGCTACCCCTCTGATACTTAACTTTTCTAAGTGATTTTTAACTTGTTCTTTTTTTATTTTATCTGCTAAACCTACCCCCTTCCCATTAGCATTCACTATGTTAGGCATTCCTTCAGACTTCTCGGTGAAGACCGAAACAAAGAAGTCATTAAGCATCTCCGCCATATCCAAGTTTCCTGTTACTGTTTCTCCCTCTTCACTAAGCAGTGGGCCTACCCTGTCTTTGGTCTTCCTCTTGCTTCTAATGTATTGATAAAAAGTCTTCTTGTTTCCCTTTATTCCCGTAGCTAGTTTGAGCTCATTTTGTGCCTTTGCCTTTCTAATCTTGCCCCTGCATTCCTGTGTTGTTTGCCTATATTCATCCTTTGGAATCTGTCCCAGTTCCCAATTTTTATATGACTCCTTTTTATTTTTTAGATCATGCAAGATCTCATGGTTAAGCCAAGGTGGTCTTTTGCCACATTTTCTATCTTTCCTAACCAGCGGAATAGCTTGCTTTTGGGCTCTTAGTAGTGTCCCTTTGAAAAACTGCCAACTCTCCTCAGTTGTTTTTCCCCTCAGTCTTGATTCCCATGGGACCTTACCTATCAGCTCTCTGAGCTTCCCAAAATCTGCCTTCCTGAAATCCATTGTCTCTATTTTGCTTAAGGGACATGCCATTGTATTATAAATAAAGGGGAAAAGTTTGAGGTGGTGGGACTCTTTGTGTTATCCTGCTTGTGCCGGCCATCTATCGGTCGGACAGCCGTGTCTCCCCTGATTTATTTCCTGACACCACCTCGCACGGAGTAAATGTTACCAAGAGCTTTGGGTTGAAAGAACGCCGGGTAACACCAGGTCATTACTGAAGATGTTGAACAACACTGGACCTAGAACTTGAGTTAACGAACTTGAGGTAAAATCCTAGTGAAGACAAGGCCATGTGTAGTTTTCACATGAGTTGTTACCAGGTCAAGTTAAAGCCTGTGGAGGAGCCTAACAACTACTATGAAAAATATGACCTGCCTTGTCTCCATGAGGTTTTAGCTTGAGTTAAGGGCAAAGGTTTCTCCCCATCCAGACGAGGCCATCCGGAGCTCAGGAGCGCTGCAGGGGACTGCTTAGCATGGAGAAAAAGACTTTTAATGAAAATTAGAATCTTTTGGTTAAACCCAAATGAAAACATCTCCTGCCACACAGACTACAAAGAGAGCCCCAATGCATGTTCGCTTGAGGTTAACGCTAGGCTGGTGCAGAACTTGGTTTTAACAGGAAACCCCCCTTTCCTCCTCTGAAAATGTTTCTCGCGTTGGCTGAGGATGGAAGCTAGCTTACAAAAACCTCCTGTTGCAGTAGGGCTGGGTTCTGCCATGCTAATCCACACCTTCCTCCAGAAGCAGCCTCATTCATTTGAAGGGGACCAGCTGCAAATTAAAGTATTTCTCATAGTGAGTAAAAGGCAGAATCTCACCCTCTGGCTTGGTCTACACTACAGAGCTGGGTCAACGTAAGCTGCCTTACGTCGACGTATTCATGTCAGTGTACACACCACAGCTTTGGTCCCACCGATGTAAGTACCCTACTACACTGACATAATAACCCCACCTCCACGACAGGCATAGACCTTATATCAGTGTAGTCAGGGCAACACATTGTCTGCGTAGAGACTGCGGGATACTCACATCAGCAGTTGGTTGTCATTCATGGAGCCGTGAAATGGACAAGAATTTGGGGAGCTCCAGCTTTAGCCCGGCTACGCCCTAGGGTCTTGGCCTCTGCTCCCAGCTCAGCTGCTGCCCAGGATCCCCAATCCCAGCAGGGCTGCATCTGCCTGGCTCCCCACTCCGTGCTCAGATTTTTGGTGAGGTTGAGTAAGGAGACTAGATGACCTCTTGAGGTCCCTTCCAACTCTGATATTCTATGATTGTATGATTCTATGATTTTAAAGGCCTAGTTTGGCATGTTGTTAAAGAATAGAAAGAGAGAACTTAAAGAAAAATAACAATGTTTGTCTTTAAAGGGTTAGTTTGGCATGTTGTTAAAGAATGAAAACATTTTGAGATAAATTTAAAAGGTGTATTTAATATATGAGTAGGTTAAGAAAAGAGCATTTAAAAAGAGTTAAATAAAAGAGAAAAACATAAAGGAAACTGCCATGTACTCTGAGCTGTGAACCCAACTGACGGAAGAATCCACTTTCATGATTCATCTTCCCGGGGGAAGGGCAGAACAACCAACGTATCTTATCCTCTTTCACATCCCACAACAGTCCGTCTGGTGTCGATGAACCTTTCCTGTCGGGAAGGATGTAACACCTTCTGCTGGAGACCGGCAAGTCACACCAGTTAATGTCCCTCTCCAGTCTGGTGGTTTACACGCTCACAGAGGCTCACAATACAACTGCTCCATAAATGACAATCAACAGCCGATGTAAGTAACCCGCAGTGTCTAACTCAGTAGCATAAACCGAGCCAGAGGGTGAGATTCTGCCGCTTTGACTCACTATGAGAAGTACCTTAATTTGCAGCTGGTCCCTTTGAAATGAATGAGGCTGCCTGTGGGGGAAGGTATAACCCAGTGTGGATTAGCATGGCAGAACCCAGCCCTATTGCATCGGGAGGTTTTTGTAAGCTAGCTTCCATCCTCAGCCAAAGTGAGAAACAACATTTTCAGAGGAGGAAAGGGGGATTTCCTGTTAAAACCAAGTTCCGCCCCAGCCTAGTGTTAACCTCAAGAGAACATGTATTCGGACTCTCTTTGTACTTGTTAGAGGAAAGGGCAGAAAGGCAAAGAAATATATGTGGGATAAGGCAAGAGATTCCTATGCTTCCTGTTTCCTTAGATTCGACCCTCCCTATCCAGCATCTGTCATCTGGTAGGGTTGATCTTCTCATAAAGGGTCCCTCTGACCGTGAATAACAAGGAATCAGTCGTGATAAGGTTAAAGACAAATGAAGTGTATTGCTGGATTGGTGCACAATGAATGGGGCAAAGAAAAGGAGGGAGTAAACAGTAAAATTATGTAAGACAGTGATTTTCCCCAAATAAACCCTATAAACAGGTAAGTAAACCCCTTAATAGAAACCTCCTTCTATAGATCAAGTGTCGATTGTTGCCTAGGACCTCAATCCTCTGGCTAGTTGAAAGCCATTGGAGAGGAGCTCCAGGGAGTCCCTTGATGTTCCTCTGGGTCTGTAGAAGAGTAGATGGTCCATCGCGGGACAGCAGCTGAAGGTGGATAATGGTAAGTGGGATGTGGCTGTCTGTCCTTCTCTTCTCCTTGCAGGTGATGACAAAGTAGAAGCAGATCTGTGGAAGGAAAACCCGAGCCCCCTCTACACTAGGATGGGGAGGTGAGTGCAAGTCAGACCCTCGCTGTCACTCAGATGGACAGCAACTGAGCAGTGCTCGGGGCAGACTTATATAATCTGGCCTGATAAACCCCAAAGAAGGAGCAGAAAACCCCTTCTGAGAAACCCTGTGGAAAAGGCGGTAAAAAACAGTTCTATCTAGAAGTTCTTTACCACTCCTGAGGAAAAATAAAAGGTGGGAAAACTGTGATCAGCTGGATCACATGGGCACAAACTCCATTTTGAAAATCAATATGGGATCCTGAAATTATAGAAAATGGACATAACCCAACAATCCCCTCCTTGTAGGAGTTATAGTGATAAGCAGAACTACTTCAAACATATAAAACAGATACTTAAACTGGGGGGAGGGATAGCTCAGTGGTTTGAGCATTGGTCTGCTAAACCCAGGGTTGTGAGTTCAGTCCTTGAGGGGGCCACTTGGGGATCTGGGGCAAAATCAGTACTTGGTCCTGCTAGTGAAGGCAGGGGGCTGGACTCAATGACCTTTCAAGGTCCCTTCCAGTTCTAGGAGATAGGATATCTCCATTTATTTCTTATATATTTCTAATCCCAAAGCACTAATATCAAATGGTACCCTGGGTGTCCTCTTATCATTTCCTTTTTTATATATACAAAAGCCAATAGTTAACATCACCAGATATATCAACATAACACCTTGTATGATTAGCAATACACCAATGGGGTGTAAGACGATATTCCAAGCGGATCTGATATCATCTAAGTTATTATGGAAGATAACTTCCCACCAATGAGCTGGGATAGTCTCTTCTTTTATCCTTTTTATGTCTGTTATGGAGTGTTGTACCATCAATAATGTTTTTGCCCTTTCCTTTTGTAGATTATCTATATATCGGGCAAGCTTTGGATGCATCAAAAGTATTTCAAAGGCCTCCAAATCTGTACCAACTTGGATGGGCATTAACTCATCATACAAAGGGTAAGTATACAGGATGGTTTCCGTAGTCACACTATGTGTGGTAACATTAACATCCCACCCATAGATTTGTATCACTTGGCATAGACTTAGGTTCCCTCTTTTAACATGACTAACCTTGTAGAAATGATTTACAAAGAAATAAGGACACAGGCTCCTAATACAAAAGCAGTGTTGATCTACTTGTACCACAGCAGAGGCACAGCTGACAGAACGATGAAAAACCTCCTATAAGCAGGTACCTTCTTCAGGAATTAAACATGTTTCATCCTCGTCTCACACCTGCGTGGTGCAAGTGTATCCCAGATTTAATTGGTTAACACAGGCCTGTAGGTTAATGGGAGTGTACTTATTTTCCTTATTGATACGCACCTATTTATGTTCTTCAATAGGCACAAGTAAGGACTTGGAATACATGCCTAAAGATATTGATGGATGTATTTTCTCCTCCTTAGCAGATTTCAAAGTTAAAATCGAAGCCATGAGAGTGTCATTTTGGGGAAAATAAGTAAATGTGAGCAATCGCCACCATTAGTGATATAACTTTTCAAAGTCACTAGCATGTTCATAAATTATTTTCTTTAACTCTCTTGGCAGCTGTTGATTTAAACCATCTCGTACAAGTGACTTTGCCACACTAATTAACCACTGCTGAGCCTCGATGCATGAAGAGCTTCTGAGAGATTTGATTGCAACCCGCTCAGAGCACCCAATATTTGGAAGTGGTTATGCTGCTGCATCTTGAGCCAGCGTGGAAGAATATTCACTATGTCAAATGTTATAGATGCCAGGCTTTGGAATGCCGGAGTGAGGGGTTCTGGGAGGGGGGCTGCATCATGGCCCAATTCTCCTGTACACTTAGCTGAGTATTGCTGATCCACAGCATTAAGTACCCCCAAACCAGCTCCCATTCTGCCTAATAAGGTTGCTCCCAAATCTCGTTTCTTCCTCTTGATTACTGAAGAAGTTGGAGGCAACACTCCCTTTAGCCACGCTCTCCACCCCAGGATTAGTGGAGAGATATAACGAGCAGAAGGGGCGTATAGTGTGGCAATAGATAATTGAGTTGGCATGATTAATTGTTTTATAAAGTATTGCAGATTTATCATTAGACTTCTAGTTATATCCCTCTTTACCACAAATGGTCCTACTTGGCACCTAGAGGGTGATGGCATTATTTGCATCTTTTTCCCAACCCTAAGTTCAAAAGGAGCTTCAAATGTCCATTCTCCAGAATGGTTCAGGGAAATATTCAATGTCAATGTATTAGAACATAACGTAGCAAACGGAATATTAACATCTTCTACTGGACAACATTTAGATTTAATATACTCTTTCATGGACATTTTGTAGTTAAACTCATGGTAAGTACAAATCAAGTTCATCACCATGTCATCATGATTAGGGGATTTTATATGGATATTCCTAGATTTTATCTGAGCATCTTGATGATGCATTATGACAGACAAAGACATTTCTCCAGGTGATACCACGGATGGGGTTATGATATTTAATAAAGAGCATCTAGTGAGGTCCCTAGAACAGTAAGAAAAAGTCTTTGTGGGGACCTGCCATACACATTCGGGGAGAGATTAGCGTATAGGGCCAAAAACCTGGGTTGAATGCTGCAGATGTTTGGTGACAGCTAGACAGCACAATCCCTTTGATTTATATGCAGATAACGTGGCCCATTCCTTTTCCTCATCTCTTATTTCTCTTCCAAATCGCATCCCTTTTCTTAGCCCTATGTCCACTATTCTTTTTGGTCTTGCTGTAGCTCTCTATCCACGTCTCCAATCCCAATGCAAGGCATCAGAGCAACGACTGAAGGAAATGGGTATGTTTGGTTAGAAAAAGAGAAGATTAAGGAGGGATATGACAGCAATCTTCAAACACTTGAAAGGTTGCTGTCAGGGTTCCCTCCCCACTCTGAACTCTGGGGTACAGATGTGAGGACCCGCGTGAAAGACCCTGTAAGTTTATATTCCACCAGCTTAGCTTAAAAGCTTCCCCAAGGCAAAAATTTCTTTGCTTGTCCTTATATGGTATTGCTGCCACCACCAAGTGATTTAAACAAACATTCAGGGAGGGGTCACGTGGAGCCCTATCCCCCCTAAAAATATCCCCCCATGCCTCTACACCCTCTTTCCTGGGGGGGCTTGAGAATAATATACCAATCAATAGGTTAACAAAGTGAGCACAGACCAAACCCTTTGGTTTTTAGAACACTAAAAATCAATCAGGTTCTTAAAAGAAGAATTTTATTTTTTTAAAAGTAAAAGAATGACACCCGCAAAAATCAGGATAGAAGGGACTTTTTACAGGATAATAAAAAGATTTAAAACACAGAGGATTCCCCTCTAAGCTCAAGTTCAAAGTTACAAAAAAGCAGGAATAAACCTCCCCTTAGAATAGGGAAAATTCACAAGCTAAACGAAAAGATAATCTAATGCATTTCCTTGCTATTACTTACAATTTCTGTAATTTTAGATGTATCATTTCAGGATCTTGTTAGGAGCTGGTTTACCTGCTTGGTCTCTCTCTTTGTCCTGAGAGGGAACCAAACAAAAGGAGCACCAACAAAACGTCTCCCTCCCCCTTCCCCCCGAGATTTGAAATTATCTTCTTTTGCCATTGGTCCTTCTTGTCAGGTGCCAGCTAGGTCAGCTGAACTTATTAACCCCTTACAGGTAAATGATTCTGTACCTCTGGCCAGGAGGGATTTTATATTACTGCATACATAAAGGTTGTTACCCTTCCCTTTATATTTATGACAGTTGCCATATTAAAGATGGAGAAAAGCTGTTAATAGTGTACGGCTTGATAGTATTCATTACCATGTATTTTTGACAGGTTTCCATGCACTCTTTAGGGCTAATGTCCCACCCTCCATTCCCGTTTCCGTTGGTGTTGAGGTTTGGCGCTGTCGGCCATTTAAAAAAAATTGTTTTGATTATTTTTTATGTTTGAATAGGGGAAATGTTGCGTGCTTGTGCTTTGATTCATTTTGTTGATTATTTAGAGAAAAAGGTTGAAAGAATAGAGTGAGAGAACTTAAAGAAAAGAGAGATTTTTGTTTTTAAAGGGTTATTTTGAAAGAATTGACAGAACCAGGCTCAATGGTCTCAAGTTGCAGTGGGGGAGGTCTAGGCTGGATATTAGGAAAAACTTTTTCACTAGGAGGGTGGTGAAACACTGGAATGGGTTTCCTAGGGAGGTGGTGGTATCTTTAACTGCCTTATTCTTATCTAAACAAACAGACCCCAAGCATCTTTCCCGCCATGTAGCATTTTTACATAGGTGCATTAATAAAGGTTAAAACCATAAGCCCTTCCTAACAAACAGTTTTTAAAAGCTTTCCCCCTATATTTTAGACTAACATTGGTCATTTTTTAGTGAGGACAATTTGAAACATTGTGCTTTTGCAGCAAAGTCCCGTCAGCAGAAACAGCATCTGTGAGTCAGCTGATCAGAGATAAGAAGGCTGCTTCTTCCCCAACTTTTTAACAAAAGCAAGTAAAAATTATATTAAGTTTTGTAAAGGAAAAAACACTTTAAAAGTCAAGCCTATATGAAGACAGAGCCCTTTTAAAAACATTTTTATGTGTGTGTTTCATAAAATAGAGCCTGCAGAAACACCCCAGGTTTAAAAGCACAGTTTATATTCTCCTTATTCTGTAATGCAGTGGATCAGAGAAAAGTTTATTTTCCTCCCCACTTTTTAACAAATCCATGTGAAAGTTATATTAATCTTTCATTTTCTTAAGACTTTTAGATTTTATTTTTCTGTCGCATTATCAGAATGTCTTTGTTTTTAAATGTTTGCAGCCCCTGTACTGAGACACAGGTACAAGCTCCTGTGTTTGTTTTGGGTCCATAGATTTTATTAAAATAATACATCGCAGGCTGGAGCTGTGGCTTTCTCTACATTTTAACAGGTTTCAGAGTAGCAGCTGTGTTAGTCTGTATCCACAAAAAGAACAGGAGTACTTGTGGCACCTTAGAGACTAACAAATTTATTAGAGCATAAGCTTTCGTGGACTACAGCACACTGCATCCGAAGAAGTGGGCTGTAGTCCACGAAAGCTTATGCTCTAATAAATTTGTTAGTCTCTAAGGTGCCACAAGTACTCCTGTTCTTCTTTCTACATTTTAAAAACAGATAAGACTAATAAGGCTAGCCAGTGCTCCATGCACTGTAGTCTGCCTTAGCAATGCTCTATGGGTCACCCCTTCAGTTTGCTTGCTTTTTACACAGACTTCTTTCCTAAAGTCTTAAACACTGTTAAAGATTTAAGAAATGGTGAGATTGCATTGAAAGACACTTTGTGAAAGTTATAACAAGTATTTTATTACATCTACTGATTATAAAAGACAAAACCCATCGCTTTGTGACTGCATGAAGCTCAGAGATAGCCTATCTGAAGAACACCCCACCCCTTGACTTTTCCCCCTTTATCTGTCAGCTTGATGATTTCATCTAAAATGCTATTTGGGTCCTTGGCCTCTGTCACTTTCTCCACCAATTCTGCCCCTAGAGCTAAATGTTCCTGGGTTAAACAGAGGCACTGCAGTGCGTATCCCAACGTGATGATGATATTTAACACACTCTCCAGACACAAACTACTGCTAATTTCTTTAATTTTACAGTTCACATCATGTAAAGACCAGTACACGCAGTCGTGATGCCTCTGACCGGGGACATCTATGCTGCACCCAGGACAATCTTCATTTTGTTTCTCTCTCAGGCAGTGCTTGATGATTCTGTGCACAGCCGCTCGCACAATTGCATGCATCACGGTTTTACGGTTATGAACTCGCACCAGCTTAATACCGAATTTCTCCCTCAACTTTAGATAGTACAGGCCTATAGAATAAGCATCCGCCGCTGTTTCGGCATTCTGTTGAGCATCTGGTTCTGGGTCTGGGCCAAAACAGATCAGGCCCAATCCGCTGGTCCCTTTGGAGCTGTCGGTGTCCAGAACCGCCAAGTCCTCTGAAGAACCATCGCTCAGCTGCTCAAAAATTTACAGGAAGGAATACGTTTAAGGCATCTTTGTACTTTTTCATAACATGCTTTAAAACCTTTTACATGGTGTGTCAAGAGACCCCTTCCGCATACGCTTTTAAAAACAACAAACAACAAATGCAATATGTCTCTCTGCAGGCGTGATCCAAAAGGCTCTAGCCAACCGAGCACCGGTGACTGGGTCCTGCTAAACCATCCCTTGAACATTCTTACATACAACGTACCAGTGCCTCATCTCCGTACTGCCCTTTGTTTGATTCATATAATTATAGAATCATAGAAGATCAGGGTTGGAAGGGACCTCAGGAGGTCATCTAGTCCAACCCCCTGCTCAAAGCAGGACCAATTCCCAACTAAATCATCCCAGCCAGGGGTTTGTCAAGCCTGACATTAAAAACCTCTAAGGAAGGAAATTCCACCACCTCCCTAGGTAACGCATTCCAGTGCTTCACCACCCTCCTAGTGAAAAAGTTTTTCCTAATATCCAACTGTGACAGACCCAGAGCAGTGGGGTACAGGAGTCTGGTAGAGGGCAAATATACTGGTCACTGGATGAGTAGTTTTCTGTTCCCTGAGTGACCAGAGAAGGGGCTGCACTAGAGTAATCAGGAACCTGCTAGAACCAGTTAAGGCAGGGAAGCTAATTAGGACACCTGGAGCCAATTAAGAAGCTGCTAGAATCAATTAAGGCAGGCTCATCAGGGCACCTGGGTTTTAAAAGGAGCTCACTTCAGTTTGTGGTGCGAGTGTGAGGAGCTGGGAGCAAGAGGCACAAGGAGCTGAGAGTGAGAGGGTGTGCTGCTGGAGGACTGAGGAGCACAAGCGTTATCAGACACCAGGAGGAAGGTTCTGTGGTGAGAATAAGGAAGGTGTTTGGAGGAGGCCATGGGGAAGTAGCCCAGGGAGTTGTAGCTGTCATGCAGCGGTTACAGGAGACAGTATAGACAGCTGCAGTCCACAGGGCCCTGGGCTGGAACCAGGAGTAGAGGGCAGGCCCGGGTTCCCCCCAAACCTCCCAATTGACCTGGACTGTGCGTACTTCCAGAGGGGAAGGTCTCTGGGCTGTTCCCCAACCCACATGGTGAATCTCTGAGGCAAGAAAATCCGCCAATAAGCGCAGGACCCACCAAGATAGAGGAGGAACTTTGTCACACAACCTAAACCTCCCCCACTGCAATTTGAGACCATTATTCCTTGTTCTGGTACCACTGAAAACAGTCTAGATCCATCTTCTTTGGAACCCCCTTTCAGGTAGTTGAAAGCAGCTCTCAAATCCCCCCTCATTCTTCTCTTCTGCAGACTAAACAATCCCTGTTCCCTCAGCCTCTCCTCATAACTCATGTGCTCCAGCCCCCTAATCATTTTTGTTGCCCTCCGCTGGACTCCCTCCAATTTTTCCACATCCTTCTTGTAGTGTGAGGCCCAAAACTGGACACAGTATTCCAGATGATGCATCACCAATGTTGAATAAAGGGGAACGATCACATTCCTCGATCTGCTGGCAATGCCCCTACTTATACAGCCCAAAATGCCGTTAGCCTTCTTGGCAACAAGGGCACACTGTCGACTCATATCCAGCTTCTCGTCCACTGTGACCCCGAGGTCCTTTTCTGCAGAACTGCTGCCTAGCCATTCGGTTTCTAGTCTGTAACAGTGAATGGGATTCTTCCGTCCTAAGTGCAGGACTTTGCACTTGTCCTTGTTGAACCTCATCAGGTTTCTTTAGGCCCAATCCTCTGATTTGTCTAGGTCCCTCTGTATCTATCCCTACCCTCCAGCGTATCTACCACTCCTCCCAGTTTAGTGTCATCTGCAAACTTGCTGAGAGTGGAGTTCATGCCATTAATGAAGATACTGAACAAAACGAGCCCCAGGACCAACCCTTGGGGCACTCCACTTGAAACCGGCTGCCAGCTAGGCATGGAGCCGTTGATCACTACCCGTTGAGCCCGACGATCTAGCCAGCTTTGTATCCACCTTATAGTTCATTCATCCAGCCCATACTTCTTTAACTTGGTGGCAAGAATACTGTGGGAGACAGTATCAAAAGCTTTGCTAAAGTCAAGGAATAACACATCCACTGCTTTCCCCTCATCCACAGAGCCAGATATCTCCTCATAGAAGGCAATTAGGTTAGTCAGGCATGACTTGCCCTTGGTGAATCCATGCTGACTGTTCCTGATCACTTTCCTCTCCTCTAAGTGTTTCAGAATTGATTCCTTGAGGACCCGCTCTATGATTTTTCCAGGGACTGAGGTGAGGCTGACTGGCCTGTAGTTCCCCGGATCCTCCTTCTTCCCTTTTTTAAAGATGGGCACTACATTAGCCTTTTTCCAGTCATACAGGACCTCCCCCGATCGCCATGAGTTTTCAAAGATAATGGCCAATGGCTCTGCAATCACTTCCGCCAACTCCTTTAGCACCCTCGGATGCAGCGCATCCGGCCCCATGGACTTGTGCACATCCAGTTTTTCTAAATAGTCCCGAACCACTTCTTTCTCCACAGAGGGCTGGACACCTCCTCCTCATACTGTGCTGCCCAGTGCAGCAGTCTGGGAGCTGACCCTGTTTGTGAAGACAGTTGCAAAAAAAGCATTGAGTACATTAGCTTTTTCCATATCCTCTGTCACTAGGTTGCCTCCCTCATTCAGTAAGGGGCCCACACTTTCCTTGACTTTCTTCTTGTTGCTAACATACCTGAAGAAACCCTTCTTGTTACTCTTAACATCTCTTGCTAGCTGCAACTCCAAGTGTGATTTGGCCTTCCTGATTTCACTCCTGCATGCCTGAGCAATATTTTTATACTCCTCCCTGGTCAATTGTCCAATCTTCCACTTCTTGTAGGCTTCTTTTTTGCGTTTAAGATCAGCAAGGATTTCACTGTTAAGCCAAGCTGGTCACCTGCCATATTTACTATTCTTTCTGCACATCGGGATGATTTTTTCCTGCAACCTCAATAAGGATTCTTTACAATACAGCCAGCTCTCTTGGACTCATTTCCCCCTGATATTATTCTCCCAGGGGATCCTGCCCATCAGTTCCCTTAGGGAGTCAAAGTCTGCTTTTCTGAAGTCCAGTGTCCGTATTCTGCTGTTCTCCTTTCTTCCTTGTGTCAGGATCCTGAACTCGACCATCTCATGGTCTCTGCCTCCCAGGTCCCATCCCCTTTTGCTTCCCCTACTAATTCTACCTGGTTTGTGAGCAGCAGGTCAAGAAGAGCTCTGCCCCTCGTTGGTTCCTCCAGTACTTGCACCAGGAAATTTTCCCCTACACTTTCCAAAAACTTCCTGGATTGTCTGTGCACTGCTGTATTGCTCTCCCAGCAGATATCGGGGTGCTTGAAGCCCCCCATGAGAACCAGGGCTTGTGATCTAGTAACTTCTGTTAGTTGCCGGAAGAAAGCCTCATCCACCTCATCCCCCTGGTCTGGTGGTCAATAGCAGACACCCACTACGACATCACCCTTGTTGCTCACACTTCTAAATTTAATCCAGAGACTCTCAGGTTTTTCTGCAGAGGAACCACCCAGCCAAGCCCTCTCCCCACCACTGTCATTCCCCCCTGACCAGCTGAGGCCTGGAGTGGCCAGTATTAATTTTTAAAATCCTTGCGGGCCCCACTTCTGCACTCGCAGTGACAGAGTGGGGATTCAGCCTTGACAACATCAGTCGTCGGGGCTGTCATCTTTCTCCCAGTACTAAATGCCCTTGGGAATAAATATTACATGTCTTTGATGGAAGAGCAGCCTGAGATGCAGAAAAACAACAGATTGGGTCCTTCCAAGGAAGTGACAGTTTTGGGAGGACCTGCTCCTGTTGGGTTGGAAGGGACAGATACGTTTTGATACGTGGCACAGCAGGACAGGGATAGGAGAATTCAAACAGCTGTTGAAGCCGGTCTCACAGCTGAGGCTGAATTTATCTCCTCGCTGGGCCAAACATATTTTGCGACATACCTTGCTTACCAGATACAGTTGGACATTTTAAATGTGTATATAGATGATTCTGAAATCATCATAACATCTGATCAAAAGGTGCAAAAATTAGAAATTCAAGTCAAGCAAATCATTATTTATTGGGTGATTATGAAACAATAACTCCATGATCCAAGGACTTTATTTGGTGACCGACCTGGAAACACAAAAATTACAGAGCCAGCCAAATTCAGCAGCGTAAGGGCAGTGTCTCTGCTACAGCCAGAAATATCACAGCAGGACAAAGCGTCCCTGCAATCCACATGCCATGCGGCCCCTCCAGTGCACAGGGCTCCTCATCGGCAGGTGTCTGGAAAACATGCTGCATAGCTGGGAAATTAAGGCGCTTTCTGAGGTGCTGGGACCTGCAAGTCACAGCCCAGCCGGTCCATGGGCCTGCTTACAAATCCACCTAAAAGGCAGAGTGCAGTTGACATCATTCCACAAATTCCGGTTGAATGGATGGATATGAACACAGTCTTCTCCACCTCCTGTCCCCTGATGCCAGTTGTCTGGCTGATTCCGCGCCCAGAACCTGCAGATCAGAGTGTTAATGTCTCAGGGGAGAACCACAGCCAATTCCTGAGCTCAGTTCTGCTCTGTGGACTCTGTGGTTGGCAGGGGACCAAGACACCCAGCAATGACGCGGTGAATCGATCCACCCCACGGCCACCCCTCAGAGTTCTCTACATCTCTTGTGGCCATGGTAACGAAGGGCTTCTGACGGCTGGGGATAGCAACTGCCCTGCGCCTGACAGGCCAGCAAAGAGCCAAAGTCAGTCTGTGGCTCCAAATGCTGACAGCAGCAACTCTGATCTCAGTGCCCAGAACCAAAGCACGTGGCACAGCACGTCCCAGGCACCCCCGAGATGGGAACGCAGGAACGGGAAGAGAGGGCAGCGGGGGTCAGTCATTAACTTCTCATGGCCCTGCTTATGGGCCCCGTCCACAGCCCACTGAGGTCACTGCACCGACTGCAGCTGGCTCCGGCCATGCCCCCGGCCCCACAGCCTCCTCTTCCCCAGTCTGACAGAGGGGAGAGCGCAGTGCAATCCCAAGGAGAGCGTGAACCTGCCGCTCACTCCAGACTCACCTGGCTGTCCTGAGGTGACTTGGGGCCAGATCCTCAGCTGGTGTAAATCCCTGTGGTTCATTCAAGTCAATGCCGAGTTACCCCAGGGGAGGCTCTGGCCCTGGGTCTCAGTGGCACTGAACATACGCTCCGTGTTTAGGCTCCTGCTCTCAGCAAAGGGGCATTAGCAGAAATTCCTGAGAGGATTCATTGCTGTTGTGGCAGCTCCTGGGGGCCACCCTCAGGATCGGGCCTGCTGTGCCGGGTGCTGCATAGACACCAGGGGCCGTACAGACGCTGCCCGAAGGAGCTTGTGACCAAACGTGTAATAATAATCACTTCTCTCAAGCTTTACTCACCCCCTGCTTACGTCTGCTCTGTATTCTGTGCCATCCACCCAGCGCCAGCTGCCTTCTGTCCCCAGGTCAGTGAGTCCAATCCAGTGAGCTTCTCCCTGGGTCTCCCTGGAGAGAAACTCCTGCACAACACAGTTTGCAGCATGTCCAGGTCACCCAAGAGAGGCTGCAGGATGCAGCCACAGCTGTCTGGGTTGAACAGATTTGGGGGAGAGGAAAGGGCGTCTGGTGGTGTGAGCTGGGCACTGGGCAGCGGGAGACACGGTGTCCTGCCCCCAACGCTGACAGTGACTAGCTGGGAGACCCTGAGGGAGTCCTGGAGCATCTCTGTGTCTGTGTCTGCATCTGTATCTGCCTGGGGCTACCAGCAGCGACCTGTCTCACAACACTCCCCCCACAGCCCCTCAGAGCTGGGCTGCGGCAGTGACTGACGGGCACCTCAGAGTTCACACCAGCGCCCTGCCCTTGGAGGAGACAAAGCTCGGAGCAGAGAACTGAGTGCAAAGTCTAGCCCTGCCGGAGGGTGGGATTTTCCTCCTCTGAAAGTGCCCCAGAGGCCTGGGGTGAGGGCTACAGTGGGCACGTGGGGAGAGTGGATTATCTGAGAGGCACATGGCCCCTTGCACACAAGCTTTCCAGATACAGGCTTCTAGATTGTCCAGCAGGAGCTCAGGCCTGGGGAGAGGGATCAAAGCGGGTCCTCACTAGGAAAAGTCATTGGGTTTGCAGGAAATGCTACATTGGAAGAAGGGAAAATCAGAAATGAGCCTGACCCCAAATCCCCCTCCCCCGGCACCCCAGACCCCGGGAAGTCCAGATCCTGGCACTGTTCCTCTGCACCATCTCTGATTTTAAACTGATGGGTGAATCCCGTAAGTCACGTTCCAAAGCTTGGCATCCTCTCCAATGGTTTCCAACCTCGGCTGCCACCTTCCACCTCCTTCTGGTATGAAACAACGCATTGACCCATTGTCCAAATCCCTAGGAGCTTCCTGCACTCACCTGTTCCGCCTGGGAGGAGACAGAGGTCAGGTGCGAGTCCTGAGACGCACAGAACTGCTCGGCCTCGTCCCACGACTTTCTTCTTTGTGAAAAGTAATAGAGGTTCCCACCGTAAAACGTCCAGCCTCTGGAGAGCTTTGTCAGCACGTCACCTAGGAGCAGAACCAGAGATGAGATGCCCTAGGTAAAGTTACAGGGACACACGCAGGGAGCTCAGGGTTTCTAGTGCTGCATTTCCCCTGCCCTTCAGCTGCCCCAAGCTGAGGGAACTTCTGAATCCTGATTCTCCAGCATCACAATAAATAATTTTTGTGGCCACATGATGGATCCCAAAGAGCGCTGCAGAAAGCAGACACCACAGGGTCACTCCCCCAGCACTGAAATGCAGCTGCATCTGGGCTGGAGCATGGGCGCTGGTCCCAGTGCAGAGCAGCATGGCTGTAATGGGAAAGGGGAGACTCACTGTTCAGCTGAGCTGGCAGGGGGAATTCAGGAGGGGGAATGTAGCTGCCCAAGGTGGAACATCCCCTTGTTCTGCAGCAACAATTTTCAGTGATCATAAGTGGTGAAGGTCTTGGGTCTTTTGCACTTTGGCATCTCCCCCAACACCCTGCCGGGGGCGCTGGCTCAGTGATGGTTCTGGATGTAACGCGCCATGCGCTGAAATGCCAGTATCACTTTTTGCCTGTGACCTGACAGGTTTGGAGCATCTAAGAAAAGCTGGTAGCTGGTGTCACATTATTGATTTGAACTGGGACAATATAGAACATGGTTGAAACCAAAGTCCTGTAGTGGCACCAAATCTCGTATAAAGGGGGTCAAATGAGGTGTCTAAGCAAGGTTATGGTTTGCTGGTTAACATTATGCTGTCTATATGTGTGTATCAGTTTTGTAGTTGAAGTTATGAATATTGGCTCTATAGTGTCTGTATTTCAAACTTCTGCTATACTTCTGGGTGACATCCCAGACAAGTTGGTGTTAGCTCTGCCTAGCCTGCTTGATGGCCCATTAAGGACCATCAGCTGTTCAACTGACCCATTGAGAGAAGGCAGATATGCCTTGTAACTCAGCAAAGTATGTAGGGACTCCAGACTCCATTTTGCTGTAATTTTCCACGGTAAGGACAAAGAGGTGTTCTTACACCTGGAAAAGACTATAAAAGTCTGATGCCTCATCTCCATCTGGTCTTCAATCCTGCTTCTTATCTCTGGAGGGACTTTGCTACAAACTGAAGCTCTAAACAAAGGACTGAATCACCCATCCCAGCTGTGGATGTATTCCAAAGACTTGATTTAAACCTGCAGTTTATTCTATCACTGCTACAAGCCTGAACCAAGAACTTTGCCATTACTGTATGTAATTGATTCCATTTAACCAATTCTAACTCTCATCTACATCTTTTTCCTTTTATGAATAAACCTTTAAATTTTAGATCCTAAAGGATTGGCAGCAGCGTGATTTGTGGGTAAGATCTGATTTGTATATTGACCTGGGTCTGGGGCTTGGTCCTCTGGGATCGGGAGAACCTTTTTTCTTTTACTTGGGTATTGGTTTTCATAACCATTTGTCCCCATAACGAGTGGTACTGGTGGTAATACTGGGAAACTGGAGTGTCTAAGGGAATTGCTTGTGTGACTTGTGGTTAGCCAGTGGGGTGAGACCGAAGTGCTCTTTGTCTGGCTGGTTTGGTTTGCCTTAGAGGTGGAGAAACCCCAGCCTTGGGCTGTAACTGCCCTGTTTTGAGCAATTTGTCCTGAATTGGCACTCTCAGTTGGGTCCTGCCAGAACCGCATCATTACAGTTGGGTGATCCCATTAGGCTAATGAGGCCTAGGGTGGTGGTGTGGGCCCAGCTGCAGCCACCGGTGATTTTTAATGGAAGAGAACTCGGTGCTGGTGAAAGGCGCTGCGCTGTCAGCCTTGGAGCCTGAAATCCTCCGTTTATCCTCAGCACCAGGAGAAACGGCACCAGCCAGCACTGCAGCTAGTACTTACTGACGTTGTCCAGACGGATCTGGATTTCTCCATACGCTGCACTGACATTACCCAGCTGGGCTTTCAGCATCCGGACTCCTGCCTGCGCTTCATCCAATAGCTGCAGACCTAGAGGAAAGTCACAGCGACTTCAGTGGAGATGCAGAACACTTGATTATCAGCACATGTAGTAGAGCAGCACCTGCAGGCCCCTGTGTGCCAGGCGCTGTACAGACAGGAGGGGACAGTCCCTGCTCTCAACAGCTCAGAGTCAAAATCGACTCTAGCTGGGAGAAATAAAGGATGATTTTCCTGCTGGGGAACTGAGGTGCAGAGAGACGTGCCCAAGATCACAAAGGAAGTTTGCAGCGGAGCTGGGAAGTGACCCCAGCTCTCCTGAATTCTAGCTCTGTCCCCCCAATCTCCCCAGCCTCCTCTTCCCAATCGCTCCCACCTTGTGAGCTGTGAGTGGGTCACCTGCAGCATGGGGCAGAGCTGGGGCTGCAAGAACATCCCTGGACCCGAGCCATGGCCCTAGACTCCAGGCCGGGATTTTGAACAGCCCAGCTTTCCGGCGTGTTCCGTGCCGGGGTTTAGTTCAGTCCCATCTTCTGATTGGACGCTGAATAACCTGATCCATGGACCGGTTTGTATGTGCAGCCCTGGGCCAGACAGACAGAACGTTGTGAGACGTGGCCACAAGGGGGCGCTCTGCCTCCAGCAATGGGACTGTGGCAGTTACCCGAATTATTGGAGCTGCACAGGAGGGGCTCAGGGACTGGGGGGAATTGAGACCCACGAGTGCAGCTCCACTGACGTCCTGCTTACACCAGGGTCTGAACTCGCCCCTGTGTGTCTCATGAGCTGCATCCGTCTGTCCCGCGAATGCAATCCTGACAATACAGGGCCATGGTGAAAACTCTGGAGCGAAGGGAGCAACAGGGAAAGGACAGAAGATGGTGACCACTAGTCACCCTGCTTAGGAGCGTGGGGCGGATGCAGCCAGCCTGCCACTGCCAGGAAGGGAGCTAGGAGGGAACCTGGAGCAGCCGCCCGTCCCTGGGAACAGAGCCTCCGTTGGCAGAGGAATGGGCAGAGCAGCAGCTCATTAGACGGGGGCCAGGACCACCTGGCAGGGACGTCTATGGAGGGGAGTAGGAGGATGCCAGGCACCCACCATCCCTATAGGCCGGAGAGTGCTCAGCTTCCAGGCCAAGGGAGGGGAGCCGACCCTGATGCCTAAGACCCTCGTCCTGCGACTTACTGTCCGATCCCTTTGCTGAGGCGTCCGAGGCGTTGTCAGGCTGCAGAGAGACTTGGAGTTTCTGCACCGCTTCTTCAACCGCTTGCAGCTTGCTCTGTGCCCGGAGATCTAGAAATCACATGTCTGCAGGTCAGCGACCGAACTGAACTGTGGCTGGAGACCAGCCAGGCCCGGGGAAGGAATATGCTCCGAGTGCGAGCCTGTTCTCTATGACTTCTATTATTTTAATCTTGGACAGCTTCCCTCCCGAGGAGGGACACAGGCAAAGCCAAGCCCCGTTCGGGGCTCTCTCCTGATCTATGTTACACCGTCTTAACGTAGGGCGTCAGCTCTTTGGAGCAGGGAGCTACAAACTCCAGAAGAGCAGATTGAAATGAAATCTCAGGGAAAACTTCCTGCCTGTGAGACCAGCAGGACAATGGAACAGACGCCTCGGGAGGTTGTGGAAGCTCCTTCACTGGAGGTTTTCAAAAGGAGGCTGGAGCCGTCTGTCTGGGATGGGTCAGACACAACATATCCTGCATCTTGGCAGGGGTTAGACTAGATGCCCCTGTGGTCCCTTCTCACCCGATGGTTCTGTGATTCTATGACCTCATTTTCCTGTGTGTTTGTACAGCCCCTAGCGCTATGGAAAGCAGGACCTGGGTGCAGCTTCTGGGCCCTGTGGCCATCCAAGTGCTTATTAACAATCCTGACAGCTCCGCTCCTGGTGTGTCTCAGGGGCCTGTCTGCTAACTGTAGCCCCAGACCCTTAGATGTGTTCAGGCCCCAAACTCCCAGTGATTCCAATGGAAACCAGGAGCCCAAATGCCTCTGAGGATCTGAGCTTGCAGGACTACTGGCCAGCTGCTCAGATGGTGTCAATCTGACTTCAGAGGAGCTACTTCAATTGACACCTGCAGAGCATCTGTCCCTAAAAATCAGCCTTCACTCCCCTTAGCACCGCAGGGCCAACCCAGCAATGCCCCAGGGAGCAGCTTCTCTTCCAGCTTCTGCATCATCAACAGACTTGTGATCTAAGTGGTGTCTGCGGAACCTTTCCCGCGATCCGTCGTACGCCTCTGGCTCCTTTCACTGCAGTATCAGAGCACCTCACAGGCTTTAATAAGATATTTAATGTCGCATGACACCCCTGTGAAGTAGGGAAGTCTCCTCCCCGCATTTTACAGGTGGAGAACTGAGGTAGAGACAGTTCTCATAGACCTTACAGCCAGAAGGGACCATCATGATCATAATCTTAATTAATTATAATTATTATTATTATAATCTGACCTCCTGCAGGCCACAGAACCTCACCCACCCACTCCTGTAACAGGCCCATAACCTCTGGTTGAGTTACTGATTTAAAGACTTCAAGTTACAGAGAATCCACCATTTTGCACTAGTTCAAACCTGCAAGTGACCCGTGCCCCAGGCTGCAGAGGACGGCAAAAAACATCAGGGTCTCTGCCAATCTGATCTGGGAGAAAATTCCTTCCCGACCCCATTGGAAGGTGGATCAGGACCCGGTTAAATGGGAGACAACAACGGGTCATGCTCAGAGGTGAACTGTCAGGGTGGAGGGAGGTTACTAGTGGAGTTCCTCAGAAATCGGGCTTGGGACAAATCTTATTTAACATTTTCATTAAAGACCGTGGCACAAAAATGGGGAGTGCGCTAATGAAATCTGCATATGACACAGAGTTGGGAGGTATTGGCAGCGTGGAGGAGGACCAGAATATCATACGAGTAGAACTGGATGACCTTGAAACCTGGAGTAGTAGTAATGGGATGAAATTCAGTAGTGCAAAGTGCAAGTTCATGCACATAGGAATTAACAGCAAGATTAATCCCCATCTTCTCCAATTTGAGTCATAATTTCCCATGTGGAACTGAATCAAAATCCAGATAGATGAGATATACTGCATTTCCTTTCTCTAAAAAATCAGTTATCTTCTCAAAGAAAGAGAAGGTGGGTCTGGCATGATCTACCTTTTGTAAAACCATGTTGTATTTTATCACATTTACTATTAACCTCTATGCCACTAACTACTTTCTCCTTCTAAATTTGTTCAAAGACCTAGCATACAATTGAGGTCAAACTAAAAGGTCTGTAGTTTCCTGGATCACTTCTTTCCTGTTTCTAAAAAATAGGAACTCCATTAGCAATTCTCCAGTCACCGGGTCTGACCCCTGAATTTATGGACCACTAAAAATTCTTGCTGGTGGGCTTGAAATTTCATGTGCCAGTTCCTTTAATATTCTTGGATGGAGATTATCCAGGCCCCCCAGTTTGGTCCTATTAAGCTCTTTTGAGTTTGACTTCCACCTCAGATGTGGTAATTTCTACTTCCATATCCTCTTTCCCACTAGCCAGCCTGCCACTACCCCTAACTCCTCATTCCATTTATTAAAAATGGAGGCAAAGTATTTGTTTAGGCATTTGCCCAGGCCTAGATTATCTTCACTCTCCAACACATCCTCCGTGTTGGGCAGTCCCTTTTTGTGTATATGGCTATAGAACCGTTTACTGTTAGTTTTAATTCCCTTTGCAAGGTCCAGCTCTGCTTGGCTCTGGGCAGTTCTCACTTTTTCCTGCACTTTCTGATCTCCAAGAGGTAGCTTTCCTTGCTGATCCCTCCCATCTTCCATTCTCAGTAGGATTTCTGCTTTCTCTTAATCACCAGTGCGAGACGCTTGTTCATCCAGCCTGGTCCACAACCCGTCCCTAGGAAGTTTTTCCCCTTGCTTGGGATGCAGGCTTCAGAGAGCTTCTGTAACTTTGACTAGATGTAATTCCAAGCCTCCCCCCATTTCAAATCCTTGAGTTCTTCATCCCAGTCCATTCCCCTAGTTAATTGCCTTAATATTTTAAAGTGTCCCATTTTGAAATTAAGGCCCCTAGTTGGAGACCTGGTAGCCTTCTTCCGCAAAGTGATTTTGACCCAAACATACTCTGTTTTATCCATTCCAGCGCTACTAATTTCTTTACAGTCAGTCTACCTCATCGTTAATACACAATGCTACTGCACCACCTTCCCTTCCTTTCTGTCTTTCCCGAACAGCACATACTCTTCAATGTCTGTACTCCAGTCGTGGCTACTATTCCACCATGTTTCTGTTATCCCTGTAACATCTGGTTTCACTTCCTGCACCGGTAGATCTAGTTCCTCCATTATGTTCCCCAGGCTTCTTACATTGGTGTATAGACACCTTATTTGTTTCCACTCGGCTTCATGCTACTGCCAGTATCACCTACTACTTGAGTGTTAGCATCATTGGTAGGGGAACTCTCTTTCCTCTTGATGTCCATTCTCCTACCCTCTTCTGTTCCTTTCTCCATCACTGTATTTGCTCTTACTTGATTTTCTCCTGCTCAATATTAGAATCAGAAGTGGAGATTACATGAGCATCTCTCAATGGTCTCCCCTGAATTCCAAGCTTAAAGCTCTTTTAATCTGTTATGCCACCCTTCATCCCAGAATCTATTTCCCTCCCTACTCAGGTGGAGTCCATCCCATGAGAAAAGTCATATGTCCATGAATGCCTCCCGGTGGTCGACCATCCCAGAGACCTCCTTAGAGCTCCACGGCCTGAGCCACCTGTTGATCATCATCATCTTGTCTCACCTCCGTTCTCCTCCTCTAGGGACAGGTAGAATCCCATTGAAGATCACCTGAGCCTCCATTTCTTTAAGTGTCTTCCCCAGCCTGGCATCATCTCCCTTGATCCGTTCCAGCAAGAATCTAGCAGTATCATTTGCTCCCACATGAAGGACAATCAGTGGATTCTTTCCTGCTCCAATTAGGATCTTCTTCAGCCTCAGGTTCACATCCCATATCTTAGCACCCAGCAGACAGCTCACCCTTCTGTTCTCTGGATCAGCTCTGGGGCCAGGCCTGTCCAGTCTTGTTAGTAAGGAGTCACCAATCACGTAGACCTGCCTCTTCCTGGTGTTGGTGCCATTCTCTGGCCTTCCTCCTGTTCCTTCTGCCTGCAAGTCCTCTTGTCTTTTGTTCTCCCTTGCGATCTACTGCAAGTCCTCTTCTGTCCTCCTGGGACTCCAAACTCTGGGTATGTACATTGACTCTTCCCCTCTTCTTTTAGGACTAGCTGCTCTTCTCTTCTCCCTGGCTCTCCCACCTTCTGCTACTCCCTGCTGCAAGCCTTCTTCATTTTCCAACTCAGCAAACCTATTCCTGAGCTCTACTTCTCCTTCACTAGCTGGTCTTTTCCTCTGCCTGGTTCTCATCATCATGTTTCTAATAGCCACTTTATTCACCCAGCAGTCTCCCCTTCGAGTTCTCCAGTCCAGCTTGGATCTGCCAGTCTTGAATTTTCTCTTCAGCCTCCTCTCGCCTTCCCTCCATCATCTGCTCGAATCCCCTTCAAAACTCAACCATAGTTTCCACCTGCATCTCCAAACCTCGGCTCTTCTCTTCCATCAGCTCTCTCAGGTGGCACTTCATACAAACAAGCTCTTTTCAGGTACCTGCTCTAGGATCATGTACATCCCACAACTTCCACATCTGGTCATCTTCATTGTCTCTTCCATTGCTTGGGTCACTACCACTGCTGCCTCTGTGTCTGTCACACCCTTCCCACCTAAGCGCCTGTCAAGGAGAAAGAAAACCCCACACAACACAAAAACAGAATGCCACCGCCCCTCCCCCAAACTCTCCTTACAATCGTGGACACTAACTCCCCTGTTTCCAGTTGTTTGCTGGCTTCTTTGCCACTGGCTGGCTGCCTTTATAGACCCCCTACTCAGGGAAGCTTGTCTCCCCTCTCCTCCAAGAGCTCTCCACTCCAACTCCCTGTTTTCAGCTCTGTTTGCTGGCTCCAGGGCAGGGACTCTTTGGCAGAGCAGGGAATTAAACCCAGCAGTCTGAGCCCCCAGACAAGCGCCCGAACCACTGGGCCGTCCGGTCTCTCCGTAGGGCATTTCCATTGTGCCATGAGGAGACCTGGGGCTGAGGCTCACGCTGGTGATAGGTGGTCAGGAAAGGACCCAGCGTGACCCTCAGAGCGCAGGTTGAGCACGTGGGGCTGCCACGTGTGATCTGAAGTCACAGAGGTGATGCTCAGGCAGGATGAAGTTCACCCAGACCATCCCTGACAGGTGGGTGTCTAACCTGTCCTTAAAAACCTCCCGTGATGGGGATTCCACAGCCTCCCTAGGTGACCTGTGCCAGTGCTGGACCATCGTTAGACTTAGAAAGTTTGTGCTAGTATCAAACCAGCAGGGCAAGATCTTACAACTCCATTCGAACTCCCTGGAGTAGGAGATTTATTTGGAGGGACAGACTGGAAACGCGGTCGATATTCCGCTGAAATGTGGGGTGCCCCCCCCCCCCCCAGTCGAGCCAGCTGGGCTGTCTGGAAATTGGCAAACGTTGGGCTTGGAGCTGCAGTTGGACTTACATAGAAGCGTCACAGCCAGGAGGGACGTGGCCAGGGCCAGACTCAGGAGGAGAAGGACAGCAGTGACGATGCCCCCCGCCCTGGGCCGCCAAGGGACCGATGTCTTGGGAGGATTTCCTTGAAGGAGAAGAAGAAACGTATCCATGGAAAGTTACAGCTCAAATGCCACTGACCGAGGAAACTCCATCCCCCAAATCCAATAACTGCTCAGCCTCCTATTCCCTGACTGTGGTTAACAGCAACAGCGGAATCAGGCCAAATAAGGTCAGAACCGACCTGAACTCCAATGTGGAAAGCGACCCTCCCTAAATCAGGAGTGACTCTAGTGCCAGGCAGGCATCCTGTGAGAGAGATCTGGGAGCAGGATTTTCCCCCTGCCTAAGCATTTCTTGAGAGGGAAGTTTCGGGCTTGTGAAGTCCAGGCCCAAAGGAGTATTTTTTAATGAGAACAGGAACCTGAAACAACTTATGAAATATGAAAACAATGAGGCAGTGAAATGAGGGGAAATGATTCTTTGCAGGAGAAAAGTGGGGCTGACAGCAGCAGTGTGCTCAGAAGGATCTTTCTCCAGCATCCCTGTCTAATAACCCATCCCCAGGATGCTGGGCTCCTCACTGCAAGGCAGCCAAGGGGCGAATCACAGGGCAAAGCCAGAAGACTGTGTCTCCCCTGAACATTAAAGGGAGAAGATCCCTGCATTCGAGCCAGGATCGATGTGTAGACAGAAGTAAGTGTGCTCTGTGTGGTCTGGATTTGGTCTCCCCAAGGTCAACGGCAGCTGCTTGGAGACGCAAAATTCTCCTCTCCCTGAAAGTCTCAGCCTGCCGCACCCATGGGCGGTGAATTCTATGGGCCCGTGCTACCGGGCACCAGGAATATTCCTGGCCCATGGGCCTGGCTCCAGCAAAGTTTCCAGCCTGTCCCCCCCGCGTGCTCGCCCCACACGTCCCCCGGCCCCGCCTGCTGCCCACGGGCGATTTGAAGCAGCCCAGGGGCTCCTGCCGCCACCCTGCAGTGCAGCTGGGCTTAGCAGCTTCCTGCGCGCTCGTTCCACGTGGCTGCCGGCACATCCCTGTGTCCCATGGGGGCGGGGCTGTGCCACTGCGCACTGCCCCCTCCCCAAATGCTCCTGCGGCCAATGGGAAGCTGGGGGGGCACTGCCTGAGGACAGCAGCGCACGGAGACCCCCGGCCTGCCCTGCCTTGGAGCCGCTGCCAGAGGGGTTGTCCCAGGTAAATAGTATCCATGGCCAATGAGGGTCTGGCTGGAGACTCTTGCCTACATGCTCGGGGTTTTACTGATCGCCATATTTGGGGTCGGGAAGGAATTTTCCTCCAGGGTAGATTGGCAGAGGCCCTGGAGGTTTTTCGCCTTCCTCCGCAGCATGGGGCGGGGGTCGCTAGCTGGAGGATTCTCTGCTGCTTGAAGTCTCTAAACCACAGGATTTGGGGACTTCAACAGCAGAGTCAAGGGAAAGGGTTGGGACGGCTTTGTGGCCTGCATCATGCGGGAGGTCAGACCAGATGATCATAATGGTCCTTTCTGACCTTAAACGGCGAACAGCAGAGGCTAACAGCGGGAGTTTGCCTGGGAGCTGTCCAAGAGGAGGTACGCTAAGTGCTGCATTAGGGGGGCTGTGTTGGTGAGTATCTGAGTGCCTGCTGCTGGGACAGTTGGTCAGTTTGACCGTGTGCTTGATTGCTTGCTTGTTTGTTTGAAAAGTGTGAATTGGGAGTGCTTTGTTCCAGGTGGGCCTTGAGTGGGCCTGACTGGTATATAAGGGCAGTCAGCAGCGAACCAGCTGAGCGGCGAACAGCAGAGGCTAACAGCAGGAGTTTGCCTGGGAGTTCGCGTGGGGAGAGCGCACTGAGGCTTTCATCTGCAGGTTTCTCCGAGTAGTTCCTGCAACAGTTGAGGAAGCTCTTAAGAGGACGGTGATATGGAAGGTGAGCGATCAGCTGTTGTAACCTGCACAGGTTGTGCCATGTTTGTCTTTCTTCCACAGGACAGAAGCGACTTTGTCTGTACAAAGTGCAAGCTGGTCTCCATATTGGAAGAGAAGGTTCGAGGGCTGGAGAAACGAGTATCGACTCTGAGCTGCATAAGGGAAAATGAAGATTTCCTGGACAGACGTCAGGAGATGCTTCTACGGCCGCAATGTTCTGAAGATTCAGAGCAGGCGCAGCAGGGACAGAAGGATTGTGAGGAGGTTTGGCAGCATGTGACCTCCAGAAGGAGAAAGAGGAGCGTCCATGCACCAGCAATGGAGATACAGGTGAGCAATCGTTTCCATGTTCTCTCTACAGGTACTAATGCGGAGAGTGGACTAGATGACCCATCTGAGGGAAGGGAGCAGAAGGAGACTCCACCGATTGGAAGGCAAAAGATGCACTGTCCTAGGGATGGGGGTTCCACGACCACCACTCCCAAGAGGAGGAGGAGGGTGGTGGTGGTCGGGGACTCCCTCCTCAGGGGGACTGAGTCATCTATCTGCCGCCCCGACCGGGAAAACCGAGAGGTCTGCTGCTTGCCAGGAGCTAGGATACACGACGTGACGGAGAGACTGCCGAGACTCATCAAGCCCTCGGATCGCTACCCCTTCCTGCTTCTCCACGTGGGCACCAATGATACTGCCAAGAATGACCTTGAGCGGATCACTGCAGACTACGTGGCTCTGGGAAGAAGGATAAAGGAGTTTGAGGCGCAAGTGGTGTTCTCGTCCATCCTCCCTGTGCAAGGAAAAGGCCGGGGTAGAGACCGTCGAATCGTGGAAGTCAACGAATGGCTACGCAGGTGGTGTCGGAGAGAAGGCTTTGGATTCTTCGACCATGGGATGGTGTTCCAAGAAGAAGGAGTGCTAGGCAGAAACGGGCTCCACCTAACGAAGAGAGGGAAGAGCATCTTCGCCAGCAGGCTGGCTAACCTAGTGAGGAGGGCTTTAAACTAGGTTCACCGGGGGAAGGAGACCAAAGCCCTGAGGTAAGTGGGGAAATGGGATCCTGGGAGGAAGCACAAGCAGGAGAGCGCAAGAGGGGAGGACTCCTGTCTCATGCTGAGAAAGAGGGACGATCGATGAGTTATCTTAAGTGCCTATACACAAATGCAAGAAGCCTGGGAAACAAGCAGGGAGAACTGGAAGTCCTGGCACAGTCAGGGAACTATGATGTGATTGGAATAACAGAGACTTGGTGGGATAACTCACATGACTGGAGTACTGTCATGGATGGATATAAACTGTTCGGGAAGGACAGGCAGGGCAGAAAAGGTGGGGGAGTTGCGTTGTATGTAAGAGAGGAGTATGACTGCTCAGAGCTCCGGTATGAAACTGCAGAAAAACCTGAGAGTCTCTGGATAAAGTTGAGAAGTGGGAGCAACAAGGGTGATGTCGTGGTTGGAGTCTGCTATGGACCACCAGACCAGGGGGATGAGGTGGACGAGGCTTTCTTCTGGCAACTAGCAGAAGTTGCTAGATCGCAGGCCCTGGTTCTCATGGGAGACTTTAATCACCCTGATATCTGCTGGGAGAGCAATACAGCGGTGCACAGGCAATCCAGGAAATTTTTGGATAGTGTAGGGGACAATTTCCTGGTGCAAGTGCTGGAGGAACCAACTAGGGGCAAAGCTTTTCTTGACCTGCTACTCACAAACAGAGAAGAACTAGTAGGGGAAGCAAAAGTGGATGGGAACCTGGGAGGCAGTGACCATGAGATGGTCGAGTTCAGGATCCTGACACAAGGAAGAAAGGAGAGCAGCAGAATACGGACCCTGGACTTCAGAAGAGCAAACTTTGACTCCCTCAGGGAACAGATGGGCAGGATCCCCTGGGAGAATAACATGAAGGGCAAAGGGGTCTAGGAGAGCTGGCTGTATTTTAAAGAATCCTTATTGAGGTTGCAGGAACAAACCATCCCGATGTGTAGAAAGAATAGTAAATATGGCAGGCGACCAGCTTGGCTAAACAGTGAAATCCTTGCTGATCTTAAACGCAAAAAAGAAGCTTACAAGAAGTGGAAGACTGGACAAATGACCAGGGAGGAGTATAAAAATATTGCTCAGGCGTGCAGGAGTGAAATCAGGAAGGCCAAATCACACTTGGAGTTGCAGTTAGCAAGAGATGTTAAGAGTAACAAGAAGGGTTTCTTCAGGTATGTTAGCAACAAGAAGAAAATCAAGGAAAGTGTGGGCCCCTTACTGAATGAGGGAGGCAACCTAGTGACCGAGGATGTGGAAAAAGCTAATGTACTCAATGATTTTTTTGCCTCTGTCTTCACGAACAAGGTCAGCTCCCAGACTGCTGCACTGGGCAGTACAGCATGGGGAGAAGGTGACCAGCCCTCTGTGGAGAAAGAAGTGGTTCGGGACTATTTAGAAAAACTGGATGTGCACAAGTCCATGGGGCCGGATGCGCTGCATCCGAGGGTGCTAAAGGAGTTGGCGGGTGAGATTGCAGAGCCATTAGCCATTATTTTTGAAAACTCATGGCGATCAGGGGAGGTTCCAGATGACTGGAAAAAGGCTAATGTAGTGCCCATCTTTAAAAAAGGGAAGAAGGAGGATCCGGGGAACTACAGGCCAGTCAGCCTCACCTCAGTCCCTGGAAAAATCATGGAGCAGGTCCTCAAGGAATCAATTATGAAACATTTAGAGGAGAGGAAAGTGATCAGGAACAGTCAGCATGGATTCACGAAGGGGAAGTCGTGCCTGACTAACCTAATTGCCTTCTATGATGAGATAACTGGCTCTGTGGATGAGGGGAAAGCAGTGGATGTGTTATTCCTTGACTTTAGCAAAGCTTTTGATACTGTCTCCCACAGTATTCTTGCCGCCAAGTTAAAGAAGTATGGGCTGGATGAATGGACTGTAAGGTGGATAGAAAGCTGGCTAGATCGTCGGGCTCAACGGGTAGTGATCAATGGCTCCATGTCTAGTTGGCAGCCGGTTTCAAGCGGAGTGCCCCAAGGGTCGGTCCTGGGGCCGGTTTTGTTTAATATCTTTATTAATGATCTGGAGGATGGTGTGGACTGCACTCTCAGCAAGTTTGCAGATGACACTAAACTAGGAGGCGTGGTAGATACACTAGAGGGTAGGGATCGGATACAGAGGGACCTAGACAAATTAGAAGATTGGGCCGAAAAAAACCTGATGAGGTTCAACAAGGACAAGTGCAGAGTCCTGCACTTAGGACGGAAGAATCCCATGCACTGCTACAGACTAGGGACCGAATGGCTAGGTAGCAGTTCTGCAGAAAAGGACCTAGGGGTCACAGTGGACGAGAAGCTGGATATGAGTCAACAGTGTGCTCTTGTTGCCAAGAAGGCTAACGGCATTTTGGGCTGTATAAGTAGGGGCATTGCCAGCAGATCGAGGGACGTGATCGTTCCCCTTTATTCGACATTGGTGAGGCCTCATCTGGAATACTGTGTCCAGTTTTGGGCCCCACACTACAAGAAGGATGTGGAAAAATTGGAAAGAGTCCAGCGGAGGGCAACAAAAATGATTAGGGGTCTGGAGCACATGACTTATGAAGAGAGGCTGAGGGAACTGGGATTGTTTAGTCTCCAGAAGAGAAGAATGAGGGGGGATTTGATAGCAGCCTTCAACTACCTGAAGGGGGGTTCCAAAGAGGATGGAGCTCGGCTGTTCTCAGTGGTGGCAGATGACAGAACAAGGAGCAATGGTCTCAAGTTGCAGTGGGGGAGGTCCAGGTTGGATATCAGGAAAAACTATTTCACTAGGAGGGTGGTGAAACACTGGAATGCGTTACCTAGGGAGGTGGTGGAGTCTCCTTCCTTGGAGGTTTTTAAGGCCCGGCTTGACAAAGCCCTGGCTGGGATGATTTAGCTGGGAATTAGTCCTGCTTTGAGCAGGGGGTTGGACTAGATGACCTCTTGAGGTCCCTTCCAACTCTGATATTCTATGATTCTATGATTCTATGATTCTAAAGTCTATGAGTCTATGAGTAAGCACCGAACCCCTCATCCACTTCCAGAACATGTAGCCACACCCCCTCCCCCCACACACCTTCCAGCGCCCAAATTTCCTCCTGCACCCCCACCCTCCAAACTCCCTGCACCCATCACCTCATCCTGCACCCCCCCAAAACCGCCACCCTGCAGCCCTCACCCCCTCCTGCACCCTCACCACTCACACCCCCTCTCATTCCCAAACTCCCTGCACCCCTCACCCCCTCCTGCACCCCCACCCTCTACCCCAGCCCAGAGCCTGGACCCAGCACCCAAACTCCCTCGCAGAGCCTGCACCCCCACCCCTCCCCAACCAAACTCCCTCCCAGACCCTGACCTCTCATCCCTTCTGCACCCAAACTCCCTCTCAGAGCCTGCCCCCTGCACCCCTCCTTCACCCCAATCTCCTGCCCCAGCCCAGAGCCTGCACCCAAACTCCATCCCAGAGCCCCATCCCAGATCCCCTCTCCCACCCAGACCCTGACCTCTCATCCCCTCTGCACCGAAACTCCATCCCAGAGTCCCACCCCAGACCCCCTCTCCCACCCAGACTCCCTCCCAGAGCCTGACCTCTCATCCTCTCTGCACCCAAACTCCATCCCAGAGCCCCACCCCAGACCCCCTCTCCCACTCAAACTCCCTCCCAGAGCCTTAGGCAGGTGGGGAGGGGGAAGTTTGCAGGGGGGTTGGGTGTTCTGAGCACCACCAACATTTCTACAAACCTGCTGCCCCTGGCCACATCCCCTCCCGATCTGATCTGGGCCTCAGGCATTAGCTAGCGCTGCTCCCCCATGGGCTGTGGTTCCTGGAACCAGCAGATAACACTCAGATGCCCAGATAATCCCCTTACATTGCAGAAGTGGCTTCTCTCACGCTAACCAAAGGGTGAAGCTGCCTGTTAGGATAGAGATATCCAGGCCTGTCTGCAAAGGCCTGTACTTTAAGAATGTCGCTGTATTCTTATCACTTCGCTAGTTTATAGAGGTAGAAAATAAGAATCAAAATCACAGGCTGCCTGTTTATGGGCCTTCTCTCACTAGGATAGTCTAAGGCCGTGTTCGTAGGCTAAGATCTTTGGCTAAACAGCAGAGGCAGCCATAAACTGGGAAGTGGATTGAAATAAGGTGCTATTGGGCTGTTAGGATGCCATCAAACTACGTTTTCTTTACATCTTCTAGGCTCTTCCCTTTCTCTGGAGGTGATGGGCATTACCAGGACAGGATTGTATTCCTGTCTGGCAAGAACTCACTTATCAATAGCTGGGATGTGAAATCCTCATTTCTGTATTGTTCTATCACTGTAGTCTCCACTTCCCTATTGTTTGTCTGTATAATCTCTGTCCGGTTCTGCGATTGTTTCTGTCTGCTGTATAATTAATTTTGTTGGGTGTTAACCAATTAAGCTGGTGGGATATAATTGGTTAAATAATCATGTTACAATATGTTAGAATTGGTTAGTTAAATTTCAGTAAAATGATTGGTTAAGGTATAGCTAAGCAGAACTGAAGTTTTACTATGTAGTCTGCAGTCCATCAGGAAGTAGTGAGGGGAATGGGACCCATAACCATGTTTGCTAAGGGGTGGGGAGGGGGGAATGGGAACAGAGACTGGGGGTGGGGAAATTGGGATCATGTTTTGCTAAGGGGGGGATTGGGAACAGGGAATGGGAACAGGGACACAGGCAAGGCTCTGTGGTGTCAGAGCTGGGAAGGGGGACACTGAGGAAGGAAACTGGAATCATGCTTGCTGGACGTTCACCCCAATAAACATCGAATTGTTTGCACCTTCGGATTTCGGGTATTGTTGCTCTCTGTTCATGCACGAAGGACCAGGGAAGTGAGCGGGTGAAGGAATAAGCCCCGTAACACTGCCTCTCACTAATGTACTGAGTTTACAGTTCTCAGCCTTTACTGAAACAGATTCTGGGAGGAGCTTCTCTGTCACCCAGCGCAGGCTACATTTCCCTTGCGTTTTCCTTTGTCACTGCAGAGAGCCTAGCTGAGCTCGTGCGTAGCTGCAGCTGCCTACGGCGGCACCCTCCACTTCTGTCAGCCCCGTCTCCCTGCCTGTCTCCTGAACCTTCCTGGGCGTCTTTCATGTGTTCGAATCCAGAACAGCTGCCACACGGCATCTGGACTGCACTGAAACCAAAGGGGATAAACAACCCCCGGAGCAGGCCCTTGTTCAGCTGACACCTGCCCAACCAAACATAAGAACATAAGAACGGCCAGACTGGGTCAGACCAAAGGTCCATCCAGCCCAGTGTCCTGTCTGCCGACAATGGCCAGTGCCAGGAGCCCCAGAGGGAATGAACAGAACAGGGAATCATCAAGTGATCCATCCCCTGTCGCCCATTCCCAGCTTCTGGCAAACAGAGGCTACGGACACCATCCCTGCCCAGCCTGGCTAATAGCCATTGATGGACATATCCTCCATGAACTTATCTAGTTCTTTTTTGAACCCTGCTAGAACCCCCAGGAGAGGCTGATGGTGGCAGTGAGCTGGGGAGGGGGACCCTGGATGGCTTTTATGGCCAGCCCATGGCACTGCGCTGGCCAGCAGGAGGCTGGGATGCTGTGCAGGGACTCCCATCTCTCCCCCTGTGCCCGTCTCCCGTTGGGGACTGGCAGGGGAGAGATTGCACTGGGGAGCACTGACCGAGCACCCTCGCCCACTGCCCGTGGTGCTGTCAGTGTGCACCAGCACATGGCTGAGCTCTGGGGACGTGGTCAGTGGAGCAAGCGATCGCTGCCCAGAACGCTCTGCAGAGACCGCAAAGCCAAGGAAAGGCCAGTGGGAGTCCAGGGTCCGGTGCAGCCTCTTGTGCTTACCTTCTGGTTGTGGATCAGCTTCCGTCATCTCCATGTTGTCATAGGCATTGTCCCTCGCCATTCTCCTGCCTTCGCGCTGAGCCGAGCCCCTGATCACTGGTCTGAGGGTCCTTTCAGCAGCCTGCTGGGTTACAGCCTCCCTCTGACAGCTGCCCTGGCCCAGAAATAGAAATGGGAAGTGATGCCTGGTGGTGAGAGCCACCCTGTCGCCAGCGGGGCCATGTGCGGTCAGCCCCAGTGGTGGAAGCGAGAGTTCAGCCAATGGGTTAGAGCTGGGTCCAGCGTGGGCAGCATCCAGGAAATGGGCCCAGGGTCAGAAGCCAAATGCCAGAGCCAGGGTGGGGGGTACAGCAGAGTCCTCAGCCAGAGGTGGAGCCCGGGATCAGTACCAGAGAGACAGAAGCCCAAGCCAGAAGTGGGGGCCAAGCAGTGTAGTGAGGCAGGGGCAGGGCTGGGCATCAAACCAGACGTCTGAAGCCGAAGGGGAGCAGGGGCTGGAGCAGAGCAGGAGCAGGGCCTGGGCGCCGGCCGGAGCAGGGACTGGGCGAAGAGGAAGCACAGCTGCAGGGAGCAAGATACACATTGAGCAGCCGCTGATCTCAGCTGGTGCCAGGCTTCGAAGCAGGCTGGTGAACCAGCAGCCAGCCAGTGGTGTGGCTCCTCCGGCAGGTCCCAGGAAGAGCAGATGGCCTTATAGGTTGTCTAGCAGTGAAGTGATTCAGAGAGCTGGCCAGCAGCTGTCCCTGCTGCTCCGGTCCCTGACAAGCCCTGGCCATAGGGACTCCCGGTTCCTATTCCTTGCTCTGCACCTGACTCACTGGGAGTCCGTGGGCAAGTTACCTCACCCCTCTGTGCCTCAGTTTCCCCCATCTATTTACCATTCTGAGGAACTAGGAGGGGGATCAGGGTGGATCAGGGCTTTGGGAAAGGCCTACAGAGCCTTTCACCTCAAGGCAGACGGGTAAAAGCCAACCAAAGTTGCCACGTCTCACGAAATAAATATGCGACACTGCCTTTCAAAAACAAACCCAACCGCCCCAAAACAAGCAGGTGAGTCAGAGGTGACTTGAGTTACCATGGGGCTGGCCGGCTGCCCCCTCGTTCCTGCTCCCAACCTCCTCCCCGGCCAGCGTCCCCTGTTCTTCTCCTCCGAGAGCCCTGCATCCCCTCCCTCTCGGGAACCCTGGGGGAGAGGCAGGGAGGTGAGTTGATGAAAGGCGGGAAGGAGGGGAGGAAGGATTGGGGTGGTGGGGAGAGGTGCTTGGAGGGGGCAGCTGGGGGTGGGAGGGGGCGGTTGGAGGGGGAAGGAGAAGGGAGGCTGAAGGCATGTGGATGGGGAAGGAGAGGGAGGGGAGAGGTGGTTGGTTGGCGATGGGGAAGGAGGTGGAGGTGTGGATAGGAGAGGCGGTTGGATGGGGGAAGGAGGCATGAGGGAAGAGGAAGACAGCGCTCTGTCAGCAGCGCCTGGCCATAGGTGCTGGATCTAGGGGGGCTGCCGCACCCCCTGGCTGGAAGCGGTTTCCATCACATGCAGGGTTACAGCTCGGTTCAGTGGCTCTCAGCTCCCCACTATTCACGTTGTTGCAGCCCCCTGTGCCCAGCCTGTGCCCTCTCCCCTCCTGGGCTTCCCCCAGCCATGGCAGTCCTGCTCTGTGTCCGGGGCCCACTTGTGTTGTGGGGCCTCCAGCGTCAGCCAGCTGCAGCACGGTGAGGGGCAGGCTGGGGGCAGTGTGGAGCCCGGCCTGCGTCTGTTCCTTGCCTCCGGACCATGCCCCCACCCCCCCGACCGTGGCACCCTGGGCAGCCGCCCACATCGCCCACCTCTACGGCCGGCCCTATCCTATAGGCATCCACGACTGTCCAGATCCGCATCTTTTCCTGTGTGTGACCAGCCACAGGTGGGAGTTCTGCTGTCCAAAGAGACAGAACCTGCTCACTGCTCCGGGGGTAACATGGGACGAGAGGGGGCACGGGTGGAATCAAAGGTTAATCCACCACAACTCCCAGATCCTTCTCAGCAGTGCTGCTGCCAAGCCACTTCCCCGCCCCCCATTCTGTATTTGTGTGTTTGGTTGTTCTTCCCTAGGTGTAGCACCTTCCATTTGTCTGTGTTGAATTTCAGGTTGTTGTCTGTAGCCCAGTTCTCCAATTTAGCAAGACCCCTCTGAATTCTAGCTTATCCTCCATAGTGTTGCAACCCTCCCCTCCGAGCCTTGTGTCATCTGCAAACTTGATCAGTTTGCTCTCCATACCTGCACCCAGTGTACGGGGAGATTTTGGCAAACCAGTAAACCACTATGGCTTATTGCTAAAAGCAGCCAAGTCAGCAGCCCGTAAAGTGGTCATGCAGCAGCCTTAGCTTAACCAAGGAAGGAGGGGAAGGGGTTTTGGGTGCCACTGAAAGGGCAGCTTGACCCCGTGTCCTTCCTGATAAGAATTGTGTTGAAGTTGCTGATGCATGCATTTTAGAAGAGCAGGATGTGCCTTCAGGAATGTGTCTGACAGGGTCTCAAGGTTGCAAACTCTGGGAAAAACCCACACCTGGTTCATCAATAATCAGAAGGAAGCCTCTTGCTGAACCATTGAAACTGCTTGCTTAACAAGTTTTCTTTAAGGAACATGCCATTGTATTATAAATAAGGGGGAAAAGTTTGAGGTGGTGGGACTCTTTGTGTTATCCTGCTTGTGCCGGCCATCTATCGGTCAGACGGCCGTGTCTCCCTGATTTATTTCCTGACACCACCTCGCACAGAGTAAATGTTACCAAGAGCTTTGGGTTGAAAGAACGCCGGGTAACACCAGGTCATTACAGAAGATGTTGAACAACACTGGAGCTAGAACTTGAGTTAACGAATTTGAGGTAAAATCCTAGTGAAGACAAGGCCGTGTGTAGTTTTCACATGAGTTGTTACCAGGTCAAGTTAAAGCCTGTGGAGGAGCCTAACAACTACTGTGAAAAATATGAACTACCTTGTCTCCATGAGGTTTTAGCTTGAGTTAAGGGCAAACCTTTCTCCCCATCCAGACGAGGCCATCCGGAGCTCAGGACTGCTGCAGGGGATTGCTTAGCATGGAGAAAAAGATTTTTAATGAAAATTAGAATCTTTTGGTTAAACCCAAATGAAAAAATCTCCTGCCACACAGAGTACAAAGAGAGCCCAAATGCATGTTCGCTTGAGGTTAACGCTAGGCTGGTGCGGAACTTGGTTTTAACAGGAAACCCCCCTTTCCTCCTCTGAAAATGTTTCTCGCGTTGGCTGAGGATGGAAGCTAGCTTACAAAAACCTCCCGATGCAGTAGGGCTGGGTTCTGCCATGCTAATCCACACCTTCCTCCAGAAGCAGCCTCATTCATTTGAAGGGGACCAGCTGCAAATTAAAGTATTTCTCATAGTGAGTAAAAGGCAGAATCTCACCCTTTGGCTTGGTCTACACTACAGAGCTGGGTCAACGTAAGCTTCCTTACGTCGACGTATTCATGTCAGTGTACACACCACAGCTTTGGTCCCACCGATGTAAGTACCCTACTACACTGACATAATAACCCCACCTCCACGACAGGCATAGACCTTATGTCAGTGTAGTCAGGGCAACACATTGTCTGTGTAGAGACTGCGGGTTACTTACATCAGCGATTGGTTGTCATTCATAGAGCCGTGAAATTGACAAGAACGCCGGGATGTGTGGGGAGCTCCAGCTAGAGCCCGGCTACGCCCCAGGGTCTTGGCCCCTGCTCCCAGCTCAGCTGCTGCCCAGGCTCCCCAATCCCAGCAGGGCTGGACCTGCCCAGCTCCCCACTCCGTGCTCAGATTTTTGGTGAGGTTGAGTAAGGAGACATGATTTTAAAGGCCTAGTTTGGCATGTTGTTAAAGAATAGAAAGAGAGAACTTAAAGAAAAATAACAATTTTTGTCTTTAAAGGGTTAGTTTGGCATGTTGTTAAAGAATGAAAACATTTTGAGATAAATGTAAAAGGTGTATTTAATATATGAGTAGGTTAAGAAAAGAGCATTTAAAAAGAGTTAAATAAAAGAGAAAAACATAAAGGAAACTGCCATGTACTCTGAGCTGTGAACCCAGCTGACGGAAGAATCCACTTTCATGATTCATCTTCCCGGGGGAAGGGCAGAACAACCAACGTATCTTATCCTCTTTCACATCCCACAACAGTCCGTCTGGTGTCGATGGACCTTTCCTGTCGGGAAGGATGTAACACCTTCTGCTGGAGACCGGCAAGTCACACCAGTTAATGTCCCTCTCCAGTCTGGTGGTTTACACGCTCACAGAGGCTCACAATACAACTGCTCCATGAATGACAATCAACAGCCGATGTAAGTAACCCACAGTGTCTAACTCTGTAGCGTAAACCGAGCCAGAGGGTGAGATTCTGCCGCTTTGACTCACTATGAGAAGTACCTTAATTTGCAGCTGGTCCCTTTGAAATGAATGAGGCTGCTTGTGGGGGATGGTTTAACCCAGTGTGGATTAGCATGGCAGAACCCAGCCCTGCTGCATCAGGAGGTTTTTGTAAGCTAGCTTCCATCCTCAGCCAAAGTGAGAAACAACATTTTCAGAGGAGGAAAGGGGGGTTTCCTGTTAAAACCAAGTTCTGCCCCAGCCTAGTGTTAACCTCAAGAGAACATGTATTCGGACTCTCTTTGTACTTGTTAAAGGAAAGGGCACAAAGGCAAAGAAATATATGTGGGATAAGGCAAGAGATCCCTATGCTTCCTGTTTCCTTAGATTCAACCCTCCCTATCCAGAATCTGTCATCTGGTAGGGTTGATCTTCTCATAAAGGGTCCCTCCGACTGTGAATAACAAGGAATCAGTCGTGATAAGGTTAAAGACAAATGAAGTGTATTGCTGGATTGGTGCACAATGAATGGGGCAAAGAAAAGGAGGGAGTAAACAGTAAAATTATGTAAGACAGTGATTTTCCCCAAATAAACCCTAAAAACAGGTAAGTAAATCCCTTAATAGAAACCTCCTTCTATAGATCAAGCGTCGATTGTTGCCTGGGACCTCAATCCTCTGGCTAGTTGAAAGCCATTGGAGAGGAGCTCCAGGGAGTCCCTTGATGTTCCTCTGGGTCTGTAGAAGAGCAGATGGTCCATCGGGGGACAGCAGCTGAAGGTGGATGATGGTAAGTGGGATGTGGCTGTCTGTCCTTCTCTTCTCCTTGCAGGTGATGACAAAGTAGAAGCAGAGCTGTGGAAGGAAAATCCGAGCCCCCTCTACCACTAGGATGGGGAAGTCAGTGCAAGTCAGACCCTCACTGTCACTCAGATGGACAGCAACTGAGCAGTGCTCAGGGCAGATTTATATAATCTGGCCCGGGAAACCCCGTAGAAGGAGCAGAAAACCCCTTCTGGGACACCCTGTGGAAAAGGCGGTAAAAACCAGGTCTATCTAGAAGTTCTTTACCACTCCTGAGGAGAGATAAAAGGCGGGAAAACTGTGATCAGCTGGATCACATGGGCACAAACTCCATTTTGAAAATCAATATGGGATCCTGAAATTATACAAAATGGACATAACCCAACAATCCCCTCCTTGTAGGAGTTATAGCGATAAGCAAAACTACTTCAAACATATAAAACAGATACTTAAACTAACAATCCCAAGGCATTAATATCAAATGGTACCCTGGGTGTCCTCTCATCATTTCCTTTTTTATACATACAAAAGCCAATAGTTAACATCAACAGATTTATCAACATAACACCTTGTATGATTAGCAATACACCAATGGGGTGTAAGACGATATTCCAAGCGGATCTGATATCCCCTAAGTTATTATGGAAGATAACTTCCCACCAATGAGCTGGAGTAGTCTCTTCTTTTATCCTTTTTATGTCTGTTATGGAGTGTTGTACCATCAATAATGTTTTTGCCCTTTCCTTTTGTAGATTATCTATATATCGGGCAAGCTTTGGATGCATCAAAAGTATTTCAAAGGCCTCCAAATCTGTAGCAACTTGGATGGGCATTAACTCATCATACAAAGGGTAAGTATACAGGATGGTTTCCGTAGTCACACTATGTGTGGTAACATTAACATCCACCCATAGATTTGTATCACTTGGCATAGACATAGGTTCCCTCTTTTAACATAACTAACCTTGTAGAAATGATTTACAAAGAAATAAGGACACAGGCTCCCAATACAAAAGCAGTGTTGATCTACTTCTACCACAGCAGAGGCACGGCTGACAGAACGATGAAAAACCTCGTATAAGCAGGTACCTTCTTCAGGACTTAAACGTGTTTCATCCTCGTCCTACACTTGCGTGGTACAAGTGTATCCCAGATCTAATTGGTTAACACAGGCCTGTAGGTTAATGGGAGTGTACTTATTTTCCTTATTTATATGCACCCATTTATGTTCTTCGATAGGCACAAGTAAGGACTTGTTGGAATACATGCCTAAAGATATTGATGGATGTATTTTCTCCTCCTGTCATAACTATAAAGGGAAGGGTAACAGCTCTCCTGTGTACAGTACTATAAAATCCCTCCTGGCCAGAAACTCCAAAATCCTTTTACCTGTAAAGGGTTAAGAAGCTCGGGTAACCTGGCTGACACCTGACCCAAAGGACCAATAAGGGGACAAGATACTTTCAAATCTTGGGAGGGGGGAAAGGCTTTTGTTTCTGCTCTTTGTTTGGGGGTTGTTCGCTCTTGGGACTGAGAGGGACCAGACATCAATCCAGGTTCTCCCCATCTTTCTAAACAAGTCTCTCCTATTTCAAACTTGTAAGTAAAAAGCCAGGCAAGGCGTCTTAGTTTTACTTTGTTTTCTCAACTTGTAAATATACCTTTTACTAGAGTGTTTATCTCTGTTTGCTGTTCTTTGAACCTGAGGCAGAGGGGGATCCTCTGAGCTCTTTAAGTTTGATTACCCCGTAAAGTTATTTTCCCATCCTGATTTTATTGAGAGGATTTTTATCTTTTTCTTTAATTAAAAGCCTTCTTTTTAAGAACCTGATTGATTTTTTCTTGTTTTTTAGATCCAAGGGGGTTGGAACTGTATTCACCAGGAGTTGGTGGGAGAAAGGAGGGGGGATGGTTAATTTCTCCTTATTTTAAGATCCAAGGGGTTTGGATCTGTATTCACCAGGGAATTGGTGAAAGGTTTCTCAAGGCTACCCAGGGAAGGGATTTAGCTTTGGGAATGGTGGCAGCGGACCACATCTAAGCTGGTAGTTAAGCTTAGAAGTTTTCATGCAGGCCCCCACATTTGTACCCTAAAGTTCAAAGTGGGGAAACAGCCTTGACACCTACTTAGCCGATTTCAAAGTTAAAATCGAAGCCATGAGAGTGTCATTTTGGGGAAAATAAGTAAATGTGAGCAATCACCACCATTAGTGATATAACTTTTCGAAGTCACTAGCATGTTCGTAAATTATTTTCTTTAACTCTCTTGGCAGCTGTTGATTTAAACCATCTCGTACAAGTGACTTTGCCACACTAATTAACCACTGCTGAGCCTCGAAGCACGAGGCATTGTTGCAACCCGCTCAGAGCACCCAATATTTGGAAGTGGTTTTGCTGCTGCATCTCGAGCCAGTGTGGAAGAATAGTCACTATGTCAAATGTGATAGATGCCAGGCTTTGGAATGCCGGAGTGAGGGGTTCTGGGAGGGGGGCTGCATCATGGCCCAATTCTCCTGTACACTTAGCCGAGTATTGCTGGTCCACAGCATTAAGTACCCCCAAACCAGCTCCCATTCCGCCTAATAAGGTTGATCCCAAATCTCGCTTCTTCCTCTTGATTACTTTAGCCACGCTCTCCACCCCATGATTAGCGGAGAGATCTAACGAGCAGAAGGGGCGTACAGTGTGGCAATAGATAATTGAGTTGGCATGATTAATTGTTTTATAGAGTATTACAGATTTATCATTAGACTTCTAGTTATTAGGGTGACCAGATGTCCTGATTTTATAGGGACAGTCCCAATTTTGGAGTCTTTTCCTTATATACAGGGCCGGCTCCAGGCACCAGCCTAGCAAGCAGGTGCCTGGGGCGGCCAATGAAGAGGGGGGCGGCACGTCCGGCCCTTTCGGCAGCAATGCAGGTCCGTCCTCCCTCTCGGAGCGAAGGACCTGCCGCCGAATTGCCGCCGTAGAATGAAGCGGCGGTAGAGCTGCCGCCGCGATCGCAGCTTTTTTTTTTTTTTTTTTGCGCTGCTTGGGGCGGCAAAACTGCTAGAGCCGGCCCTGCTTATGTAGGCTCTTATTACCCCCACCCCCAGTCCTGATTTTTCACACTTGCTGTCTGGTCACCCTACTAGTTATATCCCTCTTTACCATGAATGGTCAAATCATGGAAGTCAATGAATGGCTATGCAGGTGGTGTCATTAGACTTCTAGTTATATCCCTCTTTACCACAAATGGTCCTACTTGGTACCTAGAAGGTGACGGCATTACTTGTATCTCTTTCCCAACCCTATGTTCGAAAGGAGCTTCAAATGTCCATTCTCCAGAATGGTTCAGGGAAATATTCAATGTCAATGTATTAGAACATAACGTAGCAAACGGAATATTAACATCTTCTACTGGACAACATTTAGATTTAATATACTCTTTCATGGACATATTGTAGTTAAACTCATGGTAAGTACAAATAAAGTTCATCACCATGTCATCATGATTAGGGGATTTCATATGGATATTCCCAGATTTTATCTGAGCATCTTGATGATGCATTATGACAGACAAGGACATTTCTCCAGGTGATACCACGGATGGGCATATGATATTTAATAAAGAGCATCTAGTGTGGTCCCTAGAAGAGTTAGAAAAAGTCTTTGTGGGGACCTGCCATACACATTCGGGGAGAGATTAGCGTATAGGGCCAAAAACCTGTTTTGGATTCTGCAGATGTTTGGTGACAGCTAGACAGCACAATCCCTTTGATTTATATGCAGATAACGTGGCCCATTCCTTTTCCTCATCTCTTATTTCTCTTCCAAATCACATCCCTTTTCTTAGCCCTATGTCCTCTATTCTTCTTGGTCTTGCTGTAGGTCTCTATCCACGTCTCCAATCCCAATGCAAGGCATCAGAGCAACGACTGCGGGAAATGGGCATGTTTGGTTAGGAAAAGAGAAGATTAAGGGGGGATATGACAGCAATCTTCAAACACTTGAAAGGTTGCTGTCAGGATTCCCTCCCCACTCTGAACTCTGGGGTACAGATGTGAGGACCCACATGAAAGACCCCCTCACCTTATATTCCACCAGCTTAGGTTAAAAACTTCCCCAAGGCACAAATTCCTTTCCTTGTCCTTATATGGGAACCCCAAGGCTCCAGTCTCTTCAGGATCGTGGGTTCGAATCCCACCTCTACCACCAGTTGTCACGGAGTAGGTGGAAGTCAGGGCCCTGCACCCCTCTTCCTGGGATTCACCATGACTCTCAGCCAGCCAGTAAAATGAAAGGTTTATTGGACAGTAGGAACGCAGTCTAAAACAGGACTTGTAGGTACAGCCAGGACCGCTCAGTCAACTCCTTCTGGGGCGCAGGGAGCTTAGACGCCAGGCTTGGGGTTCCCTGCGTTGCACCACCCAGCACAAAACTGAAAACAAAACCTCCTCCAGCAGCTCTCTTCCCCCTCCCACCAGCTCCTCCTCTCCTTTGTCCAGTCTCCTGGCCAGAAGGTGTCACTTCTCTCAACCCCCCTCCTGGCTCAGGTTACAGCTCAGGTAGCTTCCTGCAAGGGAAGTCCCCCATCCCCAGTGTACCCCCCTGCAACATTCCCAGGTCAAATCCGCCCCGCTCCCTGCTCCGTCATAGCCTCTACACCCCCTTTCCTGGGAGGGCGTGAGAATTATATACCAATCAAAAGGTTAACAAAGTCAGCACAGACCAATCACTTTGGTTTTTAAGACACTAAAATCAAACAGGTTCTTAAAAGAAGAATTTTATTTTTTTTAAAGTAAAAGAAATCACACCTGCAAAAATCAGGATGGAAGGAACTTTTTACAGGGTAATAAAAAGATTTAAAACACAGAGGATTCCCCTCTAGGCTCAAGTTCAAACTTACAAAAAAAAAAACAGGAATAAACCTCCCTCTTAGCATAGGGAAAATTCACAAGCTAAAAGAAAAGATAATCTAATGCATTTCCTTGCTATTACTTACATGGTGTCTGCTTTCTGCAGCGCTCTTTGGGATCCATCATGTGGCCACAAAAATTACTTATTGTGATGCTGGAGAATCAGGATTCAGAAGTTCCCTGAGCTTGGGGCAGCTGAAGGGCAGGGGAAATGCAGCACTAGAAACCCTGAGCTCCCTGCGTGTGTCCCTGTGACTTTACCCGGGCGTCTCACCTCAGTCTCTGCTCCTAGGTGACGTGCTGACAAAGCTCCCCAGGGGCTGGACGTTTTATGGTGGGAACCTCTATTACTTTTTCACAAGAAAGGAAGTCGTGGGACGATGCTGAGCGGTTCTGTGTGTCTCAGGACTCGCACCTGACTTCTGTCTCCTCCCAGGCAGAACAGGTGAGTGCAGGAAGCTCCTAGGGGCTTGGATAATGGGTCAGTGCCTTATTTCATACCAGAAGGAGGTGGAAGGTGGCAGCTGAGGTTGGAAACTATCGGAGAGGATGCCAAGCCTTGGAACGTGACTCTGGGGATTCACCCATCAGTTTAAAAGCAGAGATGGGCAGAGGAACAGTGCCAGGATCTGGACTTCCCGGAGTCTGGGGTGCTGGGGGAGGGAGATTTGGGGTCAGACTCATTTCTGATTTTCCCTAGTTCCAATCCCACCCTCCGGCAGGGCTAGACTTTGCACCCAGTTCTCTGCTCCGAGCTTTTCCTCCTCCAAGGGCAGGGCACTGGTGTGAACTCTGAGGTGCCATCAGTCACTGCCGCGGCCTAGCGCTGAGGGGCTGTGGGGGGAGTGTTCTGAGACAGGTCGCTGCTGTTAGCCCCAGGCAGATACAGATGCAGACACAGACACAGAGATGCTCCAGGACTTCCTCAGGGTCTCCCAGCTAGTCACTGTCAGTGTTGGGGGCAGGACACCATGTCTCCCGCTGCCCAGTGCCCAGCTCACACCACCAGACGCCCTTTCCTCTCACCGCAAATCTGTTCAGCCCAGGCAGCTGCGGCTGCATCCTGCAGCCTCTCTTGGGTGACCTGGACATGCTGCAAACTGTGTTGTGCAGGAGTTTCTCTCCAACGAGACTAAGGGAGAAGATCACTGGATTGGACTCACTGACCTGGGGACAGAAGGCAGCTGGTGCTGGGTGGATGGCACAGACTACAGAGCAGACGCAAGCAGGGGGTGAGTAAAGCTTGAGAGAAGTGATTATTCATTACACGTTTGGTCACAAGCTCTTTCAGGCAGTGTCTGTATGGCCCCTTGTGTCTATGCAGCACCTGGCACAGCGGGCCCGATCCTGAGGGAGGCCCCTGGGCACTACCACAAGAGCAATGAATCCTCTCAGGAATTACTGCTAATGCCCCTTTCCTAAGAGCAGGAGCCTAAACACGAAGCGTGTGTTCAGTGCCACTGAGACCCAGGGCCAGAGCCTCCCCTGGGGTAACTCGGCATTGACTTGAATGAGCCACAGGGATTTACACCAGCTGAGGATCTGGCCCCAAGTCTATTCAGTACAGCCAGATGAATCTGGAGTGAGCGTCAGGTTCACGCTGTCCTTGGGATTGCACTGCGCTCTCCCCTCTGTCAGGCTGGGGAAGGGGAGGCTGTGGGGCCGGGGGCATGGCCGGAGCCAGCTGCAGTCGGTGCAGTGACCTCAGTGGGCTGTGGACGAGGCCCATAAGCAGGGCCATGAGAAGTTAATGACTGACCCCCGCTGCCCTCTCTTCCCGTTCCTGCGTTCCCATCTCGGGGGTGCCTGGGACGTGCTGTGCCACGTGCTTTGGTTCTGGGCACTGAGATCGGAGTTGCTGCTGTCAGCATTAGGAGCCACAGACTGACTTGGGCTCTTTGCTGGCCTGTCAGGCGCAGGGAAGTTGCTACCCCCAGCCGTCAGAAGCCCTTTGTTACCATGGCCACAAGAGCTGTAGAGAACTCTGAGGGGTGGCCCGGGGGTGGTTCGCTGCAATGTCTCATTGCTGGGTGTCTTGGTCCCGTACCAACAACAGAGTCCACAGAGCAGAACTGAGCTCTGGAATTGGCTGTGGTTCTTCTCTGAGCCATTAACACTATGATCTGTAGGTTCTTGGAGGAGAATCAGCCAGACAACTGGCATCAGGGGACAGAAGGCCGAGAAGACTGTGTTGAGACCCGCTCAAGCAACCTGAATTTGTGGAATGATGCCAACTGCACTCTGCCTTTCAGGAGGATTTGTAAACAGGCCCATGGACAGGCTGGGTTATGAATAGTATATACCTCGATACTATTCATCACCATGTATTTTTGACAGGTCCATGCTCCATTTAGGGCTTATGTCCTGCCCTCTGTTCTCGTTTCTGTTGGTGTCAAGGTTTGGTGCTGTTGGCCATTTTGAAAAAAAAAAGTTTGATTATTTTTTGTTTGGATGGGGGAATGTTGCGTGTGTGTGCTTTGAAACATTTGGTTGATTGTTTAGAGAAAAAGGTTGAAAGAATAGAGTGAGAGATCTTAAAGATTAAAGAAAGAACGATTTGGGAAGAGTTATAGGGGAAAAAAGGAAAGAAAGTTTTTTTGCTTAGATTTAGTAAGAAGAGATTATTTTAAAGGTGTAGTTTGTCATATTAAAGAATAGAAAGAGAACTTAAAGAATAATAAAGATTTTTCTTTTTCAAGGGTTAGTTTGAAAGAAGAGAGGCAAGTTATTAAAGAAAAGAAAAATTTGGTGAGTATGAGAAGGAGAGGTGTTTTTAAAGGACTAGTTTGGTATGTTATTAAAGAATAAAAATATTTGAGGTAAATGTAAAAGTTGTATTAAATATAAGGGTAGGTTAAGAAAAGAGCATTTAAAAAGTCTTAAATAAAAGAGAAACATATAAAGATTGGTTAAAAGAGAGAACAGGGCAAGAAAAGCCCCTTTGCAAAGGGAAAGATAGACAGCACGTGGTTGAGTCAGAGAGAGAGAGAGATCTTACCCTTGTGGCTGTTCCTGGGGAAAGAGGCAACTTCCCAGGTTCACAGCCCCTCAGGACAGTTATCTCCACCTTTGGATCGGACCAATCAGAGGCTGTTCTACAGCTGGGTCATAGATTACATTTTCCTGAACCAATCCTACAGTCCCAAGGTTTTTAAAAAGGAGCCATCTCCCACTCCCACCCCCTTTAACTGCCTTATTCTTATCTAAAAAAGCAGACCCCAAGCATCTTTCCCACCATGTTGTCCTCTTATATAGGGACTTTAATAAAGGTTAAAACCATAGGCCCTTAGTAACAAACAATTTTTAAAAGTTTTCCATTATGTTTTAGACTAACATTGGTCATTTTTTAGTGAGGACAGTTTGAAGCTGCAACAAAGCGGCTATTAGCAAAAATAGCATCTGGTGAGTCAGTGGATCGGCGATAAGAAGGCTGCTTCTTCCCCCACTTTTTAACAAAAGCAAGTAAACGTTATATTAAGTTTTGTAAAGGAATAATCACTTGAAAGGACAAGCCTATATGAAGAGACAGCCCTTTATTTAGCACTTTTGCATGTGTTGTAATAAAAAATGAGCATGCAGAAACACCCCAGGGTTAAACCCACAAACCCTTATTAACAAAAAGTTTTTTAAAGCTTTTCCCTTTGCTTTTAGTGAGGACAATTTGAAGCAACAGCAAAAACAGCATCTGTGAGCCAGTGGATCAGAGAGAAGACGATTGCTTCTTCCCCCACTTTTTTTAACAAATAAAGGTGAAAGTTATATTAAGTCTTGTAAAGGGATAAACACTTTAAAAGACAAGCCTATATGAAGACACATCCCTTTATTTAGCACCTGACTGAAGGGTCCTGTTTTCTGTACCTACAAGCTCTGTTTTGGACTGTTTTCCTGTCGTCTAATAAACCTTCTGTTTTATTGATTGGCTGAGAGTCACGGTGAATCGCAGGAAGTGGGGGGTGCAGGGCCCTGTCTCCCCCACAGTCTGTGACACGTGCTTTTTCAGCAAAGCCACTGTTAGCAAAAACAGCATCTGAGAGTCAGTGGATCAGAGATAAGAAGGCTGCTTCTTCCCCACTTTTTAAAAATAGAAGTGAAAGTTATATTAAGTTTTGTAAAGGAATAAACACTTTAAAAGAGAAGCCTATCTGAAGAGACGTATCTATGGGACCCGAAGAGTGTTTGAGACGGGTCACGGGATCGGGGAGACAGGGATAGTGAACAATGCCTGTACCCACAAGAACGACGCGGTGGAGAAACACGAGGCCAGATCGGTGGGCCAAGATTTCTTTGAGACTCTGGAACCCAGCCAGGAGAACCCAAACGAATCAAACAAAGGGCTGTACGGAGACGAGGCACAGGTATGTTGTATGTAAGAATGTTCAAGGGATGGTTTGGCAGGGACCCAGTCACCGGTGCTCGGTTGGCTAGAGCCTTTTGGATCACGCCTGCACAGAGACGTATTGCATTTGTTGTTGTTTGTTGTTTTTAAAAGCGTATGTGGAAGGGGTCTCTTGACACACCATGTAAAAGGTTTTAAAGCATGTTATGAAAAAGTACAAAAATGCCTTACACGTATTTCTTCCTGTAAATTTTTGAGCAGCTGAGCGATGGTTCTTCAGAGGACTTGGCGGTTCTGGACACCGAGAGCTGCGAAGGGTCCAGCGGATTGGGCCTGATCTGTTTTGGCCCAGACCCAGAACCAGATGCTCAACAGAATGCCGAAACAGCGGCGGATGCTTATTCTATAGGCCTGTACTATCTAAAGTTGAGGGAGAAATTCGGTATTAAGCCGGTGCGAGTTCATAACCGTAAAACCGTGATGCGTGCAATTGTGCGAGCGGCTGTGCACGGAATCATCAAGCACTGCCTGAGAGAGAAACAAAATGAAGATTGTCCTGGGTGCACCATAGATGCCCCCGGTCAGAGGCATCACGACTGCGTGTACTGGTCTTTAGATGTAAACTGTAAAATTAAAGACATTAGCAGTAGTTTGTGTCTGGAGAGTGTGTTAAATATCATCATCACATTGGGATACGCACTGCAGTGCCTCTGTTTAACCCAGGAACATTTAGCTCTAGGGGCAGAATTGATGGAGAAAGTGACAGAGGCCGAGGACCCAAATAGCATTTCAGATGAAATCATCAAACCGACAGATAAAGGAGGAAAAGTTAAGGGGTGGGATGTTCTGCAGATAGGCTATCTCTGAGCGTCATGCAGTCACAAAGTGTTTTCTTTTGTCTTTTACAATCAGTAAATGGAATAAAATACTTGTTACAACTGATTATGACTCTATCTGATTATGTTAATTATTGGTTTCTGTATGTATAAAAAAGGAAATGGTAAGAGGACACCCAGGGTACAATTTGATATTAATGCCTTGGGATTGTTAGTTTAAGTATCTGTTTTATATGTTTGTAGTACCTATGCTTATCGCTATAACTCCTACAAGGAGGGGATTGTTGGGTTATATCCATTTTGTATGTTTGGTATAATTTCAGGATCCCATATTGATTTGCAAAATGGCCTTTGTGCCCATGTCATCCAGCTGATCACAGTTTTCCCGCCTTTTATTTCTCCTCAGAAGTGGTAAAGAACTTCTAGATAGACCTGGTTTTTACCGCCTTTTCCACAGGGTTTCCCAGAAGGGGTTTTCTGCTCCTTCTACGGGGTTTCCTGGGCCAGATTATATAAATCTGCCCCGAATACTGCTCAGCTGCTGTCCATCTGAGTGACAGTGAGGGTCTGACTTGCACTCACCTCCCCATCCTAGTGGTAGAGGGGGCTCGGGTTTTCCTTCCACAGCTCTGCTTCTACTTTGTCATCACCTGCAAGGAGAAGAGAAGGACAGACAGCCACATCCCACTTACCATTATCCACCTTCAGCTGCTGTCCCCAGATGGACCATCTGCTCTTCTACAGACCCAGAGGAACATGAAGGGACTCCCTGGAGCTCCTCTCCAATGGCTTTCAACTAGCCAGAGGATTGAGGTCCCAGGCAACAATCGACGCTTGATCTATAGAAGGAGGTTTCTATTAAGGGGTTTACTTACCTGTTTATAGGGTTTATTTGGGGAAAATCACTGTCTTACATAATTTTGCTGTTTACTCCCTCCTTTTCTTTGCCCCATTCATTGTGCACCAATCCCTCAATACACTTCATTTGTCTTTCACCTTATCACGATTGACTCCTCATTATTCAAGGTGGGAGGGACTCTTTAAGGGAAGATCAAACCTACCAGATGACAGATGCTGGATAGGGAGGGTCGAATCTAAGGAAACAGGAAGTATAGGAATCTCTTTCCTTACCCCACATATATTTCTTTGCCTTTCTGCCCTTTCCTCTAACAAGTACAAAGAGAGTCCGAATACATGTTCTCTTGAGGTTAACAGTAGACTTGTGCAGAAATCCCCCTTTCATCCTCTGAAAATGTTGTTTCTAACATTAGAGGGGTAGCCGTGTTAGTCTGAATCTGTAAAAAGCAACAGAGGGTCCTGTGGCACGTTTGAGACTAACTTCTGTTAGTCTCAAAGGTGCCACAGGACCCTCTGTTGTTTCTAACATTGGCTGTGGATGGAAGATAGCTTACAAAAACCTCCTGATGCAATAGGGCTGGGTTCTGCCATGCTAATCCACACTGGTTTATACCTTCCTCAACAAGTGGCTTCATTCATTTCAAAGGAACCAGCTGCAAATTAAGGTACTTCTCATAGTGAGTAAAGGAAACCTCTTGCTGGACCATTGAAACTGCTTGCTTAACAAGTTTTCTTTAAGGGATATATCATTGTATTATAAATAAGGGGGGAAAGTTTGAGGTAAGTGGGACTCTTTGGGACTGGTCTCTCCTTGATTAACTAGGTGTGGGTTTTCCCCAGAGTTTGCAGCCTTGAGACCCTGTCAGACACATTCCTGCTCCTCTAAAATGCATATATCAGCAACTTCAACAGTATTCTTACCAGGAAGGACATGGGGTAAAGCTGCCCTTACTGTGGCCCCCAAACCCCCTCCCCTGCTGACTTGGTTGTTTTTAGCAATAAGCCATAGTGATTTCAGGCACTTTACTGGTTTGCCAAAATCTCCCCATACACTGGGTGTAGGCATGGAGAGCATACTGATCAAGTTTGCAGATGACACAAGGCTCGGAGGGAAGGGTTGCAACACTTTGGAGGATAAAGCTAAAATTCAGAGGGATCTTGATAAATTGGAGAATTGGGCTATAGACAACAACATGAAATTCAAGAAAGACAAATGTAAGGTGCTACACATAGGGAAGAACAACCAAATACACAAATACAGAACGGGAGGAAACTGGGTTGACAGCAGCACTGCTGAGAAGGATCTGGGAGTTGTGGTGGATCCCAACCTCAACATGAGTCAGCAATGCGATGCTGTTGCAGAAAAAGCCAATGGAATTTTAGGTTGCATTAACAGAGGCATAGCTTGCACGTCACAGGAGGTGACAGTACCGCTCTACTCAAAATGGCTTCTCCCCTCTCCTGAGCTCCCTGGGAGGGGCATGTCACTCCCCAGTGATTGCTGGGCAGAGTCAGACTCTGAGTCTGCGTTGGCTCCCCTGAGCTGCCAGCAGACAGAGCCCCAGGAATCTAGGTCATCTCCTTGGGGGTTAAACCCGTCCCACGGCTAACAGACACCCACCTACTCGCTGTTCAGTGAGATGGGGAATCAGGAGCCTCTTACCCAGGTGGTTCAGGAACTGGGATGCAGCCGTCACAGCTCTTGGTCCCGCATGGATCAGTCACCAAGCCCCAGGCTGGCTCTAGCTCCCATGTTTGTAACCTTTCCCCCTGAGTTCTGACCGGCTCGGCTCTCGGTGAGTGTGTGGAACCTGCAAGGCTGCTTGTCCTGCCTGGAAACTTCCTGTACAGCCCCAGAGATGGCTATCGAGGCCGTGTCTACGATACAACGTTATGTCGGCGTTCAGTCACCACAGTTTGTGTATCGCTGGGCATGTGTCCACTTGGCTGCTTGTACCAGTGCTGCTCATACTCACCAGGAGTGCTTGTGTAACACACTAACCTTTGCTTCCACACGTGCCCCCTCTCGTCCCATGTTACCGCCGGAGCAGTGAGCAGGTTCTGTCTCTTTGGACAGCAGATCTCCCACCTGTGGCTGGTCACACATAGGAAAAAGATGCGGATTTGGACAGTCGTGGATGCCCATAGGATAGGGCCGGCCTTCGGGGCGGGCGATGTGGGCGACTACCCAGGGTGCTGCGGTCAGGGGGTGGGGGAGCGTGGTCAAGAGACAAGGGGCAGGATGCAGGCCTGGCCCCACACTGCCCCCAGCCTGCCCCTCACCGTGCTTCAGCTGGGTGATGCTGGAGACCCCACAACACAAGCGGGCCCAGGACACAGAGCAGGACTGCCATGGCTGGGGCGGAGCTGGGGACAGCCCAGGAGGGGAGAGGGCACAGGCTTCCCCAGGCCCAACCCCTCCGCTGCATGACCTCCGACAGCCAACCGCACGTGCGGTGCACGGGGATGTGCCTTTACGCTCTCGCCAGAGCCCCACCCACAAGAGGGGGCCATAAAAGGCTGGGCACAGGGGGCTGCAACAACGTGAATAGTGGGGAGCTGAGAGCCACTGAACCGAGCTGTAACCCTGCATGTGATGGAAACCGCTTCCAGCCAGGGGGTGCGGCAGCCCCCCTAGATCCAGCACCTATGGCCAGGTGCTGCCGACAGAGCGCTGTCTTCCTCTTCCCTCACGCCTCCTTCCCCCATACGCCCGTGTCTCTCCTCCCCTCCTCCCCCTCTTTCCCCAAACAACCGCCTCTCACCTCCACGCCCTCCCCCTCCTTCCCCATCCAACCATCTCTCCTCTCCACCTCTCCCCCTCCTTCCCCCATCCAACCTGTTATCAAATTTGCCCATTACTTTGGGGTACGTTCATTTATTTGGGTTACTCTTCGGGGAGGGGGCGGTTCTGTAATTCTATCAATGTACTGCTTGTGTCTCGTGTGTTTTCATATGGAGCTCTACTTCTCCCTTCTGCAGGTCCCCTCTCAATGGAGCTATCCTGCAGGACCTAGGTTCCCTAGGGCTGGGGCCCTCCAGCCCCAGAACCGGATGCATGCGCGCGCACACACACACACATACATATTAACAGAGCAAGTCTGAGCGGACTGGGTCAATCAGCACTTTCAAGCTGACCCCTTTTCTGTCCCTGGACTCAATGGGCTGGAGGAAGCGGCATTTTCAAGCTGCCCCCCCCTTATGTGCCCCTGGGCTCCATGGACTGGGTCAAGCAGCACTTCCAAGCTGTTACCCTTACGCATCCCAGATTCAGTACGTCCCTATCCCCACTCTCACAGCACAATTGTACTGGCAGTAACCTACTTGGTGAGCAAACCCCACAGTATTTTGGGCCCTGCAGGGATATTTTAAATTAAATTAAAATGCAGAGCCCCCCGGACCGGTGGCCAGGACACGAGCAGTGTGAGTGCCACTGAAAATCGGCTCTGGTGCCGCCTTCGGCACACGTGCAATAGGTTGCCTACCCCTGGGCTAGACAATAGGAGCTGATCACTCTTGGCTCTGGGGGGTGTTTTCTTCCAGGGAGCTCACAATGCAACTAGGCTGCTTCAGTATTTTGAATATCAATCAAGGATTCATTACTAGAATTGGTCTGATAATTGCTGAGCTGGGTGTGGGCAGGCGTAGGTTCATTAGCATCTGGAGCAGAGATCCCCCATGATGCAGTGCTTCCCCGCTTTTCTAGTCCCAGAGTTCAGTGCGGTTCTCTGCTCTCCATTCTGTATGCTACTGGAGATGTCTTAGTCTTGTCACCCTTGTCAGGAGGGGTCTAGGTGTGTCTCCCATCGCCCTTCACTGCTCTCTGCAAGTCTTTTCTCTGATGGGTTTTGATTTAAGCAGAGGCTGGTGGGGGGGCGCCGTATATTTCACGAGTCAGACAGGCTGGATACTGCGTCCTGGTTCCCCAAGAACACAGAGCTGACAGCTAGCAAACCGCCTCTCCCCCCCCACCCCGCCCCCTCCTTCCCCCATTCAACCATCCCGCCCCTCCCCTCCCCTGCCCTCCCCCTTCTTTCAGATCTGCCCGTCTATCCCCTCCCCTCCCCTACCCTCCCCCTCCTTCCCCATCCAACCACCTCTCACCTCAACCCCTCCCACTCCCCCTCCTTCCCCATCCAACTGCCTCTCCCCTGCATCCCACCCCCATCCTTCCTCCCTCACCTCCCTGCCCCTCCCCCAGAGATGCTGTCAGAGGGAGGCTCTAACCCAGGAGGCTGCTGAAAGGACCCACAGGCCAGTGATCAGGGGCTCGGCTCAGCGCAAAGGCAGGAGAATGGAGGATGAGGATATCTATGAGAACATGGAGGTGACGGAAGCTGCTCCCCAGCCCAAAGGTAAGCACAAGAGGCTGCACCGGACCCTGGACTCCCACTGGCCTTTCCTTGGCTTTGCGGTCTCTGCAGAGCGTTCTGGGCAGTGATCGCTTGCTCCACTGACCACATCCCCAGAGCTCAGCCTGGTGCTGGCTAGACAGCCCCACGGGCAGTGGGCGAGGGTTCTCGGTCAGTGCTTCCCAGTGCATTCTCTCCCCTGCCAGTCCCCAACGGGAGAAGGGCACAGGGGGGAGAGATGGGAGTCCCTGCCCAGCAGCCCAGCCTCCTGCTGGCCAGCGCAGTGCCATGGCCTGGCCATAAAAGCCATCCAGGGTCCCCCTCTCCAGCTCACTGCCACCATCAGCCTCTCCCAGGAGGAGATCACCAGGGTTGAATCCTCACAGCCCCTATCTCTGGGGACCAGCTCCCTCTCATTCCCCCATTTCACAGTGACACTTCCTTTCCTTACCCTCTGCCCCTTCCCAGCCTGAGCACATGCTTCTAACCGTGAGCAGGGAGAGGGAGATGCTAGCTGTGTTAGTAGAGAAGGGTTTTCCCCAGGGCTTGGGGTGCGGGGGAGGGAACCTGTTCCTCCAAGGACAAGGAACAAATGGAGCTGGAAGTGCTGAGATAAGGACCAGGCTGTTTTCCTAAAGCTCCCAGCACAAGGGGCCCCTCTCAATGCTTTGCCTGGGTGACTGGGCAACAAAATGGCAGATGAAATTCAATGCTGATAAAGGCAAAGTAACGCACCTTGGAAAACATAATCCCAACTATACCTATAACATGATGGGATCTGAATTAGCTGTTTCCACTCAAGAGAGGGATCTTGGAGTCATTGTGGAGAGTTCTCTGAAAACATCCACTCAGTGTGCAGTGGCATCAAAAAAGCGAACAGAATGTTCGGAATCATTAAGAAAGGGAGAGAAAATATCATATTGCCTCTATATAAATCCATAGTACACCCACATCTTGAATACTGTGGGCAGATGTGGTCACCCCATCTCAAAAAAGATCTATTGGAATTGGAAAAGGTTCAGAAAAGGGCAACAAAATGATTAGGGGTATGGAAGAGCTTCCATATGAGGAGAGATTAATAAGACCAGGACTTTTCAGCTTGGAAAAGAAACAACTAAGGTGGGATATGACTGAAATCTATAAAGTCATGACTAGTGTGGAGAAGGTAAATAAGGAAGTGTTATTTACTCCTTCTAATAACACAAGAACTAGGAGTCACCAAATGAAATGAATAGGCAGCAGGTTTAAAACAATTGAAAGGAAGTATTTCTTCACACAATACACAGTCAACCAGTGAAACTACTTGACAGAGGATGTTGTGAATGCCAAGAGAATAGCTGGGTTCAAAAAAGAACTAGGTAAGTTCATGGAGGACAGGTCCATGAAAGAAGCCCTGGAAGGGTCAAGAGACAGGCAGGGAGACGGGGCTGACAGAAGTGGAGGGTGCGGGTGAGGATGTGATGTTCAGTAGGCAGCTGCAGCTATGCACCGAGCTCAGGTAGGCTCTCTGCAGTGACAAAGGAAAACACAAGGGAAAATGTAGCCTGCGTTGAGTGACAGAGAAGCTCCTCCCAGAATCTGTTTCAGTAAAGGCTGAGAACTGTAAACTCAGTACATTAGTGAGAGGCAGCTTCACCCTTTGGATAGCGTGAGAGAAGCCACTTCTGCAATGTAAGGGGATTATCTGGGCATCTGAGTGTTATCTGCTGGAACCACACCCTGTGGGGGAGCAGCGCGAGCTAATGGCTGAGGCCCAGATCAGACAGGGAGGGGGTGCAGCAGACTGAGACTTTCAGGGAGAGGAGAATCTGACAGTCTTGCGTCTCCAAGCAGCTGCCGTTCACCTTGGGGAGACCAAATCCACACCACACAGAGCACACTTACTTCTGTCTACACATAGATCCTGGCTCGAATGCAGCTCTAGTCTTCTCCCTTTAATGTGCAGGGCAGACACAGTCTTCTGGCTTTGCCCTGTGAGTCGCCCCTTGGCTGCCTTGCAGTGAGGAGCCCAGCATCCTGGGGATGGGTTATTAGACAGGGATGCTGGAGAAAGGCCCTTCTGAGCCCTCTGCTGCTGTCAGCCCCACTTTTCTCCTGCAAAGAATCATTTCCCCTCATTTCACTGCCTCGTTGTTTTGATATTTCATAAGTTGTTTCAGGTTCCTTTTCTCATTTAAAAATGCTCCTTTGGGCCTGGACTTCACGAGCCCTAAACTTCCCCCTCAAGAAATGCTGAGGCAGGGGGAAAATCCTGCTCCCAGATCTCTCTCACAGGACGCCTGCCTGGCACTAGAGTCACTCCTGATTTAGGGAGGGTCGCTTTTCACATTGGAGTTCAGGTCGGTTCTGACCTTATTTGGCCTGATTCCGCTGTTGCTGTTAACCACAGTCAGGGAATAGGAGGCTGAGCAGTTATTGGATTTGGGGGATGGAGTTTCCTCGGTCAGTGGCATTTGAGCTGTAACTTTCCATGGATACGTTTCTTCTTCCCCTTCAAGGAAATCCTCCCAAGACATCGGTCCCTTGGCGGCCCAGGGCGGGGGGCATCGTCACTGCTGTCCTTCTCCTCCTGAGTCTGGCCCTGGCCACGTCCCTCCTGGCTGTGACACTTCTATGTAAGTTCAACTGCAGCTCCAAGCCCAACGTTTGCCAACTTCCATACAGGCCAGCTGGCTCGACTGGGGGGGGGGGCACCCCCACATTTCAACAGAATATCGACCGTGTTTCCAGTCTGTCCCCCAAATAAATCTCCTACTCCAGGGAGTTCGAATGGAGTTGTAAGATCTTGCCCTGCTGGTTTGATACTAGCACAAACTTTCTAAGTCTAACGATGGTCCAGCACTGGCACAGGTCACCTAGGGAGGCTGTGGAATCCCCATCACGGGAGGTTTTTAAGGACAGGTTAGACAACCACCTGTCAGGGATGGTCTGGGTGAACTCCATCCTGCCTGAGCATCACCTCAGTGACTTCAGATCACACGTGGCAGCCCCACGTGCTCAACCTGCGCTCTGAGGGTCACGCTGGGTCCTTTCCTGACCACCTATCACCAGCGTGAGCCTCAGCCCCAGGTCTCCTCATGGCACAATGGAAATGCCCTACGGAGAGACCGGACTGCCCAGTGGTTCGGGCGCTTGTCTGGGGGCTCAGACTGCTGGGTTTAATTCCCTGCTCTGCCAAAGAGTCCCTGCCCTGGAGCCAGCAAACAGAGCTGAAAACAGGGAGTTGGAGTGGAGAGCTCTTGGAGGAGAGGGGAGACAAGCCCCTGTTCCTTAGGGGCAGTGAGTGGCACAGACGACTGTTGCCTCCCCATGCTGGGGGGCCACAATCTAAAGGGGAGGACATGTGACCGCCCCACGTGACTCCTCTGCCCAATGACTCCTGCGCCCAGCCCATACATTCCCCGTTCCGCCAGAGTTACCTGCGGGGGGCTCTGTCCTTCTCCTGCTGCACCTGCAATGGAGAAAGGAACAGCAGAGGAAAGGAGAATGGACATCAAGAGGAAAGAGAGTTCCCATACCAATGATGCTAACACTCAAGTACGTGATACTGGCAGTAGCATGACTGTACCTAATCGCGTGAGGAACCCTGGCGAAGCCAAGCGGATACAACTAAGGTGTCTCTACACCAATGCAAGAAGCCTGGGGAACAAAATGGGAGGAACTAGATCTACTGGTGCAGGAAGTGAATCCAGATGTTACAGGGATAACAGAAACATGGTGGAATAGTAGGCAGAACTGGAGTACAGACAATGAAGAGTATGTGCCATTCAGGAAAGACAGAAATGAAGGTGAAGGTGGTGCAGTACCATTGTATATTAATAATGAGACAGACTGACTGTAAAGTAATTAAAAGTGCTGGAACGGATAAATGAGAGACTGTTTGGGTCAAAATCACTTTGGGGAAGAAAGCTACCAGAGGCTCTCCTGAGATAGTGCTTGGGGTCTGCTACAGACCCCCAGGATCCTATCTCAATATGGATAGTGACCTCCAGAATAACTTTAATGAAATATATACTTCGGGGAGCTGTGTGATTATGGGAGACTTTAATTTTCCGGCTATAGATTGGGGAACAAGTGCTAATCATAATAGTAGGGCCCACACTTTCCTGACTAAATCATCCACCATGATTTCAACAGCTTCCACCCCACCATCAACCTCAGCCTGGACCAATCTACACGGGAGGTCCACTTCCTGGACACCACCGTACAAATAAGCGATGGCCACATTAACAGCACCCTATACCGAAAACCCACCGACTGCTACGCCTACCTTCATGCCTCCAGCTTCCACCCCGGTCACACCACACGATCCATCGTCTACAGCCAAGCACTGAGGTACAATCGCATCTGCTCCAACCCCTCAGACAGAGACCAACACCTACAAGATCTCCACCAAGCATTCTCAAAACTACGATACCCACACAAGGAAATAAAGAAACAAATCAACAGAGCCAGACGTGTACCCAGAAGCCTCCTGCTACAAGACAGGCCCAGAAGAGAAACCAACAGAACTCCACTGGCCATCACCTACAGTCCTCAGCTTAAACCTCTCCAACGCATCATCAGTGATCTACAACCCATCCTGGACAATGATCCCTCACTTTCACAGACCTTGGGAGGCAGGCCAGTCCTCGCCCACAGACAACCTGCCAACCTTAAGCATATTCTCACCAGCAACCACGCACCGCACCATAACAACTCTAACTCAGGAACCAACCCATGCAACAAACCTCGATGCCAACTCTGCCCACATATCTACACCAGCAACACCATCACAGGACCTAACCACATCAGCTACAACATCACCAGCTCATTCACCTGCACGTCCACCAATGTTATATATGCCATCATATGCCAGCAATGCCCCTCTGTTATGTACATTGGCCAAACTGGACAGTCACTACTCAAGAGGATAAATGGACACAAGTCAGATATCAGGAATGGCAATATACAAAAACCTGTAGGAGAACACTTCAACCTCCCTGGCCACACAATAGCAGATGTAAAGGTAGCCATCTTACAGCAAAAAAACTTCAGGACCAGACTCCAAAGAGAAACTGCTGAGCTCCAGTTCATTTGCAAATTTGACACCATCAGATCAGGATTAAACAAAGACTGTGAATGGCTATCCAACTATAGAAGCAGTTTCTCCTCCCTTGGTGTTCACACCTCAACTGCTAGCAAAGCACCTCACCCTCCCTGATTGAACTAACCTCGTCATCGCCACACTGATTTATACCTGCCTCTAGAGATTTCCATTACTTGCATCTGAAGAAGTGAGGTTCTGACCCACGAAAGCTTATGCTCCCAATACTTCTGTTAGTCTCAAAGGTGCCACAGGACCCTCTGTTGCTTTTTACAGATTCAGACTAACACGGCTACCCCTCTGATACTTTCCTGACTGTGAGTGCTGAGAGATTTCTTCACCAAATAGTCTGCAAACCATGATGATGTCATTTTAGATGGAGTGTTGGTGAGTAGGAAGGACCTCCAGAGAAGAACTGGTTGTAGGGGACAACCTTGGTTCACATGATCATGAGCTAATTCAGTTTCAACTAAATGGAAGGATAAACAAAACTAGGGCCTTGATTTCAAACCGGGAAACTTTTAAATATCAACGCAATTAACTAGGGGAATGGACTGGGCTTAAGAACGCAAGGATCTGAAGTGGGGAAGGCTTTGAATTACTTTAGTCGAAGATGCAGAAGCTTTCTGAAGCCTGCATCCCAAGCAAGGGGAAAAACTTCCTAGGGAAGGGTTGCGGACCAGGCTGGATGAACAAGTATCTCACAGAGCTGATTAAGAGAAAGCAGAAATCCTACAAGGAATGGAAGATGGGAGGGATCAGCAAGGAAAGCTACCTGTTGGAGATCAGAAAGTGAAGGGAAAAGTGAGAACTGCCAAGAGCCAAGCAGAGCTGGACCTTGCAAAGGGAAATTAAACCAACAGTGAACGGTTCTTTAGCCATATAAACAAAAAGGGACCGTCAAACATGGAGGATGTGTTGGAGATTGAAGATAATCTAGGCATGGGCAAATGCCTAAACAAATACTTTGCCTCCGTTTTTAATAAATGGAATGAGGAGTTAGGGGTAGTGGCAGGCTGGCTAATGGGAACGAGGACAAGTAAGTAGAAATTACCACATCTCAGGTGGAAGTCAAACTCAAACAGCTTAATAGGACCAAACTGGGGGGCCTGGATAATCTCAATCCAAGAATATTAAAGGAACTGGCACGTGAAGTTGCAAGCCCACAAGCAAGAATTTTTAGTGAATCCACAAACTCAGGGGTCAGACCCAGTGACTGGAGAATTGCTAATGGAGTTCCTATTTTTTAGAAACAGGAAAAAAGTGATCTGGGAAACTACAGACATTTTAGTTTAACCTCAACTGTATGCTAGGTCTTCGAACAAATTTGGAAGGAGAAAGTAGTTAAGGCATAGAGGTTAACGGCAATTGGGATAAAATACAACACAGTTTTACAAAAGGTAAATCATTATGAGTCAAATTGGAGAAGATGGGGATTAATGTTGCTGTTAATCCCTACGTGCATGACCTTGCATTTTGCACTACTGAATTTCATCCCATTTCTACTACTCCAGGTTTCAAGGTCGTCCAGCTCTACTCTTATGATATTCCGGTCCTCCTGCACGCTGGCAATACCTCCCAACTCTGTGTCACCTGCAGATTTCATTAGCACACTCCACATTTTGTGTCAAGGTCGTTAATGAAAACGTTAAATAAGATTTGTCCGAAGAGCGATCCCTGAGGAACTCCACTAGTAACCTCCCTCCAGCCTGACAGTTCACCTTTGACCATGACCCATTCTAGTCTCCCATTTAACCAGGTCCTGATCCACCTTTCAATGGGGTCGGGGAGGAATTTTCCCCCAAATCAGATTGGCAGAGACCCTGAGGTTTTTTGCCGTCCTCTGCAGCCTGGGGCACGGGTCACTTGCAGGTCTCAACTAGTGTAAATGGTGGATTCTCTGTAACATGAAGTCTTTAAATCAGTAACTCAGCCAGAGGTTATGGGCCTATTACAGCAGTGGGTGGGTGAGGTTCTGTGGCCTGCAGGAGGTCAGATTATAATAATAATAATAATTATAATTAATTAAGATTATGATCATGATGGGCCCTTCTGGCTGTAAGGTCTATGAGACCTGTTTCTGCCTCAGTTCTCCATCTGTAAAACGGGGGAGGAGATTTCCCTACTTCACAGGGGTGTCGTGCGACATTAAATAATATATTAAAGGCTGTGAGGTGCTCAGATACTGCAGTGAAAGGAGCCAGAGACGTACGGGGGATCGCGGGAAAGGTTCCGCAGACACCACTTAGATCACAAGTCTGTTGATGATGCACAAGCTGGAAGAAAAGCTGGCTCCCTGGGGCATCGCTGGGTTGGCCCTGCAGCGCTAAGGGGAGTGAAGGCTGATTTTTAGGGACAGATGCTCTGCAGGTGTCAATCGAAGTAGCTCCTCTGAAGTCAGATTGACACCATCTGAGCAGCTGGCCAGTAGTCCTGCAAGCCCAGATCCTCAGGGCATTTGGGCTCCTGGTTTCCATTGGATTCACTGGGAGTTTGGGGCCTGAACACCTCTAAGGGTCTGGGCCTACAGTTAGCAAACAGGCCCCTGAGACACACCAGGAGCAGAGCTGTCAGGATTGTTAATAAGCACTTGGACGGCCACAGAGCCCAGAAGCTGCACCCAGGTCCTGCTTTTCATTGCGCTAAGGGCTGTACAAACACACAGGAAAATGAGGTCATAGAATCACAGAACCATCGGGTGAAAAGGGACTGCAGGGGCATCCAGTCTAACCCCTGCCAAGATGCAGGATTTGTTGTGTCTGACCCATCCCAGACCGACGGCTCCAGCCTCCTTTTGAAAACCTCCAGTGAAGGAGCTTCCACAACCCCCCAAGGCGTCTGTTCCATCGTCCTGCTGGTCTCACAGGCAGGAAGTTTGTCCTAAGATTTAATCCCAATCTGCTCTGCTGGAGTTTGTAGCTCCCTGCTCCAAAGAGCTGACGCCCTACGTTAACACGGTGTAACATAGACCAGGAGAGAGCCCCGAACGGGGCCTTGGCTTTGCCTGTGTCTCTCCTCGGGAGGGAAGGTTTCCAAGATTAAAATGAAAGAAGTCATAGAGAACAGGCTCGCACTCGGAGCATATTCCTTCTCCGGGCCTGGCTGGTCTCCAGCCGCAGTTCAGTTCGGTCGCTGACCTGCAGACATGTGATTTCTAGATCTCCGGGCACAGAGCAAGCTGCAAGCGGTTGAAGAAGCGGTGCAGAAGCTCCAAGTCTCTCTGCAGCCTGACAACGCCTCGGATGCGTCAGCAAAGGGATTGGACAGTAAGTCGCAGGACGAGGGTCTTAGGAATCAGGGTCGGCTCCCCTCCCTTTAGGGTTACCATTCGTCCGGATTTACCCGGACATGTCCTCCTTTTTGTTCTAAAAATAGCGTCCGGGGGGAATTTGTAAAGCACTCAAAATGTCCGGGATTTCCCCCCTCCCCCGGCAGAGCAGAGCGAGCGGCTGGGAGGGCTGCAGGAAAGTCCCGGGCTGGACTCCGGAGCAGCTGTAGAGGAGCCGGATCCGCCCTGCATTCTGAGCCGGCAGCTCTCCCCTGCAGCCCGGTCCAGCAGCACTGTGCAGGGCCAGGGACCGGGTTTTGTTGTGCTGGGGAGCGCAGCCACGTTTCCGGCTCGGCTCGCACAGAGCCCAACACCCTGTTCTGAGCAGCAGGGTAAGGGGGGCAGGAGAAGGGGCAGGGAGGTTCTGGAGGGGGCAGTCAAGAAACGGGGGGGGCTTTTTGGGGGGAGTGGAGAAAGTTTTGGGCAGTCAGGGTACAGGTAGGGGGTAGGGTCCTGGGGGGCAGTTGGGGGGGGTCTTAGGAGGGGGCAGTTAGGGGACAAGGAACAGGGAGTCTTAGGTAGGGGGTGGGGTTCTGGAGGGCAGTTAGGAGCAGGGGTCCCAGGAGGGGGCAGTCAGGGGACAAGGAGTGGGGGGGTGGGGGGCTGGGAGTTCTGGGGGGGAGCTGTCAGGGGCCAGGAGTGGGGAGAGGGATCGGAGCAGTCAGGGGACAGGGAGCAGAGGGGTTTAGATGGGTTGGGAGTTCTGGGGGGGGCTGTCAGGGGGCAGGAGTGGGGAGAGGGATCGGAGCAGTCAGGGGACAGGGAGCAGAGGGGTTTAGATGGGTTGGGAGTTCTGGGGGGGGGCTGTCTGGGGGCAGGAGTGCGGAGAGGGATCGGAGCAGTCAGGGGACAGGGAGCAGAGGGGTTTAGATGGGTTGGGAGTTCTGCGGGGGGGCTGTCAGGGGGTGGGGAGTGGTTGGATGGGGCGTGGGAGTCCCAGGGGTCTGTCTGGGGGTGGGGGTGTGGATAAGGGTTGGGGCAGTCAGGGGACAAGAGGCAGGGAGGCTTAGATAGGGAGTGGAGTCCTGGGGGGCAGTTAGGGGCAGGGGTCCCAGGAGGAGGCAGTCAGGGGACAAGGAACGGGGGGAGGGTTGGGGGTTCTGGGGGGGCGGGAAGTGGGAGAGGCAGGGGCGGGGCTAGGACGGGGCTCCTCCCGTCCTCTTTTTTGCTTGCTGAAATATGGTAACCCTACCTCCCTTGGCCTGGAAGCTGAGCACTCTCCGGCCTATAGGGATGGTGGGTGCCTGGCATCCTCCTACTCCCCTCCATAGACGTCCCTGCCAGGTGGTCCCGGCCCCCGTCTAATGAGCTGCTGCTCTGCCCATTCCTCTGCCAATGGAGGCTCTGTTCCCAGGGACGGGCGGCTGCTCCAGGTTCCCTCCTAGCTCCCTTCCTGGCAGTGGCAGGCTGGCTGCAGCCGCCCCACGCTCCTAAGCAGGGTGACTAGTGGTCACATCTTCTGTCCTTTCCCTGTTGCTCCCTTCGCTCCAGAGTTTTCACCATGGCCCTGTATTGTCAGGATTGCATTCGCGGGACAGACGGATGCAGCTCATGAGACACACAGGGCCGAGTTCAGAACCTGGTGTAAGCAGGACGTCAGTGGAGCTGCACTCGTGGGTCTCAATTCCCCCCAGTCCCTGAGCCCCTCCTAAGCTGCTCCAATAATTCGGGTAACAGCCACAGTCCCATTGCTGGAGGCAGAGCGCCCCCTTGTGGCCACGTCTCACAACGCTCTGTCTGTCTGGCCCAGGGCTGCACATACAAACCGGTCCATGGATCAGGTTATTCAGCGTCCAGTCAGAAGATGGGCCTGAACTAAACCCCGGCACAGAACACACCGGAAAGCTGGGCTATTGAAAATCCCGGCCTGGAGCCCAGGGCCATGGCTCGGGTCCAGGGATGTTCTTGCAGCCCCAGCTCTGCCCCATGCTGCAGGTGACCCACTCACAGCTCACAAGGTGGGAGCGATTGGGAAGATGTGGCTGGGGAGATTGGGGGGACAGGGCTAGAATTCAGGAGAGCTGGGGTCACTTCCCAGCTCCGCTGCAAACTTCCTGTGTGATCTTGGGCACGTCTCTCTGCACCTCAGTTCCCCAGCAGAAAAATCATCCTTTATTTCTCCCACCTAGAGTCTATTTTGACTGTGAGCTGTTGAGAGCAGGGACTGTCCCCTCCTGTCCGTACAGCGCCTGGCACAGAGGGGCCTGCAGGTGCTGCTCTACCACACGTGCTGATAATCAAGTGTTCTGCATCTCCACTGAAGTCGCTGTGACTTTCTTCTAGGTCTGCAGCTATTGGATGAAGCGCAGGCAGGAGTCCGGATGCTGAAAGCCCAGCTGGGTAATGTCAGTGCAGCGTATGGAGAAATCCAGATCCGTCTGGACGGTGCAGCGCGAGGAGCAGTGCAAGATGGCTGCAGTAAGTACTAGCTGCAGCGCTGGCTGGTGTCGTTTCTCCTGGTGCTGAGGATAAACGGAGGATTTCAGGCTCCAAGGCTGACAGCGCAGCGCCTTTCACCAGCACCGAGTTCTCTTCCATTAAAAATCACCGGTGGCTGCACCTGGGCCCACGCCGTGGTGATCACTGTGGAGTTAAATTACACCCTGGGCCTCGTTAGCCTAGTGGGAGCACCCAGCTACCAGCTCTTCTTAGATGCTCCAAACCCGTCAGCTCACAGGCAAAAAGTGATACTGGCATTTCAGCGTATGGGGCGTTACTTTCAGACCCATCACTGAGCCAGCGCCCCCGGCAGGGTGTTGGAGGGGGGACGCTGACGTGCAAATGACCCGAGACCTCAATTTCTCATTATCATTGAAAATATTTGATGCAGAACCAGGGGATTTTCCACCTTGGGCAGCTACACTCCCCCTCCTGAATTCCCCCTGCCAGCTCAGCTGAACAGTGAGTCTCCCCTTTCCCATTACAGCCGTGCTGCTCTGCACTGGGACCAGCGCCCATGCTCCAGCCCAGATGCAGCTGCATTTCAGTGCTGGGGGAGTGACCCCGTGGTGTCTGCTTTCTGCAGCGCTCTTTGGGATCCATCATGTAGACACAAAAGTTACTTATTGGGATGCTGGAGAATCAGGATTCAGAAGTTCCCTGAGCTTGGGGCAGCTGAAGGGCAGGGGAAATGCAGCACTAGAAACCCTGAGCTCCCTGCGTGTGTCCCTGTGACTTTAGCCCGGGTGTCTCACCTCAGTCTCTGCTCCTAGGTGACGTGCTGACAAAGCTCCCCAGGGGCTGGAGGTTTTACGGTGGGAACTTCTATTACTTTTCAAAAGGAACGAAGTCGTGGGACGAGGCCGAGCGGTTCTGTGTGTCTCAGGACTCGCACCTGACCTCTGTCTCCTCCCAGGCGGAACAGGTGAGTGCAGGAAGCTCCGAGGGGCTTGGACAATGGGTCAGTGCCTTGTTTCATACCAGAAGGAGGTGGAAAGTGGCAGCTGAGTTTGGAAACGATTGGAGAGGATGCCAAGCCTTGGAACGTGATTCGGGGGATTCACCCATCAGTTTAAAAGCAGAGATGGGCAGAGGAACAGTGCCAGGATCTGGACTTCCCAGAGTCTGGGGTGCCGGGGGAGGGGTGTTTGGGGTCAGTCTCATTTCTTATTTTCCCTACTTCCAACATAGCATTTCCTGCAAACCCAATGACCTTTCCCAGTCACGACCCACTTTGATCCCTCTCCCCAGTCCGAGGGCTCAGGCAGTGGTGGATTGTCCAATGGGCCGACAGGGCCTGTGCCCCGGGGCCCCAGAAAAATGGGTGCCCCACTCCCAGCAGAAATCCACCATGGGAGGGCGGAAGCCCATAGCCCCGGCAGAAGTACCGGGCAGGCAGGTGGGGCGGGAGAAGCCCCAGCGTCCCGACCCCGCTTCCCAGCAGGAGCACCAGGCAGCAGGGGAAACCTCCCGCCCCGGCCCCCATGCTCCGGCCCTGGGACTGGAGGAGCACACGCTCCCTGTGAGGCCTCAGGGCTGGGGGAGCTCATACTCCCCGCTGCAGCCCCAGGGCCATGGTGAAGGTACAGAGCTTCTCCGGTCTTGGGGCCGCCGTGCGGGGTTGGACAGAAAGGAGCAAACTGTTGCCGGGCCGCAGTTAGGGTTGACGGGTGTCCGGTTTCCGACCACAACACCCAGTTGGAAAGGGACCCTGGTGGCTCTGGTCAGCACCACTGACTGGACTGTTACAAGTCCAGTTGGCGCAGAGCTGGCAGACTCCCTACCTGGCTCCACACGGTTCCCGGGAAGCGGCTGCCATGTCCCTCCGGCTCCTAGGCGTAAGGGAAGCAATGGGAATCCATGTGCTGCCCTCACCCTGAGCGCTGGCTCCGCGGCACCCATTGGCTGGGAACAACGGCCAATGGGACCAGGGGTGCTGGAACAGTTTGAATAGTGGGGGTGCTGACAGCCATTGAACCAAACTGTAAACCCTGTACATAACGGAAGCCACTTGAAGTCAGGGGGTGCTGCAGCACCGCCCCACCTCTACTTCCAGCACCTATGAATGGGAGCTGCAGGGGGGGCGCCTGCGGGTGGGGGCAGCATGTATAGCCCCCTAGCCGCATCTCTGCCTAGGAGCCAGAGGTCACGCCGGCCACTTCCTGGGAGCCACCCGAGGTAAGCGCCACAGGGAGCCTGCACCCCACACCTCCTCCCGTACTCCAACCCTCTACCCCAGCACTGAGCCCACTTCCCCCATCCATAAAAAGCAACAGAGGGTCCTGTTGCACCTTTGAGACTAACTGTTAGTCTCAAAGGTGCCACAGGACCCTCTGTTGCTTTTTACAGATTCATACTAACACGGCTACCCCTCTGATACTTTCCCCCATCCAAACTCCTGTCTGGAGCCCACTCCCCACCCCTTCCCACCCTCCAGTCCCCTGCCTCAGCCCTGAATCTCTTCCCACACTCCGAACAATTCGGCCCCAGCCCGGAGTCTGCTCCTGCACCTCAAAACCCTCATCCCCGGCCCCAGCAGGAGCCCTCACCCCCTCCCTCACCCCAGCCCCTACCCCAGCTTTCAGCCCTTCCTGCACTGTGAACCCCTCATTCCCGGCCTCACCTCAGAGCCCGCAGTCCCAGCCAGAGCCCTCACACCGTCCCGCACACTCCACCCCAACCTCCTACCTCAGCCCGCAGCCCCTTCCTGCACCTGAATCCCTCATTTCTGGCCCTGAATCCTTCATTTCCGACACGTCTCTCTGGCCCCCCCACTTGCTCTGGCCCAGGGCCCCAGCAAACCTTAATTCTCCTCTGGGCTCGGGCCTGAGCTCCTGCTGGACAATCTAGAAGCCTGTATCTGGAAGGGTTGTGTGCAAGGGGCCACGTGCCTCTCAGAGAATCCTCTCTCCCCACATACCCACTGTAGCCCTCATCCCAGGCCTCTGGGGCACTTTCAGAGGAGGAAAATCCCACCCTCCGGCAGGGCTAGACTTTGCACCCAGTTCTCTGCTCCGAGCTTTGCCTCCTCCAAGAGCAGGGCGCTGGTGTGAACTCTGAGGTGCTGTCAGTCACTGCCGCAGCCCAGCTCTGAGGGGCTGTGGGGGGAGTGTTCTGAGACAGGTCGCTGCTGGTAGCCCCAGGCAGATACAGATGCAGACACAGACACAGAGATGCTCCAGGACTCCCTCAGGGTCTCCCAGCTAGTCACTGTCAGCGTTGGGGGCAGGACACCATGTCTCCCGCTGCCCAGTGCCCTGCTCACACCACCAGACGCCCTTTCCTCTCCCCCCAAATCTGTTCAGCCCAGGCAGCTGCGGCTGCATCCTGCAGCCTCTCTTGGGTGACCTGGACATGCTGCAAACTGTGTTGTGCAGGAGTTTCTCTCCAACGAGACCAAGGGAGAATATCACTGGATTGGACTCACCGACCGGGGGACAGAAGGCCGATGGCGCTGGGTGGATGGCACAGAATACAGAGCAGACACAAGCAGGGGGTGAGTAAAGCTTGAGAGAAGTGATTATTTATTACACGTTTGCTCACAAGCTCCTTCTGGGCAGCGTCTGTACGGCCCCTTGTGTCTATGCAGCACCCGGCACAGCGGGCCCGATCCTGAGGGAGGCCCCCGGGAGCTGCCACAACAGCAATGAATCCTCTCAGGAATTTCTGCTAATGCCCCTTTGCTTAGAGCAGGAGCCTAAACACGGAGCGTGTGTTCAGTGCCACTGAGACCCAGGGCCAGAGCCTCCCCTGGGGTAACTCGGCATTGACTTGAATGAACCACAGGGATTTACACCAGCTGAGGATCTGGCCCCAAGTCAACTCAGTACAGCCAGGTGAGTCTGGAGTGAGCGGCAGGTTCACGCTGTCCTTGGGACTGCACTGCGCTCTCCCCTCTGTCAGGCTGGGGAAGGGGAGGCTGTGGGGCCGGGGGCATGGCTGGAGCCAGCTGCAGTCGGTGCAGTGACCTCAGTGGGCTGTGGACAAGGCCCATAAGCAGGGCCATGAGAAGTTAATGACTGACCCCCGCTGCCCTCTCTTCCCGTTCCTGCGTTCCCATCTCGGGGGTGCCTGGGACATGCTGTGCCACGTGCTTTGATTCTGGGCACTGAGATCGGAGTTGCTGCTGTCAGCATTTGGAGCCACAGACTGACTTGGGCGCTTTGCTGGCCTGTCAGGCGCAGGGCAGTTGCTACCCCCAGACGTCAGAAGCCCTTTGTTACCATGGCCACAAGAGCTGTAGAGAACTCTGAGGGGTGGCCGGGCGGTGGATCGCTTCACCGCGTCATTCCTGGGTATCTTGGTCCCCTGCCAACAACAGAGTCCACAGAGCAGAACTGAGCTCAGGAATTGGCTGTGGTTTTCCTCTGAGACATTAACACTCTGATCTGCAGGTTCTGGGTGTGGAATCAGCCAGACAACTGGGATCAGGGGATCGGAGGCAGTGAAGACTGTGTTCACATCCATCCACTCAACCGGAATTTGTGGAATGATGTCAACTGTACTGAGCCTTCTAGATGGATTTGTAAGCAGGCCCATGCACAGGCTGGGCTGTGACATGCAGGTCCCAGCACCTCAGAAAGCACCTTAATTTCCAAGCTATGGAGCATGTTTTCCAGCCACCTGCCGATGAGGAGCCCTGTGCACTGGAGGGGGCCGTATGGGATGTGCATTGCAGGGACGCTTTGTCTTGGTGTGATATTTCTGGCTGTAGCAGAGAGAGCTGTCCTTACGCCGCTCAGTGTGGCTGGCTCTGTAATTTGTATGTTTCCAGGTCTGTCACTGAATAAAGTCCTTGGATCATGGAGCTATTGTTTCACAATCACCCAATAAATAATGATTTGCTTGACTTGAATTTCTAATTTTTGCACCTTTGGATCAGATGTTATGATGATGTCAGAACCATCTATACATACATTTAAAACGTCCAATTGTATCTGGTAAGCAAGGTATGTCGCAAAATGTGTTTGGCCCACCGAGGAGATAAATTCAGGCTCAGCTGCGTGACCGGCTTCAACAGCTGTTCGAATTCTCCTATCCCTGGGCCTCGTTAGCCTAACGTGAGCACCCAGCTACCAGTTCTTCTTAGATGCTCCAAACCCATCAGCTCCCAGGCAAAAAATGATACTGGCATTTCAGCGTATGGGGCTGGAAGGAGCCCTCCGCCGCAGAATTGCCGACGACGACCGGGAGCGCAGAAGGACCCCCGCCTAGGGCGCCAAAAACCCTGGCACCGCTCCTGAATCCACCACATTGCTCAGTAAGTTGTTCCAATGGTTAATTGCTTCTCCAATTTCAGCATTAACTAAGCTCTGAGATGACAGACAGGGGGTCAGAGTTCTTTAAAATACTCACATATTTTTGCTATCGTGTCCATATGAAAGGAAAACAGAACAGCAAGTGAAGTCGACAGCACAGGTATCAAAAACTGCCCAATAAACAAAGAATTGCCCATTTCAGACACTTTTGAAAGGAAAAAAGTTATTCTAAATCGAGCTGACCCTCATCCCAGCTATGCCCAACCTGCCCAGAACCTGCCCCAATAGCCAGAAGGCCATTAAAAGCATCCCCACGATTTTTGGATGGGACAATGTCATGACACACTCCTTAAGGCTGCAACCCTCAGGCCAGGCTGCAATTAGATGGGGAAAGAATCCTGAGCTGGGTTTATACGCTGGGGGTCGGATTCTGGTCTCTCAGACACAGGAGTAACTCATGACAATAGAATGAGACTGGTGTGAGAACAGAACCCGGCCCTTGCTTTTCAAAGTAATAGCCCAGTGCCAAAGCCAGCACGACTGTGTCTTGACAGCAGAGTGAGTCTCCTGCATCCCTTGGAAATTCTTCTCTCTTGAGGATGTGCTGAGAGCTGCAGCGGTAACTGCTTTCCTTCGGGACATGGGAGGGGCTAGTTTTCTTAAAGGGCCAGGAATTAGATTGGAAATTGGTTGTATTTGGCGTCGGGTGACCATATTTCCCGGATAAAAGAATGTTATTGTCTCAGTGGAAATCAAAGCCACTTTCTGAGATGGGTTCTGCTGCGCAGACTCTGTTGTGAGCAGGGGACCAAGATCCGCAGAAACAATGTGGCAAAACGTTCTGCCCCTTTATCTGCCCATTGCAGAGCTCGCTGGGATGAAATTCAATAGTGCACATGCAAGGTCATGCACTTAGGGACTAACAACAACACTAATCCCCATCTTCTCCAATTTGACTAATAATTCCCCATGTGGAACTGTATCAAATGCCACTGAAATCCAGATAGATGAGATCTGCTGCATTGCCTTTGTCTAAAAAATCAGTTATTGTCTCAAAGAAAGAGATCAGGTTGGTTTGGCATGATCTACCTTTTGTAAAACGACAGGTTTCAGAGTAGCAGCCGTGTTAGTCTGTATCCGCAAAAAGAAGAACAGGAGTACTTGTGGCACCTTAGAGATTAACAAATTTATTAGAGCATAAGCTTTTGTGGACTACAGCCCACTTATTCGGATGCATATATATACAGCCCACTTCTTATATATATGCATCCGAAGAAGTGGGCTGTAGTCCACAAAAGCTTATGCTCTAATAAATTTGTTAGTCTCTAAGGTGCCACAAGTACTCCTGTTCTTCCTTTTGTAAAACGGTGTTGTATTTTATCCCAATTACTGTTTACCTCTATGTGCCTAACTACTTTCTCCTTCCAATTTTGTTCCAAGTCCATGGATACAATTGAGGTCAGACTAACAGGCCTGTAGTTTCCTGGGTCACTTTTTTCCGTTTCTTAAAAATAGGTAGGATGTTAACAATTTTCCAGTCACAGGGCACAATCCTCGCATTTATGGATTCATTAAAAATCCTTGCTCTTGGGCTTGCAATTGGAAGTTCCTTTAATAGTCTTGGATGGGGATTATTTGGACCCCCCGATTAGGTCCCATTAAGCTGTTTGAGTGTGACTTACGCCTCAAAGGTGGTAATTTCTAGTTTCAGATCCCCATTTCCATTAGCCACCCTGCCACTCCCCCGAAACTCATTTCCCTTATTAAAATCTGACTCAAAGTATTTCTTTAGGAGTTGGGCCATGCCTAGATTATCTTTAATCTCCACCTCATCCTCCATGTTTGGCAATCCCACTCCTTCCTTCCTTGTTTCCTTTTTGTTTATATGGCTATAGAACCATTTACTGTTGCTTTTAATTCCGTTTCCAAGGTCCAACTGTGCTTGGCTATTGACCGTTCACTTTATCCCTGCACTTTCTGATCTCCAAGAGGTAGCTTTCCTTGGTGATCCATCCCATCTTTCATTCCTTGTAGGATTTCTGCTTTCTCTTAATCACCTCTGTGAGACGCTTGTTCATCCAGCCTGGTCTGCAACCCTTCTCTACAAAGTTTTTCCCTTGTTTGGGATGCAGGCTTCAGAGAGCTTCTGCAACTTTGACTGAAAGTAATTCCGAGCCTCCCCAACTTTCAGACCCTTGAGTTCTTTAGCCCAGTTCATTCCCCTAGTTAATTGCCTTAATCATTTAAAATATCCCGTTTTAAAATGAAGGTTCCTAGTTGCAGACCTAGTTTTGTTTATCCTTCCATTTAGTTGAAACTGATTAGCTCATGATCACGTGAACCAAGGTTGTCCCCTACAACCAGTTCTTCTCTGGAGGTCCTCCCTACTCACCAACACAATCTAAAATGGCATCACCTCTTGTTGGTTTGGTGACTATTTGGTGAAGAAATCTGTCAGCACTCACAGTCAGGAAAGTGTGGGCCCTACCATTATGATTAGCACTTGTCCTTGGATCTATATCCGGGAAATTAAAGTCTCCCATAATCACACAGCTCCCAGGAATATATATATCATTAAAGTTATTCCGGAGGTCTCTATCCATATCCACATAGGATCCTGGGGGTCTGTAGCAGGCCCCAAGCACTATTTCAGGGGAACCTCTGGTAGCTTTCTTCCCCAAAGTGATTTTGACCCAAACAGTCTCTCATTTATCCGTTGCAGCACTTCTAATTTCTTTACAGTCAGTCTATCTCATTATTAATATACAATGCTACTGCACCACCTTCACCTTCATTTCTGTCTTTCCTGAACAGCACATACTCTTCATTGTCTGTACTCCAGTTCTGGCTACTATTCCACCATGTTTCTGTTATCCCTGTAACATCTGGTTTCACTTCCTGCACCAGTAGATCTAGTTCCTCCATTTTGTTCCCCAGGCTTCTTGCATTGGTGTATAGACACCTTAGTTGTTTCCACTGAGCTTCACCAGAGTTCCTCACGCGATTAGGTACAGTCATGCTACTGCCAGTATCACCTACTACTTGAGTGTTAGCATCATTGGTATGGGAACGCTATTTCCTCTTGAAGTCCATTCTCCTGCCCTCTGTTGTTCCTTTCTCCATTGCTGTAATTGCCCTTACTTGATTTTCTCCTGCTCAATATTAGAATCAGAAGTGGAGATTACATAAGCATCTCTCAACTGTCTCCCCTGAATTCCAAGCTTAAAGCTCTTTTAATCCGTTGTGCCACCCTCCATCCCAGAATCTATTTCCCTCCCTACTCAGGTGGAGTCTGTCCCATGAGAACAGTCCTATGTCCGTGAATGCCTCCCAGTGGTCGAACATCCCAGAGACCTCCTTAGAGCTCCACGGCCTGAGCCGTCTGTTGATCATCATCATCTTGTCTCACCTCCGTTCTCCTCCTCTAGGGACAGGTAGAATCCCATTAAAGATCACCTGAGCCTCCATTTCTTTAAGTGTCTTCCCCAGCCTGGCATCATCTCCCTTGAGCCGTTCCAGCAAGAATCTAGCAGTATCATTTGTTCCCACATGAAGGACAATCAGTGGATTCTTTCCTGCTCCAATTAGGATCCTCTTCAGCCTCAGGTCTACATCCCATAACTTAGCTCCCGACTAGGGTGACCAGATGTCCCGATTTTATCGGGACTGTCCCGATATTTCCTTGTTTGTCTGGACAAACAAGGAAATGCGCTGGAGCCTGAAGCCCAGAAGTGCTCGCGCCCCCCCCCCCCCCCGCCCCGACTCCACCCCCTCCTCCCCCGATTGGCTCCCTCCCCGAATCCCCGCCTCTTCCCCGGGCTCACCATTCCCCCTCCCTCCGCAAGCGCTGGAGGGAGGCCCGGGAGACGCAGGGGAAGCGTGGGGCCAGGGGCTGGGGTGAGTGAGAGTCCGGCCTGGCCCCGAGCAGGCAGGACTCAGTCGGGTGGTAGGGAGAGGAGGGGGGCGGCCCGCGGGGCCAGGCGGCGGCTGTTCTCCCCCCCTGGGCAGCAGCCCAGACGCGACTGGCCAGGGGCTGGGCCCAGCGTGCGCGCTGCTGGGTCCCCTGCAGCAGGCCCCGGCTCGGGGGGTTCGGAGGCGCCGCAGCCGCGGAGCGCCATGGCCGCTTCCTCCCCCCGCGGTAGTGGGAGCTGCAGCAGCAGCTGCTCCCGAGTCCCGCTGGCCGGGGGTGAGAACAGCCGCCGCCTGGCCCCGCGGGCCGCCCCCCTCCTCTCCCAACCACCCAAGTCCCGCTGCCCGGGGGGACAACAACAGCCGCCGCCCGGCCCCGCGGGCCGCCCCCCTCCTCTCCCTATCACCCAACTGAGTCCTGCCTGCTCGGGGCCAGGCCGGACTCTTACTCACCCCGGCCCCGCGCTCCCTCTGAGTCTCCCGGGGCTCCCCCCAGCGCTTGCAGAGGAAGGGGTTTTTTTTTTGGCCCCGCCCCCCCCCCCCCCCCCCCCAGCGTCCCGATATTTGACTTGGGTGATCTGGTCACCCTACTCCCGACAGACAGCACACCCTTCTGTTCTCTGGATTAGCTCTGGTACCAGGCCTGTCCATTCTTGTTAGTAAGGAGTCACCAATCACGTAGACCTGCCTCTTCCTGGTGTTGGTGCCATTCTCTGGCCTTCCTCCTGTTCCTTCTGCCTGCAAGTCCTCTTGTCTTTTGTTTTCCCTTGCGATCTACTGCAAGTCATCCTCTGTCCTCATGGGGCTCCGAACTCTGGGTATGTACATTGACTCTTCCCCTCTTCTTGTAGGACTAGCTGCTCTTCTCTTCTTCCTGGCCCTCCCACCTTCTGCTACTCCCTGGTGCAAGCGTTCTTCATTTTCCAACTCAGCAAACCTATTCCTGAGCTCTACTTCTCCTTCACTAGCTGGTCTTTTCCTCTGCCTGGTTCTCATCATCATGTTTCTACTAGCCACTTTACTCACCCAGCAGTCTCCCCTTCGAGTTCTCCAGTCCAGCTTGGATCTGCCAGTCTTGAGTTTTCCCTTCAGCCTCCTCTCGCCTTCCCTCCCTCATCTGCTCAAATCCCCTTCAAAACTCAACCATAGTTTCCACCTCCATCTACAAACCTCGGCTCTTCTCTTCCATCAGCTCTCTCAGGCGGCACTTCATACAAACAAGCTCTTTTCAGGTACCTGCACCAGGATCATCCCGCAGCTTCCACATCTGGTCACCTTCATTGTCTTTTCCATTGCTTGGGTCACTACCACTGCTGCCTCTGTGTCTGTGTCACGGAGTGTTGGGGGCTCAGGGCCCTGCACCCCCGGCTTCCTGCAATTCACCATGACTCTCAGCCAGCCAGTAAAGCAGACAGTTTATTTAGACGACAGGAACACAGTCCAAGACAGGTCTTGCAGGCACAGACATCAGGACCCCCTCAGATAGGTCCATTTTGGGGTCCCAGGGCACTACACCACAGCCCCCTTGGGAGGTCAGAGTCCCGTCTCCTTCCCAGTCATTCCACCAGCCCGCTCTGAAACTCTCTCCTCAGGCTTTGTTCAGTTTCCCGGGCAAAGGTGTCACCTGGCCTCTAACCCCTTCCTGGGTTCTCATGTTACATGCTCAGGTATTCGCCCTCACGGCCAGTTTGCCATCCCCCCATGCAGACCATCCTAGCCACACTCCCCTGCCTTCCCAGCCAACACTCCCCACTCAGCATTCAAAGACCACATTAAGAACAGTCCCAGTTCGTCACAGTCTGTCACACCCTCCCCGCCTAAGCGCCTGTCAAGGAGAAAGAAAACTCCACACAACACAAAAACAGAACGCCAACGCCCCTCCCCCAAACTCTCCTTACAATCGCGCACGCTAACTCCCCCATTTCCAGTTGTTTGCTGGCTTCTTTGCCACTGGCTGGCTGCCTTTATAGGCCCCCTAACCAGGGAAGCCCCGCCCCTGATCTGATGATCAGGTGTTGTCTAACCTGTCCCTAAAAACCTCCCGTGATGGGGATTCCACAGCTGCCCCCCGCACCCCAGTCGAGCCAGCTGGCCTGTATGGAAGTTGGCAAACGTTGGGCTTGGAGCTGCAGTTGAACTTACACAGAAGCGTCACAGCCAGGAGGGACGTGGCCAGGGCCAGACTCAGGAGGAGAAGGACAGCAGTGACGATGCCCCCCGCCCTGGGCCGCCAAGGGACCGATGTCTTGGGAGGATTTCCTTGAAGGAGAAGAAGAAACGTATCCATGGAAAGTTACAGCTCAAATGCCACTGACCGAGGAAACTCCATCCCCCAAATCCAATACCTGCTCAGCCTCCTATTCCCTGACTGTGGTTAACAGCAGCAGCGGAATCAGGCCAAATAAGGTCAGAACCGACCTGAACTCCAATGTGGAAAGCGACTCTCCCTAAATCAGGAGTGACTCTAGTGCCAGGCAGGCGTCCTGTGAGAGAGATCTGGGAGCAGGACTTTCCCCTGCCTCAGCATTTCTTGAGAGGGACGTTTAGGGCTTGTGAAGTCCAGGCCCAAAGGAGTATTTTTAAATGAGAAAAGGAACCTGAACCAACTTATGAAATATGAAAACGAGGCAGTGAAATGAGGGGAAATGTTTCTTTGCAGGAGAAAAGTGGGGCTGACAGCAGCAGAAGGCTCAGAAGGGCCTTTCTCCAGCATCCCTGTCTAATAACCCATCCCCAGTATGCTGGGCTCCTCACTGCCAGGCAGCCAAGGGGCGAATCACAGGGCAAAGCCAGAAGACTGTGTCTGCCCTGCACATTAAAGGGAGAAGACTAGAGCTGCATTCGAGCCAGGATCTATGTGTAGACAGAAGTAAGTGTGCTCTGTGTGGTGTGGATTTGGTCTCTCCAAGGTGAACGGCAGCTGCTTGGAGACACAAGACTGTCACATTCTCCTCTCCCTGAAAGTCTCAGCCTGCTGCACCCATGGGTGAGTTCTATGGGCCCGTGCTACCAGGCACCAGGAATATTCCTGGCCCGTGGGCCTGGCTCCTGCCTGCCCCCCGCCTTGCGCGCTCCCCCGCACGTCTCCTGGCCCCGCCTGCCACCCCCAGGCGATTTAAAGCAGCCCAAGGGTGCCCACTGCCACCCGGCAGCGCAGCGCAGCTGAATAACTTCCTGCGTGCTCGTTCTACGTGTCTGCCGGAACGTCCTTGCAGCCCATTGGGGTGGGGCTGTGCCGCTGCGCGCTGCCCCTGCCCCGAACGCCCCTGCGGCCAATTGGAAGCTGCGGGGGCAGCACCCCTCATCCCCTCCTGCATCCGTACCCTGCACCCCTCCCCCCAAACTCCCTCTTGCACTGCCACCCTTCCCCCCACACCCACTTTTGCCCCCAAACTCCCTCCCAGAGCCTGCACCCCTCACTCCCTTGCACCCCCACCCACTGCCCAGAGCCTGCACCCTGCACCCAAACTCCCTCCCAGAGCCTGCACCCCTCCTGCACTTGAATCCCCTGCACGAGCTCCCCAAACTCCGTCCCAGACCCCCTCCCCCACCAAACTCCCTCCCAGAGCCCGACCCCTCACACCCCCTGCACCCAAACTCCCTCCCAGAGCCTTAGGCAGGTGTGGGGGGCAAGTTCTGGGTGTTCTGAGCACCACCAAAACTTCTACAAACCTGCCGCCCCTGGTCACATCCCCTCCCTGTCTGATGTGGGCCTCAGCCATTAGCTAGCGCCGCTCCCCCATGGGGTGTGGTTCCTGGAACCAACAGACAACACTCAGATGCCCAGATAATCCCCTTACATTGCAGAAGTGGCTTCTCTCACGCTAACCAAAGGGTGAAGCTGCCTCTCACTAATGTACTGAGTTTACAGTTCTCAGGCTTTACTGAAACAGATTCTGGGAGGAGCTTCTCTGTCACCCAGCGCAGGCTACATTGTCCCCTTGTGTTTTCCTTTGTCTCTGCAGAGAGCCTAGCTGAGCTTGGTGCGTAGCTGCAGCTGCCTACGGCCGCACCCTCCACTACCGAAAGCCTCGTCTCCCTGCCTGTCTCCTGAACCTTCCTGGGTGTCTTTCATGTGTTTGAAACCAGAACAGCTGCCACACGGCATCTGGATTGCACTGAAACCAAAGGGGATAAACAACCCCCGGAGCAGGCCCTTCTTCAGCTGTCACCTGCGCAACCAAACATAAGAACGGCCAGAGTTGGTCAGACCAATGGTCCATCCAGTCCACTATCCTGTCTGCCAACAGTGGCCAATGAGTGCCCCAGAGGGAAGGAACAGAACAAGGAATCATCCAGTGATCCAGCCCCTGTCGCCCATTCCCAGCTTCTGACAAAGAGGCCAGGGACACCATCCCTGCCATCCTGGCTAATAGCCATTGATGGACCTTTCCTCCATGAACTTATCTAGTTCTTTTCTGAACCCTGCTAGAACCCCTGGGAGAGGCTGATGGTGGCAGTGAGCTGGGGAGGGGGACCCTGGATGGCTTTTATGGCCAGCCCATGGCACTGCGCTGGCCAGCAGGAGGCTGGGATGCTGAGCAGGGACTCCCATCTCTGCCCCCTGTGCCCGTCTCCCGTTGGGGACTGGCAGGGGAGAGATTGCACTGGGGAGCACTGACCGAGCACCCTCGCCCACTGCCCGTGGTGCTGTCAGTGTGCACCAGCACATGGCTGAGCTCTGGGGACGTGGTCAGTGGAGCAAGCGATCGCTGCCCGGAACGCTCTGCAGAGACCGCAAAGCCAAGGAAAGACCAGCGGGAGTCCAGGGTCCGGTGCAGCCTCTTGTGCTTACCTTCTGGTTGTGGATCAGCTTCCGTCATCTCCATGTTGTCATAGATATTCTCCCTTGACATTTTCCTGCCTTCGCGCTGAGCCGAGCCCCTGATCACTGGTCTGTGGGTCCTTTCAGCAGCCTGCTGGGTTACAGCCTCCCTCTGACAGCTGCCCTGCCCCAGAAATAGAAATGGGAAGTGATGCCTGGTGGTGAGAGCCACCCTGTCGCCAGCGGGGCCATGTGTGGTCAGCCCCAGTGGTGGAAGTGAGAGTTCAGCCAATGGGTTAGAGCTGGGTCCAGCGTGGGCAGCATCCAGGAAATGGGCCCAGGGTCAGAAGCCAAATGCCAGAGCCAGGGTGGGGGGTACAGCAGAGTCCTCAGCCAGAGGCGGAGCCCGGGATCAGTACCAGAGAGACAGAAGCCCAAGCCAGAAGTGGGGGACAAGCAGTGTAGTGAGGCAGGGTCAGGGCTGGGCATCAAACCAGACGTCTGAAGCCGAAGGGGAGCAGGGGCTGGAGCAGAGCAGGAGCAGGGCCTGGGCGCCGGCCGGAGCAGGGACTGGGCGAAGAGGAAGCACAGCTGCAGGGAGCAAGATACACATTGAGCAGCCGCTGATCTCAGCTGGTGCCAGGCTTCGAAGCAGGCTGGTGAACCAGCAGCCAGCCAGTGGTGTGGCTCCTCCGGCAGGTCCCAGGAAGAGCAGATGGTCTTATAGGTTGTCTAGCAGTGAAGTGATTCCAACCGCCCCCTCCCACCCCCAGCTACCCCCTCCAACCGCCTCTCCCCACCCCCGCTTCCTTCCTCCCCTCTTTTCATCAACTCACCTCCCTGCCTCTCCCCCAGGGTTCCCGAGAGGGCGGGGATGCAGGGCTCTCGGAGGAGAGGAACAGGGGATGCTGGCCGAGGGGGAGGTTGGGACCAGGAACGAAGGGGCGGCCGGCGAGCCCCATGGGAGCTCAAGTCACCTCTGACTGACCTGCTTGTTTTGGGGCGAACTTGAGGTAAAATCCTAGTGAAGACAAGACCGTGTGTAGTTTTCACATGAGTTGTTACCAGGTCAAGTTAAAGCCTGTGGAGGAGCCTAACAACTACTGTGAAAAATATGAATTACCTTGTCTCCATGAGGATTTAGCTTGAGTTAAGGGCAAAGCTTTCTCCCTATGCACATGAGACCATCCGGAGCTCAGGAGCGCTGCAGGGGACTGCTTAGCATGGAGAAAAAGACTTTTAATGAAAATTAGAATCTTTTGGTTAAACCCAAATGAAAAAATCTTATGCCACACAGAGTACAAAGAGAGCCCGAATGCATGTTCGCTTGAGGTTAACGCTAGGCTGGGGCGGAACTTGGTTTTAACAGGAAACCCCCCTTTCCTCCTCTGAAAATGTTTCTCACGTTGGCTGAGGATGGAAGCTAGCTTACAAAAACCTCCCGATGCAGTAGGGCTGGGTTCTGCCATGCTAATCCACACCTTCCTCCAGAAGCAGCCTCATTCATTTGAAGGGGACCCAGCTTTAAATTAAAGTATTTCTCATAGTGAGTAAAAGGCAGAATCTCACCCTCTGGCTTGGTCTACACTACAGAGTTAGGTCAACGTAAGCTGCCTTACGTCGACGTATTCATGTCAGTGTACACACCACAGCTTTGGTCCCACCGATGTAAGTGCCCTACTACACTGACATAATAACCCCACCTCCACGACAGGCATAGACCTTATATCAGTGTAGTCAGGGCAACACATTGTCTGTGTAGAGACTGCGGGTTACTCACATCAGCGATTGGTTGTCATTCATAGAGCCGTGAAATTGACAAGAACGCCGGGATGTGTGGGGAGCTCCAGCTAGAGCCCAGCTACGCCCTAGGGTCTTGGTCTCTGCTCCCAGCTCAGCTGCTGCTCAGGGTCCCCAATCCCAGCAGGACTGGACCTGCCCGGCTCCCCACTCCGTGCTCAGATTTTTGGTGAGGTTGAGTAAGGAGACATGATTTTAAAGGCCTAGTTTGGCATGTTGTTAGAGAATGAAAACATTTTGAGATAAATTTAAAAGGTGTATTTAATATATGAGTAGGTTAAGAAAAGAGCATTTAAAAAGAGTTAAATAAAAGAGAAAAACATAAAGGAAACTGCCATGTACTCTGAGCTGTGAACCCAGCTGATGGAAGAATCCACTTTCATGATTCATCTTCCCGGGGGAAGGGCAGAACATCCAACGTATCTTATCCTCTTTCACATCCCACAACAGTCCGTCGGGTGTCGATGGACCTTTCCTGTCGGGAAGGATGTAACACCTTCTGCTGGAGACCGGCAAGTCACACCAGTTAACGTCCCTCTCCTGTCTGGTGGTTTACACGCTCACAGAGGCTCACAGTACAACTGCTCCATAAATGACAATCAACAGCCGATGTAAGTAACCCGCAGTGTCTAACTCAGTAGCATAAACCGAGCCAGAGGGTGAGATTCTGCCACTTTGACTCACTATGAGAAGTACCTTAATTTGCAGCTGGTCCCTTTGAAATGAATGAGGCTGCTTGTGGGGGAAGGTATAACCCAGTATGGATTAGCATGGCAGAACCCAGCCCTATTGCATCGGGAGGTTTTTGTAAGCTAGCTTCCATCCTCAGCCAACGTGAGAAACAACATTTTCAGAGGAGGAAAGGGGGATTTCCTGTTAAAACCAAGTTCCGCACCAGCCTAGGGTTAACCTCAAGAGAACATGTATTCGGACTCTCTTTGTACTAGTTAGAGGAAAGGGCCGAAAGGCAAAGAAATATATGTGGGATAAGGCAAGAGATCCCTATGCTTCCTGTTTCCTTAGATTCGACCCTCCCTATCCAGCATCTGTCATCTGGTACGGTTGATCTTCCCATAAAGGGTCCCTCCGACCGTGAATAACAAGGAATCAGTCGTGATAAGGTGAAAGACAAATGAAGTGTATTGTGGGATTGGTGTACAATGAATGGGACAAAGAAAAGGAGGGAGTAAACAGTAAAATTATGTAAGACAGTGATTTTCCCCAAATAAACTCTATAAACAGGTAAGTTAACCCCTTAAAAGAAACCTCCTTCTATAGATCAAGCGTCGATTGTTGCCTAGGACCTCAATCCTCTGGCTAGTTGAAAGCCATTGGAGAGGAGCTCCAGGGAGTCCCTTGATGTTCCTCTGGGTCTGTAGAAGAGTAGATGGTCCATCGCGGGACAGCAGCTGAAGGTGGATAATGGTAAGTGGGATGTGGCTGTCTGTCCTTCTCTTCTCCTTGCAGGTGATGACAAAGTAGAAGCAGAACTGTGGAAGGAAAACCCGAGCCCCCTCTACCACTAGGATGGGGAGGTGAGTGCAAGTCAGACCCTCACTGTCACTCAGATGGACAGCAACTGAGCAGTGCTCGGGGCAGATTTATATAATCTGGCCTGATAAATCCCGTAGAAGGAGCAGAAAGAGTTTTCCTTTCTGGGAAACCCTGTGGAAAAGGCGGTAAAAACCAGTTCTATCTAGAAGTTCTTTACCACTCCTGAGGAGAAATAAAAGGCGGGAAAACTGATCAGCTGGATCACATGGGCACAAACTCAGTTTTGAAAATCAATATGGGATCCTGAAATTATACAAAATGGACATAACCCAACAATCCTCTCCTTGTAGGAGTTATAGCGATAAGCATAACTACTTCAAACATATAAAACAGATACTTAAACTAACAATCCCAAAGCACTAATATCAAATGATACCCTGGGTGTCCTCTTATCATTTTCTTTTTTATACATACAAAAGCCAATAGTTAACATCACCAGATATATCAACATAACACCTTGTATGATTAACAATACACCAATGGGGTGTAAGACGATATTCCAAGCGGATCTGATATCACCTAAGTTATTATAGAAGATAACTTCCCACCAATGAGCTGGAGTGTGGGGTTCCATGCGGAGCAGATAAAGCACACGACCAATGTGGTTGCAAGCTGAATCCGAATTCTGTTTATTGCAAGCTTTCTTTTATAGTTTTTCTCTACATTACATAACACAATTAGGCTATAATAACACATCTACGGATTGGACAAGAAGGAGAATCATGTGTTTATCACATGTATAGCCCCACACCAATTGGTTCAACCGCTTCTTACATAAGGCCATGATTTATTACCTTGTTTACCTCATCTTATATAATCCCTAGACCACCAGGGGGCCTTACATAAGGCCATGATCATCTTATATAATCCTAGACCACCAGGGGGCCTTACATAAGGCCATGATCATCTTATATAATCCTAGACCACCAGGGGGCCTTACATAAGGCCATGATTTATTACCTGGCAAGTGTCCCATCGTGACCCTTACCTCCTCATGGAACTTCCCATTAGGTTGGTGTAGGGATGATACATCCCCACACCTCCCCCCTTTTTCTTAAATAAGGCCTATAGGAGGGTCCAACTAACATTAGGACAATTACTAGCCACCTGACTACTTTTTTTGAACCTATAAAACTGACGACAGGTGACATTTAACAACTGGGAAATATATGGAGAACTATTAAAAAACATAACATTACATAAATACCCACGAAAACCATTGGGGTGTAAATAAGGATAGCCAATAAGACATGTTCTAAAGGGATCCGATGGGGTGGCCATGGACAAGCAAAAAGGGCTTCTTGGCCAGTCTGGTTCGCCCAGGTGACCCAAACATTTTGTCGTGGGTTAACAAAAGGTACAGAGTTTGGACATACAAAGACCCCTGCTCCTATAATAAGGAGTCCGAACAAATAGAAGTACAGCGTTATTAGGTGTTTAGGCTGTGACAAACAACAAGTGCAAGTCCGGTGCCGCGGGGTCGTCGTTTGGCTTCTGCATGGCGGCGTCCAGTGGCCGGTGCATGGACACGTTATTCCGTCCAGTGCACCCAATCGCGCAGCCCCACAAACCACAACGAGGACAGGGGGTAGCTACATCATTCGCCGGAGGGATCTTATCCGGTGTTTTTTTCCTATATGTCCTTTTAAAGTTAGATAAGCCTGGCTCCACCATTTTTTCCAACCTATTTCGCAACTGCTCACCCTGCCCCGGAAACTCCGCCCGGAACTTTGGGGTACAAACATCACTGGTGACAGGAAAGCCGGGCTGGTTCAGGGCTCGCAATGTGTGGGACTGCGGGGGATGGCTCTCACCGGCCAAATGGGACAACTGATTCAGCATGTCCTGTAGCTGAAGGCCCTGTCTGTACATTTTCGCCCGAAATTTTTGTAACTTATCCCCTTCTGGGCTTGAGACCTCCATTTTATCCGCGGGGTCATCCGGTAACGGGACGATACTAGGATCAGCTTCGGGTGCACTGGGGATGAGTGGTATGATAGTGTCCTCACCCCCAAAGAACTCACGGGCTCCCACCGGCAACACATAAGGCGGCTCCTTTTTTGGCCGAAAAAGGTCATTAATGGCCAACTGGACCTCGGCTTCTGCCACAAGCGTCTCTATCAGTTTCTTAGATTTGCACCATATTTGGCTCAATGACACGACCTCCTTGTTGCCGTGAGAGACCGACTCCCAGAGGTCAGAGCCTAGACTTTCCCAGACTGCCTTATCAAAGACAGTATCAGGAGTAACAAAAAACCCGCGTCTCTGCCCCCATTTCAACAAACGGGACAACGCGTCAGAGGGAAGCTTCTCTCCCCGCTTTTTAGCGATGCGTAATAAAAAATCATGCACCGTCTCCTCCTCTGCAGACAAAGCAGAGCCCATTTTAATAAATGCAGCCGCTTACCTGTGAGCTCACGAACGTCTCTCTCGGACGACCAGGAGCCGGTATCCTCCGGTACCTCCTGCCGCGGCTGCCACCTCCGCCTTTTCTCACCGAACGCTTCAGTCGGCTGTGAGCTCACGAACGTCTCTCTCGGACGACCAGGAGCCGGTATCCTCCGGTACCTCCTGCCGCGGCTGCCACCTCTGCCTTTTCTCAAACCATGTTCAGTTTTTGGTCGTGCTCCAGTTGACACTGAGCTTGGCAAACCATCTAAATCTTGGTAGCCTGCCCTCTTATTCCCACAGATTCCCTTTCTCTGATGATCTCTGTGAAGAAGGCCTGTCTCCACCTTAACAGGGCATGGCTGTTTGCGCTTTTTGGTAGAAGGAGTGCTGGAAGGAGAAGAGCCAGCACTGAGAGCCTCTTCAATATCTAAATTCAATTGTTCCAGTTTCTTCATGAGAGATGACATAGAGTCTGACCACTCAGATCCTTTTTCTGGTTGGATCTGCTTTCTCTTTGCTCAGCTTTTGAGACAACACCTGTTGGGTCTACTGTCTGAGAACATTGATCCCTGCTCCACTGGCGGCTGTGTCTAGTATGATCTCTGCTAGCTCACTCTGGGCAAAGTCCTGGCTGCCTTGATGTCCAAGCCGAATCACGTCGGGGTCACCATTTGTGGGGTTCCATGCGGAGCAGATAAAGCACACGACCAATGTGGTTGCAAGCTGAATCCGAATTCTGTTTATTGCAAGCTTTCTTTTATAGTTTTTCTCTACATTACACAACACAATTAGGCTATAATAACACATCTACGGATTGGACAAGAAGGAGAATCATGTGTTTATCACATGTATAGCCCCACACCGATTGGTTCAACCGCTTCTTACATAAGGCCATGATTTATTACCTTGTTTACCTCATCTTATATAATCCCTAGACCACCAGGGGGCCTTACATAAGGCCATGATTTATTACCTTGTTTACCTCATCTTATATAATCCTAGACCACCAGGGGGGCCTTACATAAGGCCATGATTTATTACCTGGCAAGTGTCCCATCATGACCCTTACCTCCTCATGGAACTTTCCATTAGGTTGGTGTAGGGATGATACATCCCCACACTGGAGTAGTCTCTTCTTTTATTCTTTTTATGTCTGTTATGGAGTGTTATACCATCAATAATGTTTTTGCCCCTTCCTTTTGTAGATTATCTATATATCGGGCAAGCTTTGGATGCACCAAAAGTTTTTCAAAGGCCTCCAAATCTGTGCCAACATGGATGGGCATTGACTCATCATACAAAGGGTAAGTATACAGGATGGTTTCCGTAGTCACTCTATGTATGGTTACATTAACATCCCACCCATAGATTTGTATCACTTGGCATAGACTTAGGTTCCCTCTTTTAACATGACTAACCTTGTAGAAATTGTTTACAAAGAAATAAGGACACAGGCTCCTAATACAAAAGCAGTGTTGATCTACTTGTACCACAGTAGAGGCACGGCTGACAGAACGATGAAAAACCTCGTATAAGCAGGTACCTTCTTCAGGACTTAAATGTGTTTCATCCTCGTCCCACACTTGCGTGGTACAAGTGTATCCCAGATCTAATTGGTTAACACAGGCCTGTAGGTTAATGGGAGTGTACTTATTTTCCTTATTGATATGCATCCATTTATGTTCTTCAATAGGCACAAGTAAGGACTTGGAATACATGCCTAAAGATATTAATGGATGTATTTTCTCCTCCTTAGCCAATTTCAAAGATAAAATCGAAGCCATGAGAGTGTCATTTTGGGGAAAATAAGTAAATGTGAGCAATTGCCACCATTAGTGATATAACTTTTCAAAGTCACTAGCATGTTCATAAATTATTTTCTTTAACTCTCTTGGCAGCTGTTGATTTAAACCATCTCACACAAGTGACTTTGCCACACTAATTAACCACTGCTGAGCCTCGATGCGCGAAACGCTTCTGAGAGATTTGATTGCAACCCGCTCAGAGCACCCAATATTTGGAAGTTGTTTTGCTGCTGCATCTCGAGCCAGCGTGGAAGAATATTCACTATGTCAAATGCGATAGATGCCAGGCTTTGGAATGCCGGAGTGAGGGGTTCTGGGAGGGGGGCTGCATCATGGCCCAATTCTCCTGTACACTTAGCCAAATATTGCTGGTCCACAGCATTAAGTTCCCCCAAACCAGCTCCCATTCCGCCTAATAAGGTTGCTCCCAAATCTTGTTTCTTCCTCTTGATTACTGAAGAAGTTGGAGGCAACACTCCCTTTAGCCACGCTCTCCACCCCATGATTAGCGGAGAGATATAATGAGCAGAAGGGGTGTACAGTGTGGCAACAGATAATTGAGTTGGCATGATTAATTGTTTTATAGAGTATTGCAGATTTATCATTAGACTTCTAGTTATATCCCTCTTTACCACGAATGGTCCTACTTGGTACCTAGAGGGTGATGGCATTACTTGTATCTCTTTCCCAACCCTAAGTTCGAAAGGAGCTTCAAATGTCCATTCTCCAGAATGGTTCAGGAAAATATTCAATGTCAATGTATTAGAACATAACTTAGCAAACGGAATATTAACATCTTCTACTGGACAGCATTTAGATTTAATATACTCTTTCATGGACATATTGTAGTTAAACTCATGGTAAGTAGAAAACAAGTTCATCACCATATCATCATGATTAGGGGATTTTATATGGATATTCCCATATTTTATCTGACCATCTTGATGATGTATTATGACAGACAAAGACATTTCTCCAGGTGATACCACGGATGGGGATATGATATTTAATAAAGAGCATCTAGTGAGGTCCCTAGAACAGTAAGAAAAAGTCTTTGTGGGGACCTGCCATACACGTTCGGGGAGAGATTAGCATATAGGGCCAAAAACCTGGGTTGAATGCTGCAGATGTTTGGTGACAGCTAGACAGCGCAATCCCTTTGATTTATATGCAGATAATGTGGCCCATTGCTTTTCCTCATCTCTTATTTCTCTTCCAAATCGCATCCCTTTTCTTAGCCCTATGTCCTCTATTCTTCTTGGTCTTGCTGTAGCTCTCTATCCACGTCTCCAATCCCAGTGCAAGGCATCAGAGCAAAGACTGAGGGAAATGGGTATGTTTGGTTAGGAAAAGAGAAGATTAAGGGGGGATATGACAGCAATCTTCAAACACTTGAAAGGTTGCTGTCAGGGTTCCCTCCCCACTCTGAACTCTGGGGTACAGATGTGGGGACCCGCATGAAAGACCCCCTAAGCTTATATTTCACCATCTTAGGCTAAAAACTTCCCAAAGGCACAAATTCCTTTCCTTGTCCTTATATGGGAACCCCAAGGCTCCAGTCTCTTCAGGACCATGGGTTCGAATCCCACCTCTACCACCAGCTGTCACGGAGTAGGTGGAAGTCAGGGCCCTGCACCCCTCTTCCTGGGATTCACCGTGACTCTCAGCCAGCCAGTAAAATGAAAGGTTTATTGGACAGTAGGAACGCAGTCTAAAACAGGGCTTGTAGGTACAGCCAGGACCCCTCAGTCAAGTCCTTCTGGGGGGCAGGGAGCTTAGACGCCAGCCTTGGGGTTCCCTGCATTGCACCACCCAGCACAAAACTGAAAACAAAACCCCCTCCAGCAGCTCTCTTCCCCCTCCCCCCAGCTCCTCGTCTCCTTTGTCCAGTCTCCTGGCCAGAAGGTGTCACTTCTCCTAACCCGCCTCCTGGCTCAGGTTACAGCTCAGGTAGCTTCCTGCAAGGGAAGTCCCCCATCCCCAGTGTAACTCCCCTGCAACATTCCCAGGTCAAATCCGCCCTGCTCCCTGCTCCGTCACAGCCTCTACACCCCCTTTCCTGGGAGGGCGTGAGAATTATATACCAATCAATAGGTTAACAAAGTCAGCACAGACCAACCCCTTTGGTTTTTAAGACACTAAAATCAAGCAGGTTCTTAAAAGAAGAATTTTATTTTTTTTAAAGTAAAAGAAATCACACCTGCAAAAATCAGGATGGAAGGAACTTTTTACAGGGTAATAAAAAGATTTAAAACACAGAGGATTCCCCTCTAGGCTCAAGTTCAAAGTTACAAAAAAAAAAAAAAAAACAGGAATAAACCTCCCTCTTAGCATAGGGAAAATTCACAAGCTAAAAGAAAAGATAATCTAACACATTTCCTTGCTATTACTTACATGGTGTCTGTTTTCTGCAGCGCTCTTTGAGATCCATCATGTAGCCACAAAAATTACTTATTGTGATGCTGGAGAATCAGGATTCAGAAGTTCCCTGAGCTTGGGGCAGCTGAAGGGCAGGGGAAATGCAGCACTAGAAACCCTGAGCTCCCTGCGTGTGTCCCTGTGACTTTAGCCCGGGCGTCTCACCTCAGACTCTGCTCCTAGGTGACGTGCTGACAAAGCTCCCCAGGGGCTGGAGGTTTTACGGTGGGAACCTCTATTAATTTTTCACAAGAAAGGAAGTCGTGGGATGAGGCCGAGCGGTTCTGTGTCTCTCAGGACTCGCACCTGACCTCTGTCTCCTCCCAGGCAGAACAGGTGAGTACAGGAAGCTCCTAGGGGCTTGGATAATGGGTCAGTGCCTTGTTTCATACCAGAAGGAGGTGGAAGGTGGCAGCTGAGGTTGGAAACTATCGGAGAGGATGTCAAGCCTTGGAACCTGACTCTGGGGATTCACCCATCAGTTTAAAAGAAGAGATGGGCAGAGGAACAGTCCCAGGATCTGGACTTCCCACAGTCTGGGATGTTGGGGGAGGGGGATTTGAGGTTAGGCTCATTTCTGATTTTCCGTATTTCCAATCCCACCCTCCGGCAGGACTAGGCTTTGCACCCAGTTCTCTCCTCCGAGCTTTTCCTCCTCCAAGGGCAGGGCGCTGGTGTGAACTCTGAGGTGCCCGTCAGTCACTGCCGCAGCCCAGCTCTGAGGGGCTGTGGGGGGAGTGTTCTGAGACAGGTCGCTGCTGGTAGCCCCAGGCAGATACAGATGCAGACACAGACACAGAGATGCTCCAGGACCCCCTCAGGGTCTCCCAGCTAGTCACTGTCAGCGTTGGGGGCAGGACACCGTGTCTCCCACTGCCCAGTGCCCTGCTCACACCACCAGACGCCCTTTCCTCTCCCCCAAATCTGTTCAGCCCAGGCAGCTGCGGCTGCATCCTGCAGCCTCTCTTGGGTGACCTGGACATGCTGCGAACTGTGTTGTGCAGGAGTTTCTCTCCAAGGAGACCAAGGAAGAAAGTCACTGGATTGGACTCACCGACCTGGGGACAGAAGGCAGCTGGCGCTGGGTGGATGGCACAGAATACAGAGCAGACGCAAGCAGGGGGTGAGTAAAGCTTGAGAGAAGTGATCATTCATTACACGTTTGGTCACAAGCTCTTTCGGGCAGCGTCTGTACGGCCCCTGGTGTCTATGCAGCACCCGGCACAGCGGGCCCGATCCTGAGGGAGGCCCCCGGGCGCTGCCACAACAGCAGTGAATCCTCTCAGGAATTTCTGCTAATGCCCCTTTGCTCAGAGCAGGAGCCTAAACACGGAGTGTGTGTTCAGTGCCACGGAGACCCAGGGCCAGAGCCTCCCCTGGGGTAACTCGGCATTGACTTGAATGAACCACAGGGATTTACACCAGCTGAGGATCTGGCCCCAAGTCAACTCAGTACAGCCAGGTGAGTCTGGAGTGAGCGGCAGGTTCACACTCTCCTGGGGATTGCACTGCGCTCTCCCCTCTGTCAGGCTGGGGAAGGGGAGGCTGTGGGGCGGGGGCATGGCCGGAGCCAGCTGCAGTCGGTGCAGTGACCTCAGTGGGCTGTGGACGAGGCCCATAAGCAGGGCCATGAGAAGTTAATGACTGACCCCCGCTGCCCTCTCTTCCCGTTCCTGCATTCCCATCTCGGGGGTGCTTGGGACGTGCTGTGCCACGTGCTTTGATTCTGGTCACTGAGATCAGAGTTGCTGCTGTCAGCATTTGGGGCCACAGACTGAGTTGGGCTCTTTGCTGGCCTGTCAGGCACAGGGCAGTTGCTACCATCTGCCATCAGAAGCCCTTCGTTACCAGGGCCACAAGTGCTGTAGAGAACTCTGAAGGGTGGCCGGGGGGTGGATCGCTGCAATGTGTCATTGCTGGGTGTCTTGGTCCCGTACCAACAACAGAGTCTGTAGAGCAGAACTGAGCTCTGGAATTGGTTGTGGTTCTTCTCTGAGACATTAACACTCTGATCTGTAGGTTCTTGGAGGAGAATCAGCCAGACAACTGGCATCAGGGGACAGAAGGCAGAGAAGACTGTGTTGAGACCCGCTCAAGCAACTTGAATTTGTGGAATGATGCCAACTGCACTCTGTCTTTCAGGTGGATTTGTAAGCAGGCCCATGGACAGGCTGGGATATGAATAGTATATACCTCGATAGTATTCATCACCATGTATTTTTGACAGGTTTCCATGCTCCATTTAGGACTTATGTCCTGCCCTCTGTTCTCGTTTCTGTTGGTGTCAAGGTTTGGTGCTGTTGGCCATTTTGAAAAAAAAAGTTTGATTATTTTTTGTTTGGATGGGGGAATGTTGCGTGTTTGTGTTTTGAAACATTTGGTTGATTGTTTAGAGAAAAAGTTTGAAAGAATAGAGTGAGAGATCTTAAAGATTAAAGAAAGAAAGATTTGGTAAGGGTTAGAGGGGGAAAAAGCAAAGAAAGATTGTTTGCTTAGGTTTAGTAAGAAGAGATTATTTTAAAGGTGTAGTTTGACATATTATTAAAGAATAGAAAGAGAACTTAAAGAAGAATAAAGATTTTTCTTTTTAAAGGGTTAGTTTGAAAGAAGAGAGGCAAGTTATTAAAGAAAAGAAATTTTTGGTGAGTAGGAGAAGGAGAGGTGTTTTTAAAGGACTAGTTTGGTATGTTATTAAAGAATAAAAATATTTGAGATAAATGTAAAAGGTGTATTAAATATAAGGGTAGGTTAAGAAAAGAGCATTTAAAAACATGAAATAATATTAAAAATAGGTTAAAAAAGAACACATGGCAAAATGGCATTTACTAAGGCAGAGACTATTTAGTAAGCTCCTGGTAAAACTATAAAGGTTGGTTAAGAAAGATTCGTTTAAACTATTAAATACAAGGACAGGTTAAGAAAAGAGCATTTAAAAAGTCTTAAATAAAAGAGAAACATATAAAGATTGGTTAAAAGAGAGAACAGGGCAAGAAAAGCCCCTTTGCAAAGGGAAGGATAGACAGCACGTGGTTGAGTCAGAGAAAGAGAGAGAGAGAGATCTTACCCTTGCGGCTGTTCCTGGGGAAAGAGGCAACTTCCCAGGTTCACAGCCCCTCAGGATAGTTATCTCCACCTTTGGATCGGACCGATCAGAGGCTGTTCTACAGCTGGGTCATAGATTACATTTTTCTGAACCAATCCTACAGTCCCAAGGTTTTTAAAAAGGAGCCATCTCCCTCTCCCACCCCCTTTAACTGCCTTATTCTTATCTAAAAAAGCAGACCCCAAGCGTCTTTCCCATCATGTTGTCCTCTTATATAGGGACTTTAATAAAGGTTAAAACCATAGGCCCTTAGTAACAAACAATTTTTAAAAGTTTTCCATTATGTTTTAGACTAACATTGGTTATTTTTTAGTGAGGACAATTTGAAGCTGTAACAAAGCGGCTGTTAGCAAAAACACAGAGAACCTGTTTATGAAAGTAATTTATAGTGATAAAAAAGTTTTCCCCTATGTTTTAGACTAACATTGGTCATTTTTTAGTTAGGACAATTTGAAGCAGCGTGCTTCTTCCGCAAAGCTCATTAGCAAAAACAGCCTTTGTGAGCCAGTGGATTAGAGATAAGATAAGGAGGAGCTTCTATTTAAACAGGTCTGATGATTAAAGATGGCTGCACCTCGAAGGCCCTGGCCAACACTGGCAGTCAAGCCTCTCTGAAGAGACGTATCTATGGGACCTGAAGAGTGTTTGAGACGGGGAACGGGGAGACAGGGATAGTGAACAACACCTGTACCCACAAGAACGACGCGGAGGAGAAATACAAGGCCAGACCCCTGGGCCAAGATTTCTTTGAGACTCTGGACCCCAGCCAGGAGAACCCAAGCGAATCAAACAAAGGGCTGTACGGAGAGGAGGCACAGGTACGTTGTATGTAAGAATGTTCAAGGGATGGTTTGGCAGGGACCCAGTCACCGGTGCTCGGTTGGCTAGAACCTTTTGGATCACGCCTGCACAGAGACGTATTGCATTTGTTGTTGTTTGTTGTTTTTAAAAGCGTATGTGGAAGGGGTCTCTTGACACACTGTGTAAAAGGTTTTAAAGCATGTTATGAAAAAGTACAAAAATGCCTTACACGTATTTCTTCCTGTAAATTTTTGAGCAGCTGAGCGATGGTTCCTCAGAGGACTTGGCGGTTCTGGACACCGAGAGCTCCGAAGGGTCCAGCGGATTGGGCCTGATCTGTTTTGGCCCAGACCCAGAACCAGATGCTCAACAGAATGCCGAAACAGCGGCGGATGCTTATTCTATAGGCCTGTACTATCTAACGTTGAGGGGGAAATTCGGTATTAAGCCGGTGCGAGTTCATAACCGTCAAACCGTGATGCATGCAATTGTGCGAGCAGCTGTGCACGGAATCATCAAGCACTGCCTGAGAGAGAAACAAAATGAAGATTGTCCTGGGTGCAGCATAGATGCCCCCGGTCAGAGGCATCACGACTGCGTGTACTGGTCTTTAGATGTAAACTGTAAAATTAAAGACATTAGCAGTAGTTTGTGTCTGGAGAGTGTGTTAAATATCATCATCACATTGGGATACGCACTGCAGTGCCTCTGTTTAACCCGGGAACATTTAGCTCTAGGGGCAGAATTGGTGGAGAAAGTGACAGAGGCCAAGGACCCAAATAGCATTTCAGATGAAATCTTCAAACCGACAGATAAAGGGGGAAAAGTTAAGGGGTGGGATGTTCTGCAGATAGGCTATCTCTGAGCGTCATGCAGTCACAAAGTGTTTTCTTTTGTCTTTTACAATCAGTAAATGGAATAAAATACTTGTTACAACTGATTATGACTCTATCTGATTATGTTAATTATTGGTTTCTGTATGTATAAAAAAGGAAACGGTAAGAGGACACCCAGGGTACAATTTGATATTAATGCCTTGGGATTGTTAGTTTAAGTATCTGTTTTATATGTTTGTAGTAGTTATGCTTATCGCTATAACTCCTACAAGGAGGGGATTGTTGGGTTATATCCATTTTGTATGTTTGGTATAATTTCAGGATCCCATATTGATTTGCAAAATGGCCTTTGTGCCCATGTCATCTAGCTGATCACAGTTTTCCCACCTTTTATTTCTCCTCAGGAGTGGTAAACAACTTCTAGATAGACCTGGTTTTTACCGCCTTTTTCACAGGGCTTCCTAGAAGGGTTTTTCTGCTCCTTCTACAGGGTTTCCCGAGCCAGATTATATAAATCTGCCCCGAGCACTGCTCAGTTGCTGTCCATCTGAGTGACAGTGAGGGTCTGACTTGCACTCACCTACCCATCCTAGTGGTAGAGGGGGCTTGGGTTTTCCTTCCACAGCTCTGCTTCTACTTTGTCATTACCTGCAAAGAGAAGAGAAGGACAGACAGCCACATCCCACTTACCATCATCCACCTTCAGCTGCTGTCCCCCGACGGACCATCTACTCTTCTACAGACCCAGAGGAACATCAAGGGACTCCCTGGAGCTCCTCTCCAATGGCTTTCAACTAGCCAGAGGATTGAGGTCCCAAGAAACAATCAATGCTTGATCTATAGAAGGAGGTTTCTATTAAGGGGTTTATGTACCTGTTTATAGGGTTTCAGAGTAGCAGCCGTGTTAGTCTGTATCCGCAAAAAGAAGAACAGGAGTACTTGTGGCACCTTAGAGACTAACAAATTTATTAGAGCATAAGCTTTCGTGGACTACAGCCCACTTCTTCGGATGCATATAGAATGGAACAAATATTGAGGAGATATATATACACACATACAGAGAGCATAAACAGGTGGGAGTTGTCTTACCAACTCTGAGAGGCCAATTAATTAAGAGGAAAAAAAAACTTTTGAAGTGATAATCAAGCTAGCCCAGTACAGACAGTTTGATAAGAAGTGTGAGAATACTTACAAGGGGAGATAGATTCAATGTTTGTAATGGCTCAGCCATTCCCAGTCCTTATTCAAACCGGATTTGATTGTAGGGAGGATTCTGTGGGTTAGTATGCTGTTCAGAGGTATGTTGGAAATATTCTTTGAGTCGGAGACGTCGAAAGTAGGATTCTAGGTCACCGCAGAACTGTATCATATTCATTAAGGACTGGGAATGGCTTAGCCATTACAAACATTGAATCTATCTCCCCTTGTAAGTATTCTCACACTTCTTATCAAACTGTCTGTACTGGGCTAGCTTGATTATCACTTCAAAAGTTTTTTTTTTCTCTTAATTAATTGGCCTCTCAGAGTTGGTAAGACAACTCCCACCTGTTTATGCTCTCTGTATGTGTGTATATATATCTCCTCAATATATGTTCCATTCTATATGCATCCGAAGAAGTGGGTTGTAGTCCACGAAAGCTTATGCTCTAATAAATTTGTTAGTCTCTAAGGTGCCACAAGTACTCCTGTTCTTCTTTTTATAGGGTTTATTTGGGGGAAAATCACTGTCTTACATAATTTTACTGTTTACTCCCTCCTTTTCTTTTCCCCATTTATTGTACACCAATCCCGCAATACACTTCATTTGTCTTTCAACTTATCACGACTGACTCCTTGTTATTCAAGGTTGGGAGGGACTCTTTAAGGGAAGATCAAACCAACCAGATGACAGATGCTGGATAGGGAGGGTCGAATCTAAGGAAATAGGAAGCATAGGGATCTCTTGCCTTATCCCACATATATTTCTTTCCCTTTCTGCCCTTTCCTCTAACAAGTACAAAGAGAGTCTGAATACATGTTCTCTTGAGGTTAACACTAGGCTAGGGCAGAAATCCCCCTTTCCTCCTCTGAAAATGTTATTTCTCACATTGGCTGTGGATGGAAGCTAGCTTACAAAAACCTCCTAATGCAGTAGGGCTGGGTTCTGCCATGCTAATCCACACTGGGTTATACCTTCCTCAACAAGTGGCCTCATTCATTTCAAGGGGACCAGCTGCAAATTAAGGTACTTCTCATAGTGAGTAAAGGAAACCTCTTGCTGGACCATTGCTTACTTAACAAGTTTTCCTTAAGGGACATGTCATTGTATTATAAATAAGGGGGGAAAGTTTGAGGTAAGTGGGACTCTTTGGGACTGGTCTCTCCTTCTGATTATTGATTAACCAGGTGTGGGTTTTCCCCAGATTTTGCAGCCTTGAGACCCTGTCAGACACATCCCTGCTCCTCTAAAATGCATATATCAGCAACTTCAACACTATTCTTATTAGGAAGGACACGGAGTCAAGCTGCCCTTTCTGTGGCCCCAAACCGCTTCCCCTGCTGACTTGGTTCTTTTTAGCAATAAGCCATAGTGATTTCAGGCACTTTACTGGTTTGCCAAAATCTCCCCGTACACTGGGTGTAGATGACACAAGTTTGCAGATGACACAAGGCTAGGAGGGGAGGATTGCAACACTTAGGAGGTTAAAGCTAAAATTCAGAGGGATCTTGCTAAATTGGAGAACTGGGCTATAGACAACAACCTGAAATTCAAGAAAGACAAATGTAAGGTGCTACACATAGGGAAGAACAACCAAACACACAAATACAGAACGGGGGGAAACTGGCTTGACATCAGCACTGCCGAGAAGGATCTGGGAGTTGTGGTGGATCCCAACCTCAACATGAGTCAGCAATGCGATGCTGTTGCAGAAAAAAACAAATGCAATTTTAGGTCGCATTAACAGAGGCATAGCCTGCAAGTCACAGGAGGTGACAGTACTGCTCTACTCAAAATGGCTTCTTCCCTCTCCTGAGCTCCCTGGGAGGGGCATGTGAATCCCTAGTGATCGCTGGGCAGAGTCAGACTCTGAGTTTGCCTTGGCTCCCCCGAGCTGCCAGCAGACAGAGCCCCAGGAATCTAGGTCATCTCCTTGGGGGTTACACCCGTCCCACGGCTACCAGACACCCATCTCCTCGCTGTTCAGTGAGATGGGGAATCAGGAGCCTGTTTCCAAAGGGGTTCAGGAACTGGGATGCAGCTGTCACAGCAGATACAGCTCTTGGTCCTGCATGGATCAGCCACCAAGCCCCCAGGACTGTCTCTAGCTCCCATGTTTGTAACCTTTCCCCCTGAGCTCTGACCGGCTCGGCTCTCGGTGAGTGTGCGGAACCTGCAATGCTGCCTGTCCTGCCTGGAAACTTCCTGTACAGCCCCAGAGATGGCTACCGAGGCCATGTCTACGCTACAACGTTATGTCGGCGTTCAGCCACCCCAGTTTGTGTATCGCTGGGCATGTGCCCACTTGGCTGCTTGTACCAGTGCTGCTAATACTCACCAGGAGTGCTTGTGTAACACGCTAACCTTTGATTCCACACGTGCCCCCTCTCGTCCCATGTTACCGCTGGAGCAGTGAGCAGGTTCTGTCTCTTTGGACAGCAGAACTCCCACCTGTGGCTGGTCACACACAGGAAAAGATGCGGATTTGGACAGTCGTGGATGCCCATAGGATAGGGCCGACCGTAGGGGCGGGCGATGTGGGTGACTTCCCAGGGTGCCACGGTCGGGGAGGGGGGGGGAGTGTGGTCAAGAGGCAAGGAGCAGGACACAGGCCTGGCCCCACACTGCCCCCAGCCTGCCCATCACCGTGCTTTAGCTGGGTGATGCTGGAGGCCGCACAACACAAGTGGGACCAGGACACAGAGCAGGACTGCCATGGCTGTGGCGGAGCTGGGGGCAGCCCAGGAGAGGAGAGGGCACAGGCTTCCCCAGGCCCAGCCCCTCTGCTGCATGACCTCCGGCAGCCAACCACACGTGCGGCGCCTTTACGCTCTCGCCAGAGCCCCACCCACAAGAGGGGGCCATAAAAGGTTGGGCACAGGGGGCTGGAACAATGTGAATAGTGGGGTGCTGAGAGCCACTGAACCGAACTGTAACCCCTGCGTGGGATGGAAACCGCTTCCAGCCAGGGGGTATGGCAGCCCCCCTAGATCCAGCACCTATGGCCAGGCGCTGCCGACAGAGCGCTGTCTTCCTCTTTCTTCATGGCTCCTTTCCCCATATACCCATGTCTCCCCTCCCCTCCTCCCCCTCCTTCCCCAAACAACCGCCTCTCACCTCCATGCCCTCCCCCTCCTTCCCCATCCAACCATTTCACCTCTCCCCCTCCTTCCCCCATCCAACCTGTTACCAGATTTGCCCATTACTTTGGGGTACGTTCATTTATTTTGGTTACTCTTTGGGGAGGGGGCGGTTCTGTAATTCTATCAATGTACTGCTTGTGTCATGTGTGTTTTCATATGGAGCTCTACTTCTCCCTTCTGCAGGTCCCCTCTCAATGGAGCTATCCTGCAGGACTTAGGTTCCCTAGGGCTGGGGCCCTCGAGCCCCAGAACCGGATGCATGTGCGTGCACACACACACGCACACACACACACAAACACACACACACATTAACAGAGCAAGTCTGAGCGGACCAGGTCAATCAGCACTTTCAAGCTGACCCCTTATCTGTCCCTGGACTCAATGGGCTGGAGGAAGCAGCACTTTCAAGCTGCCCCCCCTTTATGTGCCCCTGGGCTCCATGGACTGGGTCAAACAGCACTTCCAAGCTGTTACCCTTACGCATCCCAGATTCAGCACGTCCCTCTCTCCACTCCCACAGCACAATTGTACTGGCAGTAACCTACTTGGTGAGCAAACCCCACAGTATTTTGGGCCCTGCAGGGATATTTTAAATTAAATTAAAATGCAGAGCCCCCCGGACCGGTGGCCAGGACACGAGCAGTGTGAGTGCCACTGAAAATCAGCTCGCGTGCCGCCTTTGGCACACGTGCCATAGGTTGCCTACCCCTGGGCTAGACAATAGGAGCTGATCACCCTTGGCTCTGGGTGGTGTTTTCTTCCAGGGAGCTCACAATGCAACTAGGCTGCTTCAGTATTTTGAATATCAATCAAGGATTCATTACTAGAATTGGTCTGATAATTGCTGAGCTGGGTGTGGGCAGGCGTAGGTTCATTAGCATCTGGAGCAGAGATCCCCCATGATGCAGTGCTTCCCTGCTTTTCTAGTCTCAGAGTTCAGTGTGGTTCTCTGCTCTCCATTCTGTATGCTACTGGAGAAGACTTAGTCTTGTCACCCTTGTCAGGAGGGGTCTAGGTGTGTCTCCCAACGCCCTTCACTTCTCTCTGCAAGTCTTTTCTCTGACGGGTTTTGGTTTAAGCAGAGGCTGGTGGTGCGGGCAGTATATTTCATCAGTCAGACAGCCTGGATACTGCACCCTGGTTCCCCAAGAACACAGAGCTGACAGTTATCAAACCGCCTCTCCCCCCACCCCGCCCCTTCCTTCCCCCATCCAACCATCCCTCCCCTCCCCTCCCGTATCCTCCCCTCCTTCCCCATCCAACCATCCCTCCCTTCCCCTCCCCTGCCCTCCCCTTTCTTCCCCATCCAACCACCTCCCCCCTCCCCTACCCTCCCCCTCCTACCCCACCCAACCACCTCTCCCCTCAACCCCTCCCACTCCCCCATCTAACCACCTCTCCCCTCCCTCCCCCTCCCCATCCACCCCCATCCAACCACCTCTCCCCTGCACCCCACCCCCATCCTTCCTCCCTCACCTCCCTGCCCCTCCCCCAGAGATGCTGTCAGAGGGAGGCTCTAACCCAGCAGGCTGCTGAAAGGACCCACAGGCCAGTGATCAGGGGCTCAGCTCAGCGCAAAGGCAGGAGAATGGAGGATGAGAATATCTATGACGACATGGAGATGACGGAAGCTGCTCCCCAGCCCAAAGGTAAGCACAAGAGGCTGCACTGGACCCTGGACTCCCACAAGCCTTTCCTTGGCTTTGCGGTCTCTGCAGAGTGTTCTGGGCAGCGATCGCTTGCTCCACTGACCACGTCCCCAGAGCTCAGCCGTGTGCTGGCTAGACAGCCCCACGGGCAGTGGGTGAGGGTGCTCGGTCAGTGCTTCCCAGTGCATTCTCTCCCCTGCCAGTCCCCAGTGGGAGAAGGGCACAGGTGGGAGAGATGGGAATCCCTGTCCAGCATCCCAGCCTCCTGCTGGCCAGCGCAGTGCCATGGGCTGGCCATAAAAGCCATCCAGGCTCCCCCTCCCCAGCTCACTGCCACCATCAGCCTCTCCCAGGAGGAGATCACCAGGGTCAAATCCTCACAGCCCCTATCTCTGGGGACCAGCTCCCTCTCATCCCCCTGTTTCACAGTGACACCTCCTTTCCTTACCCTCTGCCCCTTCCCTGCTCGAGCACATGCTTCTAACCGTGAGCAGGGGGAGGGAGATGCTAGCTGTGTTAGTAGAGAAGGGTTTTCCCCAGGGCTCGGGGATGAGGGAAGGGAACCTGTTCCTCCAAGGACAAGGAGCAAATGGAGCTGGAAGTTCTGAGATAAGGACCAGGCTATTTTCCTAAAGCTCCCAGCACAAGGGGCCCCTCTCAGTGCTTTGGCTGGGTGACTGGGCAACCAAATGGCAGATGAAATTCAGTGTTGATAAAGGCAAAGTAACGCACCTTGGAAAACATAATCCCAACTATACCTATAACATGATGGGATCTGAATTAGCTGTTTCCACTCAAGAGAGGGATCTTGGAGTCATTGTGGAGAGTTCTCTGAAAACATCCACTCAATGTGCAGCAGCGTCAAAAAATCCAACAGAATGTTGGGAATCTTTAAGAAAGGGACCAATAATAAGAGAGAAAATATCATATTGCCTCTATATAAATTCATGGTACACCCACACCTTGAATACTGTGGGCAGATGTGGTCACCCCATCTCAAAAAAGATCTATTGGAATTGGAAAAGGTTCAGAAAAGGGCAACACAAATGATTAGGGGTATGGAATGGCTGCCATATGAGGAGAGATTAATAAGACTGGGACTTTTCAGCTTGGAAAAGAAACAACTAAGGTGGGATATGACTGAAATCTATAAAGTCATGACTAGAGTGGAGAAGGTAAATAAGGAAGTGTTATTTACTCCTTCTAATAACACAAGAACTAGGAGTCACCAAATGAAATGAATAGGCAGCAGGTTTAAAACAATCGAAAGGAAGTATTTCTTCACACAATGCACAGTCAACCAGTGGAACTCCTTGACAGAGGATGTTGTGAATGCCAAGAGAATAGCAGGGTTCAAAAAAGAACTAGGTAAGTTCATGGAGGACAGGTCCATGAAAGAAGCCCTGGAAGGGTTAAGAGACGGGGCTGACAGAAGTGGAGGGTGCGGGTGAGGATGTGAGGTTCAGTAGGCAGGTGCAGCTACGCACCGAGCTCAGCTAGGCTCTCTGCAGCGACAAAGGAAAACACAAGGGGACAATGTAGCCTGCGCTGGGTGACAGAGAAGCTCCTCCCAGAATCTGTTTCAGGAAAGGCTGAGAACTGTAAACTCAGTACATTAGTGAGAGGCAGCTTCACCCTTTGGTTACCGTGAGAGAAGCCACTTCTGCAATGTAAGGGGATTATCTGGGCATCTGAGTGTTATCTGCTGGAACCACACCCTGTGGGGGAGCAGCGCGAGCTAATGGCTGAGGCCCAGATCAGATAGGGAGGGGGTGCAGCAGGCTGAGACTTTCAGGGAGAGGAGAATCTGACAGTCTTGCGTCTCCAAGCAGCTGCCGTTCAGCTTGGGGAGACCAAATCCACATCACACAGAGCACACTTACTTCTGTCTACACATAGATCCTGGCTCGAATGCAGCTCTAGTCTTCTCCCTTTAATGTTCAGGGGAGACACAGTCTTCTGGCTTTGCCCTGTGATTCGCCCCTTGGCTGCCTGGCAGTGAGGAGCCCAGCATCCTGGGGATGGGTTATTAGACAGGGATGCTGGAGAAAGGCCCTTCTGAGCACACTGCTGCTGTCAGCCCCACTTTTCTCCTGCAAAGAATCATTTCCCCTCATTTCACTGCCTCATTGTTTTCATATTTCATAAGTTGGTTCAGGTTCCTTTTCTCATTTAAAAATACTCCTTTGGGCCTGAACTTCACAAGCCCGAAACTTCCCTCTCAAGAAATGCTGAGGCAGGGGGAAATCCTGCTCCCAGATCTCTCTCACAGGACGCCTGCCTGGCACTAGAGTCACTCCTGATTTAGGGAGGGTCGCTTTCCACATTGGAGTTCAGGTCGGTTCTGACCTTATTTGGCCTGATTCCACTGTTGCTGTTAACCACAGTCAGGGAACCACAGACAAAGCCCTGGCTGGGATGATTTAGCTGGGAATTGGTCCTGCTTTGAGCAGGGGGTTGGACTAGATACCTCCTGAGGTCCCTTCCAACTCTGATATTCTATAATTCTATGATTCTATGAATAGGAGGCTGAGCAGGTATTGGATTTGGGGGATGGAGTTTCCTCGGTCAGTGGCATTTGAGCTGTAACTTTCCATGGATACGTTTCTTCTTCTCCTTCAAGGAAATCCTCCCAAGACATCGGTCCCTTGGCGGCCCAGGGCGGGGGGCATCGTCACTGCTGTCCTTCTCCTCCTGAGTCTGGCCCTGGCCACGTCCCTCCTGGCTGTGATGCTTCTATGTAAGTCCAACTGCAGCTCCAAGCCCAACGTTTGCCAACTTCCATACAGGCCAGCTGGCTCGACTGGGGGGGGGAGGGCACCCCCACACTTCAGCAGAATATCGACCGTGTTTCCAGTCTGTCCCTCCAAATAAATCTCCTACTCCAGGGAGTTCGAATGGAGTTGTAAGATCTTGCCCTGCTGGTTTGATACTAGCACAAACTTTCTAAGTCTAACGATGGTCCAGCACCGGCACAGGTCACCTAGGGAGGCTGTGGAATCCCCATCACGGGAGGTTTTTAAGGACAGGTTAGACACCCGCCTGTCAGGGATGGTCTGGGTGAACTTCATCCTGCCTGAGCATCACCTCAGTGACTTCAGATCACATGAGGCAGCCCCACATGCTCAACCTGCGCTCTGAGGGTCACGCTGGGTCCTTTCCTGACCACCTATCACCAGCGTGAGCCTCAGCCCCAGGTCTCCTCATGGCACAATGGAAATGCCCTACGGAGAGACCGGACGGCCCAGTGGTTCGGGCGCTTGTCTGGGGGCTCAGACTGCTGGGTTTAATTCCCTGCTCTGCCAAAGAGTCCCTGCCCTGGAGCCAGCAAACAGAGCTGAAAACAGGGAGTTGGAGTGGAGAGCTCTTGGAGGAGAGGGGAGACAAGCCCCTGATCCTTAGGGGCAGTGAGTGGCACAGACGACGGTGCCTCCCCATGCTGGGGGGCCACAATCAAAAGGGGAGGACACGTGACCGCCCCACTTGTCTCCTCTGCCCAGCGACCCCCCCGCCCATCCCAGGGCCACCATGCACTCCCCACCCCATCAGAGTTACCTTCGGGGTGCTCAGTCCTTCTTCCGCTGCACCTGCAATGGAGAAAGGAACAGCAGAGGGTAGGAGAATGGACATCAAGAGGAAAGAGAGTTCCCCTACCAATGATGCTAACATTCAAGTAGTAGGTGATATTGCCAGTAGCATGACTGTACCTAATCGCGTGAGGAACCCTGGCGAAGCCGAGTGGAAACAACTAAGGTGTCTATACACCAATGTCAGAAGCCTGGGGAACAAAATGGAGGAACTAGATCTACTGGTGCAGGAAGTGAAACCAGATGTTACAGGGATAACAGAAACATGGTGGAATAGTAGCCAGAACTGGAGTACAGACAATGAAGAGTATGTGCCGTTCAGAAAAGACAGAAATGAAGGTGAAGGTGGTGCAGTAGCATTGTATATTAATAATGACTGACCGTAAAGAAATTAGAAGCGCTGGAATGGATAAAATAGAGTATGTTTGGGTCAAAATCACTTTGGGGAAGAAAGCTCCCACAGGCTCCCCTAAGATAGTGCTTGGGGTCTGCTTCAGATCCCCAGGATCCTATCTCGATATGGATAGAGAGCTCCAGAATAACTTTAATGAAATATATACTTCTGAGAGCTGTGTGATTATGGGAGACTTTAATTTTCTGGCTATATATTGGGGGACAAGTGCTAATCATAATAGTAGGGCCCACACTTTCCTGGCTGTGAGAGCTGACAGATTTCTTTACCAAATAGTCACCAAGCCAAGAAGAGGTGATGCCATTTTAGACTGAGTGTTGGTGAGTAGGGAGGACCTCCAGAGAAGAGCTGGTTGTAGGGGACAACCTTGGTTCGCGTGATCATGAGCTAATTCAGTTTCAACTAAATGGAAGGACAAACAAAACTAGGTCTGCAACTAGGGGCCTTGATTTCAAATCGGGAAACTTTTATATATCAACGCAATTAACTAGGGGAATGGACTGGGCTTAAGAACGCAAGGATCTGAAAGTGGGGGAGGCTTTGAATTACTTTAGTCAAAGTTGCAGAAGCTCTCTGAAGCCTGCATCCCAAGCAAGGGGAAAAACTTCCTAGGGAAGGGTTGCAGACCAGGCTGGATGAACAAGCATCTCACACATGTGATTAAGAGAAAGCAGAAATCCTATAAGGAATGGAAGATGGGATGGATCACCAAGGAAAGCTACCTCTTGGAGATCAGAAACTGCAGGGAAAAGTGAGAACTGCTGAGAGCCAAGCAGAGCTGGACCTTGCAAAGGGAAAGGGAAATTAAACCAACAGTAAACGGTTCTATAGCCATATAAACAAAAAGGGACTGCCAAATATGGAGGGTGTGTTGGAGATTGAAGATAATCTAGGCATGGGCAAATGCCTAAACAAATACTTTGCCTCCGTTTTTAATAAACGGAATGCGGAGTTAGGGGTAGTGGCAGGCTGGCTAATGGGAATGAGGATATGGAAGTAGAAATTACCCCATCTGAGGTGGAAGTCAAACTCGAGCACCTTAATAGGACCAATCTGGGGGGCCTGGATAATCTCCATCCAAGAATATTAAAGGAACTGGCACGTGAAATTGAAAGCCCACCAGCAAGTATTTTTAGTGAATCCACAAACTGAGGGGTCAGACCCAGTGACTGGAGAATTGCTAATGGAGTTCCTATTTTTTAGAAAAAGGAAAAAAGTGATCTGGGAAACTACAGACCTTTTAGTTTAACCTCAATTGTACGCTAGGTCTTCGAACAAATTTGGAAGGAGAAAGTAGTTAAGGCATAGAGGTTAACGGTAATTGGGATAAAATACAACACAGTTTTACAAAAGGTAGATCATGCCAGACCCACCTTCTCTTTCTTTGAGAAGATAACTGATTTTTAGACAAAGGAAATGCAGCAGATCTCATCTATCTGGATTTCAGTGGCATTAGATACAGTTCCACATGGGAAATTATGAGTCAAATATGACAAGATGGGGGTTAAAATTGCTGTTAATCCCTACGTGCATGACCGTGCACTTTGCATCAGGAATCATAATACTCAAAAACCAGTGGGAGAACACTTTAACCTGTCTGGCCATTCAGAAAAACTTCAAAACCAGACTCGAACGAGAGACTGCTGAGCTGGAATTGATATGCAAACTAGATACAATCAATTCAGGATTGAATAAGGACTGGGAATGGCCCAGCCATTACAAACATTGAATCTATTTCCCCTTGTAAGTATTCTCACAGTTCTTATCAAACTGTCTGTACTGGGCTAGCTTGATTATCACTTCAAAAACATTTTTTTCTCTTACTTAATTGGCCTCTCAGAGTTGGTAAGACAACTCCCACCTGTTCATGCTCTCTGTATGTGTGTATATATATCCCCTCAATATATGTTCCACTCTATATGCATCCGAAGAAGTGGGCAGTAGCCCACGAAAGCTTATGCTCTAATAAATTTGTTAGTCTCTAAGGTGCCACAAGTACTCCTGTTCTTTTTGCACAACTGAATTTCATCCCATTTCTACTACTCCAGGTTTCAAGGTCGTCCAGCTCTACTCGTATGATATTCCGGTCCTCCTGCACGCTGGCAATACCTCCCAACTCTGTGTCATCTGCAGATTTCATTAGCAAACTCCACTTTTTGTGTCAAGGTCGTTAATGAAAATGTTAAATAAGATTTGTCCGAAGAGCGATCCCTGAGGAACTCCACTAGTAACATCCCTCCAGCCTGACAGTTCACCTTTGAGCATGACTCGTTGTAGTCTCCCATTTAACCGGGTCCTGATCCACCTTTCAATGGGGTCAGGTAGGAATTTTCCCCCAAATCAGATTGGTAGAGACCCTGAGGTTTTTTGCTGCCCTCTGCAGCCTGGGGCACGGGTCACTTGCAGGTCTGAACTAGTGTAAATGGTGGATTCTCTGTAACTTGAAGTCTTTCAATCAGTAACTCAGCCAGAGGTTATGGGCCTGTTACAGGAGTGGGTGGGTGAGGTTCTGTGTCCTGCAGGAGGTCAGATTATGATCATGATGGGCCGTTCTGGCTGAAAGGTCTATGAGACCTGTCTCTGCCTCAGTTCTCCACCTGTAAAACGGGCAGAGGAGACTTCCCCCTACTTCACAGGCTTGTCATGCGACATTAAATAATATATTAAAGACTGTGAGGTGCTCAGATACTGCACTGAAAGGACCCAGAGGCGTACGACGGATCGCGGGAAAGGTTCCGCAGACAGCACTTAGATCACAAGTCTGTTGATGATGCACAAGCTGGAAGAGAAGCTGGCTCCCTGGGGCATCGCTGGTTTGGCCCTGCAGCGCTAAGGGAAGTGAAGGCTGATTTTTAGGGACAGATGCTCTGCAGGTGTCAATCGAAGTAGCTCCTCCGAAGTCAGATTGACACCATCTGAGCAGCTGGCCAGTAGTCCTGCTAGCCCAGATCCTCAGAGGCATTTGGGTTCCTGGTTTCCACTGGAATCACTGGGAGTTTGGGGCCTGAACACCTCTAAGGGTCTGGGGCTACAGTTAGCAGACAGGCCCCTGAGACACACCAAGAGCGGAGCTGTCAGGATTGTTAATAAGCACTTGGACGGCCACAGAGCCCAGAAGCTGCACCCAGGTCCTACTTTGCATCGCGCTAGGGGCTGCACAAACACACAGGAAAAGGAGGTCATAGAATCACAGAACCATCGGGTGAGAAGGGACCGCAGGGGCATCTAGTCTAACCCCTGCCAAGATGCAGGATTTGTTGTGTCTGACCCATCCCAGACACATGGCTCCAGCCTCCTTTTGAAAACCCCCAGTGAAGGAGCTTCCACAACCTCCCGAGGCGTCTGTTCCATTGTCCTGCTGGTCTCACAGGCAGGAAGTTTTCCCTGAGATTTAATCTCAATCTGCTCTTCTGGAGTTTGTAGCTCCCTGCTCCAAAGAGCTGACACCCTACATTAAGACGGTGTAACATACACCAGGAGAGAGCCCCAAATGGGGCCTTGGCTTTGCCTGTGTCTCTCCTCGGGAGGGAAGGTTTCCAAGATTAAAATGAAAGAAGTCATAGAGAACAGGCTCGCACTCGGAGCATATTCCTTCCCCGGGCGTGGCTGGTCTCCAGCACAGTTCAGTTCGGTCCCTGACCTGCAGACATGTGATTTCTAGATCTCCGGGCACAGAGCAAGCTGCAAGCAGTTGAAGAAGCGGTGCAGAAACTCCAAGTCTCTCTGCAGCCTGACAACGCCTCGGACGCCTCAGCAAAGGGATCGGACAGTAAGTCGCAGGACGAGGGTCTTAGGCATCAGGGTTGGCTCCCCTCCCTTGGCCTGGAAGCTGAGCACTCTCCGGCCTATAGGGATGGTGGGTGCCTGGCATCCTCCTACTCCCCTCCATAGACGTCCCTGCCAGGTGGTCCCGGCCCCCGTCTAATGAGCTGCTGCTCTGCCCATTCCTCTGCCAACGGAGGCTCTGCTCCCAGGGACGGGCGGCTGCTCCAGGTTCCCTCCTAGCTCCCTTCCTGGCAGTGGCAGGCTGGCTGCATCCGCCCCACGATCCTAAGCAGGGTGACTAGTGGTCACATCTTCTGTCCTTTCCCTGTTGCTCCCTTCGCTCCAGAGTTTTCACCATGGCCCTGTATTGTCAGGATTGCATTCGCGGGACAGACGGATGCAGCTCATGAGACACACAGGGGCGAGTTCAGACCCTGGTGTAAGCAGGACGTCAGTGGAGCTGCACTCGTGGGTCTCAATTCTCCCCCAGTCCCTGAGCCCCTCCTATGCAGCTCCAATAATTTGGGTAACAGCCACAGTCCCATTGCTGGAGGCAGAGCGCCCCCTTGTGGCCACGTCTCACAACGCTCTGTCTGTCTGGCCCAGGGCTGCACATACAAACCGGTCCATGGATCAGGTTATTCAGCGTCCAATCAGAAGATGGGCCTGAACTAAACCCCGGCACAGAAGACGCCAGAGAGCTGGGCTGTTCAAAATCCCGGCCTGGAACCCAGGGCCATGGCTCAGGTCCATGGATGTTCATAGATTCATAGATTCTAGGACTGGAAGGGATCTCGAGAGGTCATCGAGTCCAGTCCCCTGCCCTCATGGCAGGACCAAATACTGTCTAGACCATCCCTGATAGACATTTATCTAACCTACTCTTAAATATCTCCAGAGATGGAGATTCCACAACCTCCCTAGGCAATTTATTCCAGTGTTTAACTACCCTGACAGTTAGGAACTTTTTCCTAATATCCAACCTAGACCTCCCTTGCTGCAGTTTAAGCCCATTGCTTCTGGTTCTATCCTTAGAGGCTAAGGTGAACAAGTTTTCTCCCTCCTCCTTATGATACCCTTTTAGATACCTGAAAACTGCTATCATGTCCCCTCTCCGGCTTCTCTTTTCCAAACTAAACAAACCCAATTCTTTCAGCCTTCCTTCATAGGTCATGTTCTCTAGACCTTTAATCATTTTTGTTGCTCTTCTCTGGACCCTCTCCAATTTCTCCACATCTTTCTTGAAGTGTGGTGCCCAGAACTGGACACTGGATACTCCATCTGAGGCCTAACCAGAGCAGAGTAGAGCAGAAGAATGACTTCTCGTGTCTTGCTCACAACACACCTGTTAATGTATCCCAGAATCATGTTTGCTTTTTTTGCAACAGCATCACACTGTTGACTCATATTTAGCTTGTGGTCCACTATAACCCCTAGATCCCTTTCTGCCGTACTCCTTCCTAGACAGTCTCTTCCCATTCTGTATGTGTGAAACTGATTGTTCCTTCCTAAGTGGAGCACTTTGCATTTGTTTTTGTTAAACTTCATCCTGTTTAACTCAGACCATTTCTCCAAGTTGTCCAGATCGTTTTGAATTATGACCCTGTCCTCCAAAGCAGTTGCAATCCCGCCCAGTTTGGTATCATCTGCAAACTTAATAAGCGTACTTTCTATGCCAATATCTAAGTCGTTAATGAAGATATTGAACAGAGCCGGTCCCAAAACAGATCTCTTGCAGCCTCAGCTCTGCCACATGCTGCAGGTGACCCACTCACAGCTCACAAGGTGGGAGCGATTGGGAAGAGGAGGCTGGGGAGATTGGGGGGACAGGGCTAGAATTCAGGAGAGCTGGGGTCACTTCCCAGCTCCACTGCAAACTTCCTGTGTGATCTTGGGCACATCTCCCTGCACCTCAGTTCCCCAGCAGAAAAATCATCCTTTATTTCTCCCACCTAGAGTCTATTTTGACTGTGAGCTGTTGAGAGTAGGGACTGTCCCCTCCTGTCTGTACAGCGCCTGGCACACAGGGGCCTGCAGGTGCTGCTCTACTAGACGTGCTGATAATCAAGTGTTCTTCATCTCCACTGAAGTCGCTGTGACTTTCTTCTAGGTCTGCAGCTATTGGATGAAGCGCAGGCAGGAGTCCGGATGCTGAAAGCCCAGCTGGGTAATGTCAGTGCAGCGTATGGAGAAATCCAGATCCGTTCGGATGGTGCAGCACGAGGAGCAGTGCAAGATGGCTGCAGTAAGTACTAGCTGCAGCGCTGGCTGGTGCCGTTTCTCCTGGTGCTGAGGATAAACGGAGGATTTCAGGCTCCAAGGCTGACAGCGCAGCGCCTTTCACCAGCACCGAGTTCTCTTCCATTAAAAATCACCGGTGGCTGCGCCTGGGCCAACACCGTGGTGATCAGTGTGGAGTTAAATTACACCCTAGGCCTCATTAGCCTAATGGGAGCACCCAGCTACCAGCTCTTCTTAGATGCTAAAAACCCATCAGGGCACAGGCAAAAAGTGATACTGGCATTTCAGTGTATGGGGCGTTACTTTCAGAACCATCACTGAGCCAGCGCCCCCGGCAGGGTGTTGCGGGAGATGCCAAAATGCAAAAGACGCAAGACCTTCACCACTTAAGGTCACTGAAAATTGTTGATGCAGAACCAGGGGCTGTTCCACCCTGGGCAGCTACATTCCCCCTCCTGAATTCCCCCTGCCAACTCAGCTGAACAGTGAGTCTCCCCTTTCCCATTACAGCCGTGCTGCTCTGCACTGGGACTAGTGCCCATGCTCCAGCCCAGATGCAGCTGCATTTCAGTGCTGGGGGAGTGACCCTGTGGTGTCTGCTTTCTGCAGCGCTCTTCGGGATCCATCATGTGGCCACAAAAGTTGCTTATTTTGATTCTGGAGAATCAGGATTCAGAAGCTCCCTGGGCTTGGGGCAGCTGAAGGGCATGGGAAATGCAGCACTAGAAACCCTGAGCTCCCTGTGTGTGTCCCTGTGACTTTAGCCCGGGCGTCTCACCTCAGTCTCTGCTCCTAGGTGACGTGCTGACAAAGCTCCCCAGGGGCTGGAGGTTTTACGGTGGGAACTTCTATTACTTTTCACAAAGAAGAAAGTCGTGGGACAAGGCTGAGCGGTTCTGTGTGTCTCAGGACTCGCACCTGACCTCTGTCTCCTCCGAGGCAGAACAGGTGAGTGCAGGAAGCTCCTACGGGCTTGGACAATGGGTCAGTGCTTTGTTTCATACCAGAAGGAGGTGGAAGGGGGCAGCTGAGGTTCCAATTCTGCGACGTGCCTTGTGGCAAAGTATCGGAGAGGATGCGAAGCCTTGGTACCTGACTCAGGGCATTCACCCATCAGTTTAAAAGCAGAGATGGGCAGAGGAACAGTGCCAGGATCTGGACTTCCCAGAGTCTGGGGTGTCGGGGGAGGGGGATTTGGGGGTCAGGCTCATTTCTGATTTTCCCTACTTCCAATGTAGCATTTCCTGCAAACCCAATGACCTTTCCCAGTGGGGACCCGCTTTGATCCCTCTCTCCAGGCCTGAGCTCCTGCTGGACAATCTAGAAGCCTGTATCTGGAGGGCTTGTGTGCAAGGGGCCATGCACCTCATAGACTCATAGACTTTAAGGTCAGAAGGGGCCATTATGATCATCTAGTCTGACCTCCTGCACAACGCAGGCCACAGAATGTCACCCACCCACTCCTGTAACATTCCCCTAACCTATGCCTGAATTATTGAAGTCCTCAAATCGTGGTTTAAAGACCTCAAGGTACAGAGAATCCTCCAGCAAGTGACCCGTGCCCCACGCTGCAGAGGAAGGCGAAAAACCTCCGGGGTGTCTGCCAATCTGCCCTGGAGGAAAATTCCTTCCTGACACCAAATAAGGAGATCAGTTAAACCCTGAGCATGTGGGCAAGACTCACCAGCCAGCACCCATGAAAGAATTCTCTGTAGTAACTCAGATCCCACCCTATCTAGTGTCCCATCACAGACCATTGGGCATATTTACCACTAGTAGTCAAAGATCAATTAATTGCCAAAATTAGGCTATCCCATCATACCATCCCCTCCATAAACTTATCAAGCTTGGTCTTGAAGCCAGATATGTCTTTTGCCCCCACTGCTCCCCTTGGAAGGCTGTTCCCGAACTTCACTCCTCTAATGGTTAGAAACCTTCATCTAATTTCAAGTCTAAACTTCCTAATATGTCCAGTTTATATCCATTTGTTCTTGTGTCCACACTGGTACTAAGCTTAAATAATTCCTCTCCCTCCCTGATATTTATCCCTCTAATATATTTATAAAGAGCAATCATATATCCCCTCAGCCTTCTTTTGGTTAGGCTAAACAAGCCAAACTCTTTGAGTCTCCTTTCATAATTCAGGTTTTCCATTCCTCGGATCATCCTAGTAGCCCTTCTCTGTACCTGTTCCAGTTTGAATTCATCCTTCTTAAACATGGTAGACCAGAACTGCACACAATATTCCAGATGAGGTCTCACCAGTGCCTTGTATAACGGTACTAACACCTCCTTATCTCTACTGGAAATACCTCGCCTGATACATCCCAAGACTGCATTAGCTTTTTTAACGGCCATATCACATTGGCGGCTCATAGTCATCCTGTGATCAACCAATACTCCGAGGTCCTTCTCCTCCTCTGTTACTTCCAACTGATGTGTCCCCAATTTATAACCAAAATTCTTGTTATTAATCTCTAAATGCATGACCTTGCACTTTTCACTATTAAATTTCATCCTATTACTATTAACAGGGCCAGCTCTAGGTTTTTTGCTGCCCCAAGCGAAAAAAAATTTGGCTGCCCCCCCTGCGCGCTATTTTTTGGCTTTTACACATGTTTGCACTTTGCAGTTTTGTTTTGACTGTTTAAAATTAAAAAAAAATGAAAACAGAGAATTTGTACTTAGTGAAATAAAACAATTTCCTACTAGTGTAATTTTAACATTTAATTTTAACAAAAACACAATTACAAACAATTTGAGTTCAACTAGACACTGTAATGAAAAACGTTAGTGTCTTCCAGTTTCTCATAAATTAAAAGAATTTATATGATTTTTTCTGGTTTTTATACTTGCGTAGTCTTTTAATAAGTCAGTGAAATCTACATTTTTTGCAATAGTACTTTCAATTGAAATTAATGCAAGTCCTGACATACGATTTTGAGACATGGTGGACCTCAAATAATGTTTTAGTAATTTCAGTTTTGAGAAACTGCACTCACCAGAAGCCACTGATACTGGTAATGTTAAAGGAATGCATAATGCTATAGCAGTGTTTGGAGTGAAAAAATCATTTCTTGCTATAAATTCTAATACTTTTAGAGGAGAAGTTTTAGGACTTATTAGCTCAGATAAAAGCTATTAATTCATCATTCAATTCTACTGCATGAATGTCAGCAGCGTTATCAGTACTGAGCGCTAAATGTAGGTCTTGGCACTGCTTCATGAGGTCTTCTTTGGAAAACTGATTTTTAATATTTCCAATATTGTATAAAAATTCGAAAGTTTCACAATGACCATGCAACTGACAAAATCTTTCTTCAATGGAAGTTATAGCTACATCCAAAATACAACAGAAACATTCAACTTGAAACCTTTTGTTTGGATCGAGAATAGGATCATCGTGAGCCTCATAACAAAACTGTCTTGTTTTTTTCCGAGGACGAATGAATTGTTGAGGTGCAAACGTTGGTTCAAAATCAAGATCCTCTGCTATTGTTGTTGCTTCTTTGACAGTTTCTTCAAATCCTTCATCTGAACGGTATTTTTTTAAATATTCCAGCGTTTTATTCAAAATCATCTTTGCCTCGGATATGTCTATGGTTATGTTCTGCATAACTTTGCTGGTCAAATTAATTTGATTTCGAATATTGTGCCAAATAACTGCAACATGAAAATTGAAACTGCATCATTTTCTGAGCCAATGTTTCAGCTTCATGTTGAAATGAAGGATCATACGACAAGTCCTGGCTTATTTCGAATAGTGCATCGTAAATCTCTCCCGATGAATATCGGAATGGTCTAATAGCTTCTATCCTGCTTTCCCATCTAGTTTGACTCAGAGGTTTAACTGTGAGTTTTTGTTCAAGATGCTGCTTCAAGACTGCCCAACGGTGTGTGGAAGCACTAAAAAAAGTTGTAAATTGCTTGCACTGTGGTAAAATATGAAACGACATCTTTAGATGATTTGGCAGCATCACTGACAACCAGATTGAGCGAATGCGCATGCCAAGGAATGAAAAAAGCTCGATTGTTTAAATTCAATATTCTTTGCTGTACACCTGCATGTCGTCCTCGGATGTTTGAGCCGTTATCGTACCCTTGGCCGTGCATATTTTATAAAGGTATTCCATAGTGTTCCAATCTCTGTAGAGCCTCTCAGAGTTGGTAAGACAACTCCCACCTGTTTATGCTCTCTGTATGTGTGTATATATATCTCCTCAATATATGTTCCATTCTATATGCATCCGAAGAAGTGGGCTGTAGTCCACGAAAGCTTATGCTCTAATAAATTTGTTAGTCTCTAAGGTGCCACAAGTACTCCTGTTCTTCTTTTTGCGGATACAGACTAACACGGCTGCAACTCTGAAATCTCTGTAGAATTACATCTGTGAGGGCTTTCCCAGTAGTTTCATTCATTGGTATAAATTCTAGAAAGTGTTCACAAATTTTCACTTCTGCATTTTCATCAATTTTCAGAAATCGTAAAACTATTGACATTTGCTCAGTTTTGCTCAGATCGTGAGTACAATCAACTATAATTGAGTAATATTTGGCATGTTTCAAATTCGATAAAATTTCATTATGCACTCCATTAGAAATTAATTCTATTATCTCATTTTGTGTATTTTTACCCAAATAATGGGTGTGACTCTCTCCATCTTTCACTCTTCATACATGCTCAGCCATAACATTATCAAATTTTGCCAATAACTCAACCAATTTTAAGAAATTTCCATTGTTATTCTCATATAAAATATCCGAGGATCCACGGAATGCGAGGCACTGTTCGGCTAGGAAATGAATGATTGCCAGTAAACGTTCCAACACTGCTTGCCAACGTAGAATTTCTGAATTTAGTTGACATTGCTGTACTGCATCGATTGTTGTACCGGTACGTAATCTGTTTGACAGCTCAATCCAATTTGTCAATGAGCGTAAATGATTTTTTGATGTTTCATGTTCTTTCAAATGCTGATGCAAATTTCGCCAGTTATTAAAACCTCGAGTTGCCAGAAAAATGTCCGAATTACAGAACAGTTTGCAGCAAAAACAATAAACTACATCTTTGGTCTGTGAATACACTAATCACGATTTATTAATTTGTTCCCCATTTTTTATTTTTTTCTTCATACTGGATGGCATAAATCAACGATTCGACTCATTAAATAGATATTCAAATGTAGGATCTAGTTTTGAAGGACCTTTTTTCACAATAATAATTCGCATTGTATCAGTAATTATTGTCGGTCATGTACTTGGATCCGATCCTATATCAGTCTCTCCACCTTCCAATAATTGTTCTTCAGTTTTAGATTTGGATAACAGTTCTTCATTTCTGGACTCTTCAGCTGAAGTAGTAAATCTTTGGATGGATTGTGATTGTTCGTCTTTATCAGTTAGTGAAGATAATCTTTGGTCGGATTGTTGTTCATCTTTATCAGTTGATAAAGGTAATCTTTGGTTCGATCGGTCTTCATCAGTTGATGAATAATCACCTTCAATGCATTGCTTGGAGCTTTCTCCTTGATTGTCGACTTTTTTAAAATACTTTTTTGAAGTACGAGATAGCTTTTCTAATTCTTTTTGCTGTTTCTCTCTTTGTTGCCAGTAAGCAGCACCAGAAAGTCGTTTTCGTTTTTGTCCCGGCATTTTAGCCCTATAACCACTAGCACCGACGCGAAACGGAAATTAGCGCGAATGGCACCGATAGGGCAGCACAGTACACACACATAATCATGATTTGAGTGACCGTGTCACAACGTGACATGATATTTTTCACGTCACACTCCTATTGCACTACTGTACTTGCCATAGGTAAGGCACTAGTCATTGGGGCGAGAGAGCTCCCCACGATCGCGGATACACACTGGACCCAGCCCTGCTGGCATTTTCCCAGCGCTGAGGCCGCCCAGCTGGGAGCCCGAGGGGCATGCAATGGAGAGAGCTCTGTGGCTGGAGGAGCCAAGGAAGAGATGCTGGGCTTGCTGGACAGATGCTGCCCCTCTCTGCCACTTAGCTGGCTCCGTGCCCCGCCGCACACAGCAGCAGAACAGGATCCAGCCCAGGACGCTGCTTGAGGGGAGGCCCCAGCATTTTGCCGCCCCATACATTTTGCCGCCCTAGGCACCTGCTTGGTTAGCTGGTGCCTAGAGCCGCCCCTGACTATTAATCCAGTTTACAAGGTCATCCAGATCTTCCTGTATGATATCCCGGTCCTTCTCTGTATTAGCAATACCTCCCAGCTTTGTGTGATCTGCAAACTTTATTAGCACATTCCCACTTTTTGTGCCAAGGTCAGTAATAAAAAGATTAAATAAGATTGGTCCCAAAACCGATCCCTGAGGAACTCCACTAGTAACCTCCTTCCAGCCTGACACTTCACCTTTCAGTATGACCCGTTGTAGTCTCCCCTTTAACCAGTTCCTTATCCACCTTTCAATTTTCATATTGATCCCCATCTTTTCCAATTTAGCTAATAATTCCCCATGTGGAACTGTATCAAATGCCTTACTGAAATCGAGGTAAATTAGATCCACTGCGTTTCCTTTGTCTAAAAAATCTGTTACCTTCTCAAAGAAGGAGATCAGGTTGGTTTGGCACGATCTACCTTTCGTAAAACCATGTTGTATTTTGTCCCAATTACCATTGACCTCAATGTCCTTAACTACTTTCTCCTTCAAAATTTTTTCCAAGACCTTGCATACTACAGATGTCAAACTAACAGGCCTGTAGTTACTCGGATCACTTTTTTTCCCTTCTTAAAAATAGGAATTAAGATAGCAATTCTCCAGTCGTACGGTACAATCTCTGAGTTTACAGATTCACTAAATTTTCTTGCTAATGGGCTTGCAGCAATTTCATGTGCCAGTTCCTTTAATATTCTTGGATGAAGATTATCTGGACCCCCCAGTTTAGTCCCGTTAAGCTGTTCGAGTTTCGCCTCTACCTCAGACGTGGTAATATCTACCTCCATATCTTCATTCCCATTTGTCATCCTACCATTATCCCTAAGCTCCTCATTAGCCTCATTAAAGACTGAGGCAAAGTATTTGTTTAGATATTGGGCCATGCCTAGATTATCCGTAACCTCCACTCCATCCTCAGTGTTTAGTGGTCCCACTTCTTCCTTCTTCTTATTTATATGGCTATAGAACCTTTTACTATTGGTTTTAATTCCCTTTGCAAGGTCCAACTCTACATGGCTTTTGCCCTTTCTCACTTTATCCTTACATGTTCTGACCTCAATAAGGTAGCTTTCCTTGCTAATCCCTCCCATCTTCCACTCCTTGTAGGCTCTCTGCTTTTTCTTAATCACTTCTCTGAGATGCTTACTCATCCAGCTTGGTCTACAACTCCTGCCTATGAATTTTTTCCCCTTTCTTGGAATGCAGGCTTCTGATAGTTTCTGCAACTTTAACTTGAAGTAATTCCAGGCCTCCTCCGCTTTTAGAGCCACAAGTTCTTCAGTCCAATCCACTTCCCTAACTAATTTCCTTAATTCTTTAAACTTAGCCCTTTTAAAATAAAAAACCCTAGTCCCAGATCTATTTTTGTTTATCCTTCCATCTAGTTTGAACTGAATTAGCTCATGATCACTCGAACCAAGGTTGTCCCCTACAGCCATTTCTTCTATGAGGTCCTCACTACTCACCAAAACCAAATCTAAAATGGCATCCCCTCTTGATGGTTCTTCAACTACTTGGTGAAGGAATCCATCAGCTATAGCATCCAGGAAAATCTGAGCCCTATTATTATTACTAGCACTTGTCCTCCAGTCTATATCTGGGAAGTTAAAATTTCCCATGATCACACAATTCCCATTAGTGTTTACTTCATTAAAAACATTAAAGAGGTCTCTATCCGTATCCAAATCGGATCCCGGCGGTCTGTGGCACACCCCAAGCACTATCTCAGGGGAGGCTCTAGTCGCTTTCTTTCCCAATGTGATTTTTGCCCAGGCAGACTCTGTCTTATCCATTCCATCACTTCTTATTTCTTTACAGTCTACCTCATCATTGATATACAATGCTACTCCACCACCTTTGCCTTTATTTCTGTCTTTCCTAAACAGCACATAGCCTTCAATACGTGTACTCCAGTCATGACTACTATTCCACCATGTTTCTGTTATCCCTATAATATCTGGTTTCACTTCCTGCACCAATAGCTCTAGTTCCTCCGTTTTGTTACCTAGGTTCCTCGCATTAGTGTACAAACATCTTCATTTTTGCCGTTTGGCTTCACTGACATTCTTAACCCGATTAGGCACAGTCATTCTACCATTAGTATCACCTATTAGACTGGTATCTTCACTACCCTTCCTCCTTACGTCCGTTCTCATACCCACGGCTGTGTCTTTTCTTACTTTGTTTTCTTCCTTCTCAATGTTAAATTCCAGCGTGGAGATTACCTGGACATCTCCCAACCATCTCCCCCAACTTCCTAGTTTAAAGCTCTCTTAATCAGTTGTGCCAGCCTCCATTCTAGAAGCCTATTTCCATCCTTACTCAGGTAAAGTCCATCCCGAGAGAACAGTCCTCTGTCCATGAATGCTTCCCAGTGGCCATACATCCCAGAGCCCTCCTTATAGCACCACTGCCTGAGCCATCTGTTGATTGCCATAATCTTGTCACACCTTTGTTGCCCTTCTCTAGGAACAGGCAGAATCCCACTGAAGATCACCTGAGCCTCGATTTCCTTAAGCGTCTTCCCCAACCTGGCATAGTCTCCCTTGGTACGTTCCAGCGAGAATCTAGCCATATCATTTGTTCCCACATGAAGGACAATCAGCGGATTCTTTCCCTCTCCCGTTAGGATCCTTTTCAGCCTCAGGTCCACATCCCATAGCTTAGCACCCGGCAGACAGCACACCCTTCTGTTCTCTGGATCAGCTCTAGTTACAGGCCTGTCTATTCTTCTCAGTAAGGAGTCCCCAATCACATAGACCTGCCTTTTCCTGGTGATGGTGCGATTCTCCGGTCTATCCCCTGTTCCCTCTGGCTGCAAGTCCTCTCGATTCCTATTCTCAATTGCAATCCTCCGCAATCCATCCCGTATCCTCCTGGGACTCATATTTGGTGTTATCTCCATTGACTCTTCCCCTCTTCCTACAGGACTAGCTGCTTTTCTCTTCTTCCTTGCCCTCTCACCTTCAGCGACCACCTGCTCTGCCCCTTCCTCATTTTCCAACTCCGCAAACCTGTTCCTGATCTCTATTTCTCCTTCACTAGCCCGTCTTTTCCTCTGCCTGGTTCTCTTAGTCACATGCTTCCACTGTCCACTTTCCTCACCCAGCAGTCTCCCCTCAGAGTTCTTTGGTCCTGTTTCCATCTGCAAGTCTGAGCTTTTTCCTTCAGCCTCCTCATGTCTTTGCTCCATCATCCGCTCGAACCCCCTTCTAAACTCAACCAGAGTTTCCACCTGCATCTCCAATCCTCGGAACATTTCTGCCATCAGCTCTACCAGGCGGCACTTCATGCAGACGAAACTCTTTTCAGATATAACTCCCAGGACCATGTACATTCCGCAGCTTCCACATCCAGTCATGTTCATTGTGTCTTCCACTGCTGCCTCTGTATCGGTCGTAGCCTTCCCACCTAAAACCTGTTAGTCCGGGAAACACAAACCAAACCCCCAACACCCACAGCAAAACAAACCCCCCAACGGGCACCAAAACACGGCAGAACACCACCCACTCCCTTCACTAGCCTGTGTATTCCTCTGCCTAGCTCTCTTAGTCTCCCCCGCAATCTCCCCTTGCAAACTCCCACTGAAACTCCCCTGTTTACAGCTCTGTTTGCTGGCTTCTGTGCCACTGCAGATGTCTAAGCCACTGCCTGACTGGCTGGCTACCTTTATAGGACCCCTAAGCCGATAAGCCCCGCCCCCTAATCAGGGCTCAGCTTCTCTCCCAGCACACTGCCCCTACCAGCCTCCACACATATAAAACTACAAAATACAATACACAGAATACAAACACCTTCTCCTGCAACAGAACTCCCACTGAAACTCCCCTGAAACTCTCCACTCTCCCCACATACCCACTGTAGCCCTCACCCCAGGCCACTGGGGCACTTTCGGAGGAGGAAAATCCCACCCTCCGGCAGGGCTAGACTTTGCACCCAGTTCTCTGCTCCGAGCTTTGCCTCCTCCAAGGGCAGGGTGCTGGTGTGAACTCTGAGGTGCCCGTCAGTCACTGCCACAGCCCAGCGCTGAGGGGCTGTGGGGGGAGTGTTATGAGACAGGTCGCTGCTGGTAGCCCGAGGCAGATACAGATGCAGACACAGACACAGAGATGCTCCAGGACTCCCTCAGGGTCTCCCAGTTAGTCACTGTCAGCGTTGGGGGCAGGACACCATGTCTCCCGCTGCCCAGTGCCCAGCTCACACCACCAGACGCCCTTTCCTCTCCCCCCAAATCTGTTCAGCCCAGGCAGCTGCGGCTGCATCCTGCAGCCTCTCTTGGGTGACCTGGATATGCTGCAAACTGTGTTGTGCAGGAGTTTCTCTCCAATGAGACCAAGGGAGAAGATCACTGGATTGGACTCACCGACCAGGAGACAGAAGGCAGCTGGCGCTGGGTGGATGGCACAGAATACAGAGCAGACACAAGCAGGGGGTGAGTAAAGCTTGAGAGAAGTGATTATTTATTACACGTTTGCTCACAAGCTCCTTCGGGCAGCGTCTGTACGGCCCCTTGTGTCTATGCAGCACCCGGCACAGCGGGCCCGATCCTGAGGGAGGCCCCCGGGCACTGCCACAACAGCAGTGAATCCTCTCAGGAATTTCTGTTAATGCCCCTTTGTTTAGAGCAGGAGCCTAAACACGGAGCGTGTGTTCAGTGCCACTGAGACCCAGGGCCAGAGCCTCCACTGGGGTAACTCGGCATTGACTTGAATGAACCACAGGGATTTACACCAGCTGAGGATCTGGCCCCAAGTCAACTCAGTACAGCCAGGTGAGTCTGGAGTGAGTGGCAGGTTCACACTCTCCTTGGGATTGCACTGCGCTCTCCTCTCTGTCAGGCTGGGGAAGGGGAGGCTGTGAGGCCGGGGGCATGGCCGGAGCCAGCTGCAGTCGGTGCAGTGACCTCAGTGGGCTGTGGACGAGGCCCATAAGCAGGGCCCTGGAGAAGTTAATGACTGACCCCCGCTGCCCTCTCTTCCCGTTCCTGCGTTCCCATCTCGGGGGTGTCTGGGACGTGCTGTGCCACGTGCTTTGGTTCTGGGCACTGAGATCGGAGTTGCTGCTGTCAGCATTTGGAGCTACAGACTGACTTGGGCTCTTTGCTGGCCTGTCAGGCGCAGGGCAGTTGCTACCCCCAGTCGTCAGAAGCCCTTCGTTACCATGGCCACAAGAGCTGTAGAGAACTCTGAGGGGTTGCCGGGGGGTGGATCGCTTCACCGCGTCATTGCTGAGTGTCTTGGTCCCCTGCCAACAACAGAGTCCACAGAGCAGAACTGAGCTCAGGAATTGGCTGTGGTTTTCCTCTGAGACAAAAAACCTCTTTGATCTGTAGGTTCTGGGCGCAGAATGAGCCAAACAATTACGATCCGGGGACAGAGGGTGGAGAGGACTGTGTTCATACCGAGCCATCCAAACAGAATTTGTGGAATGATGCCAAGTGCAGTCAGCTTTCTAGGTGGATTTGTAAGCAGGCCCATGGACCGGCTGGGCTGTGACATGCAGGTCCCAGCACCTCAGAAAGCATCTCAATTTCCAAGCTATGGAGCATGTTTTCCAGCCACCTGCCGATGAGGAGCCCTGTGCACTGGAGGGGGGCGCATGGGATGTGCATTGCAGGATTGCCTTGTCTTGGTGTGATATTTCTGGCTGTAGCAGAGACACCTGCCCTTATGCCACTCAGTGTGGCTGGCTCTGTAATTTGTATGTTTCCAGGTCTGTCACTGAATAAAGTCCTTGGATCATGGAGTTACTGTTTCACAATCACCGAATAAATAATTATTTGCTTGACTTGAATTTCTAATTTTTGCACCTTTTGATCAGATGTTATGATGATGTCAGAACCATCTATATATACAGTTAAAACGTCCAACTGTATCTGGTAAGCAAGGTATGTCGCAAAATATGTTTGGGCCACTGAGGAGATAAATTCAGGCTCAGCTGGGAGACCAGATTCAACAGCTGTTTGAATTCTCCTATCCCAGTGCCGCTGGCCACGTATCAAAACATGTCTGTCCCTTCCAACCCAACAGGAACAGTCCCTCCCCAATCTGGTGTTTTTCTGCATCTCAGGCTGCTGTTCCTTCAAAGACATGTAATATTTATTCCCAAGGGCATTTAGTACTGGGAGAAAGATGACAACCCTGAGGATTGATGTCTACAGCAGGTAGCTCTGCCAATTGACCTCTACCAACACCCCTCCCCTCACTGGAGATGGGGCAGCTCCATCTCTGAGACCCACCCAGTTCTTAACCAATAAGCTACCAATAACGGTGGTTTGGGGGCACCTCTCTACCGGGACCATGAGATTCTTTCCACAGAAGATGATGAACCACAACCAGCTGGCAACAACCTTCAGCCATTACCAGCCAGTTACCACTTGCCCATGTCAGCCTGGCCCTCGGTTAGTAACCCTGCTATTGGTAAATTGTGTTATATACATTCCAAGGCTAAAAGGGACCATTGTGATCATCTAGTCTGTCCTCCTGTATAACACTGGCCAGAGACTGTCACCCAGTGACCCATGGATCAAGCCCACAGCTTGTGGTTGAGCTACAGCACGGATTCTAAAGAGCCATCCAATCTTGATTTAAAGACGTCAAGAGATGGAGAATCCACCACATTGCTCAGTAAGTTGTTCCAATGGTTAATTGCTTCTCCATATTCAGCATTAACTAAGCTCTGAGATGACAGACAGGGGGTCAGAGTTCTTTAAAATACTCACATATTTTTTCTATTGTGTCCATATGAAAGGAAAACAGAACAGCAAGTGAAGTAGACAGCACAGGTACCAAAAACTGCCCAATAAACAAAGAATTGCCCATTTCAGACACGTTTGAAAGGAAAAAAGTTATTCTAAATTGGGCCGACCCTCATCCCAGCTATGCCCAACCTGCCCAGAACCTGCCCCAATAGCCAGAAGGCCATTAAAAGCATCCCCACGATTTTTGGATGGGACAATGTCATGACACACTCCTTGAGGCTGCAACCCTCAGGCCAGGCTGCAGTTAGATGGGAAAAGAATCCTGAGCTGGGTTTATACGCTGGGGGTCGGATTCTGGTCTCTCAGACACAGGAGTAACTCATGACAATAGAATGAGACTGGTGTGAGAACAGAACCCGGCCCTTGCTTTTCAAAGTAATAGCCCAGTGCCAAAGCCAGCACGACTGTGTCTTGACAGCAGAGTGAGTCTCCTGCATCCCTTGGAAATTCTTCTCTCTTGAGGATGTGCTGAGAGCTGCAGCGGTAACTGCTTTCCTTCGGGACATGGGAGGGGCTAGTTTCCTTAAAGGGCCAGGAATTAGATTGGAAATTGGTTGTATTTGGAGTCGGGTGACCATATTTCCCGGATAAAAGAATGTTATTGTCTAAGTGGAGAATCAAAGCCACTTTCTGAGCTGGGTTCTGCTGCGCAGACTCTGTTGTGAGCTGGGGACCAAGATCCCCAGAAACAATGTGGCAAAACCTTCTGCCCCTTTATCTGCCCATTGCAGAGCTCGCTGGGATGAAATTCAATAGTGCACATGCGAGGTCATGCACTTAGGGACTAACAACAACATTAATCCCTATCTTCTCCAATTTGACTCATAATTCCCCATGTGGAACTGTATCAAATGCCACTGAAATCCAGATAGATGAGATCTGCTGCATTGCCTTTGTCTGAAAAATCAGTTATCGTCTCAAAGAAAGAGATCAGGTTGGTTTGGCACGATCTACCTTTTGTAAAACAGTGTTGTATTTTATCCCAATTACTGTTTACCTCTATGTGCCTAACTACTTTCTCCTTCCAATTTTGTTCCAAGTCCATGGATACAATTGAGGTCAGACTAACAGGCCTGTAGTTTACTGGGTCACTTTTTTCCCCTTTCTTAAAAATAGGTAGGATGTTAACAATTCTCCAGTCACAGGGCACAACCCCCGCATTTATGGATTCATTAAAAATCCTTGCTATTGGGCTTGCAATTGGAAGTTCCTTTAATAGTCTTGGATGGGGATTATTTGGACCCCCCGATTAGGTCCCATTAAGCTGTTTGAGTTTGACTTCCGCCTCAAAGGTGGTAATTTCTAGTTCCAGATCCCCATTTCCATTAGCCACCCTGCCACTCCCCCGAAACTCATTTCCCTTATTAAAATCTGAAGCAAAGTATTAGTTTAGGAGTTGGGCCATGCCTAGATTCTCTTTAATGTCCACCTCATCCTCCGTGTTTGGCAGTCCCACTCCTTCCTTCCTTGTTTCATTTTTTTTTATATGGCTATAGAACCATTTACTGTTGCTTTTAATTCCGTTTCCAAGGTCCGACTGTGCTTGGCTACTGACAGTTCACTTTATCCCTGCACTTTCTGATCTCCAACAGGTAGCTTTCCTTGGTGATCCACCCCATCTTTCATTCCTTGTAGGATTTCTGCTTTCTCTTAATCACCTATGTGAGACGCTTGTTCATCCAGCCTGGTCTGCAACCCTTCTCTAGGAAGTTTTTCCCCTTGCTTGGGATGCAGGCTTCAGGGAGCTTCTGCAACTTTGACTGAAAGTAATTCCGAGCCTCCCCAACTTTCAGATCCTTGAGTTCTTTAGCCCAGTCCATTCTCCTAGTTAATTGCCTTAATAATTTAAAATATCCCGTTTTGAAATGAAGGTTCCTAGTTGCAGACCTAGTTTTGTTTATCCTTCCATTTAGTTGAAACTGATTAGCTCATGATCACGCAAACCAAGATTGTCCCCTACAACCAGTTCTTCTCTGGAGGGCTTCCCTACTCACCAACACAATCTAAAATGGCATCACCTCTTGTTGGTTTGGTGACTATTTGGTGAAGAAATCTGTCAGCACTCACAGTCAGGAAAGTGTGGGACCTACCATTATAATTAGCACTTGTCCTCGGATCTATATCCGGGAAATTAAAGTCTCCCATAATCACACAGCTCCCAGGAATATATATATCATTAAAGTTATTCCGGAGGTCTCTATCCATATCCACATAAGATCCTGGGGGTATGTAGCAGACCCCAAGCACTATTTCAGGGGAGCCTCTGGTAGCTTTCTTCCCCAAAGTGATTTTGACCCAAATAGTCTCTCAATTATTAGCCGTGGGACGGGTGTAACCCCCAAGGAGATGACCTAGATTCCTGGGGCTCTGTCTGCTGGCAGCTCAGGGGGAGCCAAGGCAAACTCAGAGTCTGCCCGGCAACCACTAGGGAGTGACATGCCCCTCCCAGGGAGCTCAGGAGAGGGGAGAAGCCATTTTGAGTCAGTCTGGAGCCAGCCAGGGCAAGGGCAGGACTGGCTGTGGGGGGCTGGGGAGTCCAAGGCAAGCAGGGAGGGTTCCCCCTGAGAACTGGCCTCTAGGGACCTGACAATAAGATCCCTCAGCTGGGCTTTTCCTTCCCAGTTTGTAGTGTTTTGCTGGGAAACTTCCCCAGCCAGGCTGAGTTTGCCCTCCAGCCCCCTAGGGAGACCAGTCCCCACATGGCTGCTAGTCCAGGGCTGCTGCCTGCTGGGAGTGTGTCTGGACGCTGGGCTAGGAGACGACAGTTTGGATGTTAGTGTAGTTGTGTAACCTGCACCTTGAGCCCGGCACCCTTTTGTGGGGAGGGGAAATCCTGGGACTGACGCAGCCTGACTCCTGCCTGAGGAGGATCCCGGCCAGCAGAGCTCAGCCCCTCTGCAGTGACTGAGGGGTCCAGAGTCAGCTCTGAATGTGAGGATCATTCATGGAGTTTGTGAGTGCACCATCTTTTAGTTAGTCAGTCAGGGAACTTGTTTTGGGGACCCCCTGAACTGTGTCCTCGAGCCAGGGAGTGAGGGTTTGGGGGTTTTATAACCTGCTGTGTATTAAACCTGTGGAGGGACTTACCACCTCAACCCACTTGTGAGTCCTTTGGGCTGTACTGATCCCAGTCAGCCACACTGCTAAACCACTGTAGAGAAGATCTCGTGGTCATAGATCATCAAGGGCCCCAACAAAGTACACGAACCAACGGGACACTGATCTTATATTTGCTACATCAGGTCCCATGACTGGGGAAAGTCACGGGTATTAGTAGCGTGGGCACCGGTGACCCTAAGAGTAGTGTTAGATGATCCCTCACTCTCACAGATCTTGAGAGACAGACCTGTCCTCACTTATAGACAGCCCCCCAACCTGAAGCAAATACTCACCAGCAACCACACACCACACAACAAAACCACTAACCCAGGAACCTATCCTTGCAACAAAGCCCGATGCCAACTCTGTTCACATATCTATTCAAGTGACACCATCATAGGACCTAATCACAACAGCCACACCATCAGGAGCTCATTCACCTGCACATCTACCAATGTGATATACGCCATCATATGCCTACAATGCCCCTCTGCTATGTACATCGGCCAAACTGGACAGTCCCTACGTAAAAGGATAAATGGACACAAGTCAGATATCAGGAATGGCAATATACAAAAACCTGTAGGAGAACACTTCAATCTCCCTGGCCACACAGTAGCAGATGTAAAGGTAGCCATCTTACAGCAAAAAAACTTCAGGACCAGACTTCAAAGAGAAACCGCTGAGCTTCAGTTCATTTGCAAATTTGACACCATCAGATCAGGATTAAACAAAGACTGTGAATGGCTATCCAACTACAGAAGCAGTTTCTCCTCCCTTGGTGTTCACACCTCAATTGCTAGCAGAGCACCTCACCCTCCCTGATTGAACTAACCTCGTTATCTCCATACTGATTCTTGCCTGCATATTTATACCTGCCTCTGGAAATTTCCATTACATGCATCAGATGAAGTGGGTATTCACCCACGAAAGCTTATGCTGCAATACATCTGTTAATCTTAAAGGTGCCACAGGACCCTCTCTTGCTTTTTACAGATTCAGACTAACACGACTACCCCTCTGATACTTGACACCATGCATGGCATTGCATTTAGCCGTATGGAATGGAAATCTATCAGCCTCATGAAGAAACTTGCACAAGTACAAGATCTTCAGCAAGCATTCTCCAAACTACGATACCCGCATGAGGAAATAAGGAAACAAATCAACAGAGCTAGACGTGTACCCAGAAGCCTCCTGCTACAAGACAGGACCAAGAAAGAAACCAACAGAACTCCACTGGCCATCACCTACAGTCCTCAGCTTAAACCTCTCTAACGCATCATCAATGATCTACTACCCATCCTGGACAATGATCCCTCACTTTCACAGACCTTGGGAGGCAGGCCAGTCCTCGCCCACAGACAACCCGCCAACCTTAAGCATATTTTCACCATCAACCACACACCGCACCATAACAACTCTAACTCAGGAACCAATCCATGCAACAAACCTCGATGCCAAATCTGCCCACATATCTACATCAGCGGCACCATAATAGGACCTAACCAGATCAGTTACAACATCGCCAGTTCATTCACCTGCACGTCCACCAATGTTATATACGCCATCCTGTGCCAGCAATGCCCCTCTGCTATGTGCATCAGCCAAACTGGACAGTCACTATGCAATAGGATAAATGGACACAAGTCAGATATCAGGAATGGCAATATACGAAAACCTGTAGGAGAACACTTCAACCTCCCAGGCCACACAATAGCAGATGTGAAGGTAGCCATCTTACAGCAAAAAAACTTCAGGACCAGACTTCAAAGAGAAACTGCTGAGCTACAGTTCATTTGCAAATTTGACACCATCAGATCAGGATTAAACAAAGACTGTGAATGGCTATCCAACTACAAAAGCAGTTTCTCCTCCCTTGGTGTTCACACCTCAACTGCTAGAGGAGGGCCTCACCCTCCCTGATTGAACTAATCTCATTATCTCCAGACTGATTCTTGCCTGCATATTTATACCTGCTTCTGGAAATTACATGCATCTGACGAAGCGGGTATTCACCCACGAAAGCTTATGCTCCAATACATCTTTAAGGTGCCACAGGACTCTTTGTTGCTTTTTACAGATTGAGATTAAATCTCAGGACAAACTTCCTCACTGTAAGAACAGTAGGACAATGGAACAGATGCCTGGGGGCCTGTGGCAGCTCCTTCACTGGAGGGTTTCAAAAGCTAGTCGACTTTCTGGGATGGTTTAGACACAGCAAACCCGGCATCTTGGCAGGGGTTAGACTAGATGATCTTTGGGGCCCCTTCTAACTCGATGGTTCTATGATTCTATGCGTTAACATCCCTCTTCTGCACTGACGACCAGACCTTAAGGGTTGGCTCCTGGCCCTCACTCAGGTAGCTCCAGCCAGGCCTTTCCCTCTGGCTGGTGTGGGGGAAGGTGCTCCTGATGCCTCCCTGACCCTGGATCCCTTCTGGATCCTCCACAGGTCTCTCTCTGCCCCTTACCGTTCTATCAGGGCACCAGGTACCAGCTTTCCCTGAGCGAGGGAGCTCTACCAGCCGCTTGCAAGACTCTGGGCTGCACACTGATGGGGCTGAGCCCAAATCCTCTAAAAGGGCCAGCCCGCCCTGTGACACCACCCACCTGGCAGGTGAGGGGGAAGCCGCTGCCAGGAGTCAGGCCGTGCTGGACCAGTGGCGATGCTGGAGCAGGGCACAGAGATGCAATGGGCTGGGGGAGGAGGAGGCAGAATTATGTGTAACTGTGACATCCCCCTTCCCTGCCCATCAGCGCAACTCCCTGCTGAAGCGCAGGCCTGAGCTCTGTCTTTTCAGGACTTCAAAAAAGAAAAGTATTGCACAGAATTGAAGCTCAGAGCTACGGTACCAGCCCCTGCCTGTAGCTGCCAGTCAGCTCAGAGAGTCCCAGACAATTTCTTAGTGAGCGAATGTTTAACACACACACACGGCCCCTTGCAGACAGCAGTCAGGACACTTTTCAGTCCCTTCAGCAGTGCGGTTCGGCAGTAAATCTGTGGGGTTCCGTACAGAGACTCCCGGTGCTGTTGCTGTTAATGTACTTCAGTGCAAGGCTACAACACAACACTCACTTGTGGAATATGGGCCCACCTTCAGAGCATTCACCTCTGATCTCACACAAATCATTACCCAGCCTCTGGGGGGGAAGCTCCAAAAGTATGTGTCCCCTCTCTGGACTCTCTGTGGCCTGAGGAGAATGGCGGCCTGTCCGTCCCCGCCCAGCACCTCAGAATCTCCTCAGCAAACACCAGTCCAAAGCTCCTTCCGGCCAGCAGCAATTCCCTTGTATCACCCCGTCTCCACCTGGTTACCTTCTTAATGCCAGTTGGCTTACAGGTTTTGATGGACAGGCCTGGGTTCTTCTGGATCCTGCCACCCACTCAGCTGGGTGTATCTTCTTTAGTTTCCCCTATGAATTTATTTGGTGGTGCCTCCATCCCGCTCGCTCCTTCCTGGCAGGGTCACCAGGGCAGCTTGGGAGGAAGATTCTAACCACAGGGTAATGCCCCCTTACTTGCCAGATAGTTGGAGACTCCCAAGAAATAACACAAACACATACAATGTATTCAACACAGTAATTATATTAAACAGGAGACAAATATAACATAACAGGGTAAAAGGAACAGGAGTACTTGTGGCACCTTAGAGACTAACAAATTTATTTGAGCATAAGCTTTCATGGGCTACAGCCCACTTCATCGGATGCATAGAATGGAACATATAGTGAGGAGATATATATACATACAGAGAACATGAAAAGGTGGGAATTGCCCAACCAACTCTAAGAGGCTAATTAATTAAAATGACCTGTTGTCAGCAGGAGAAAAAAAACTTTTGTAGTGATGATCAAGGTGGCCCATTTAAGACAGTTTGATAAGAAGCTGTGAGGATACTTAACATGGGGAAATAGACTCAATGTGTGTAATGGCTCAGCCATTCCCAGTCTCTATTTAAGCCTAAGTTGATTGAATCTAGTTTGCATAACAATTGAAGTTCAGCAGTTTCTCATTGGAGTCCATTTTTGAAGCTTTTCTGTTGCAAAATTGCCACCTTTAAATCTGTTACTGAATGGCCAGAGAGGTTGAAGTGTTCTCCTACTGGTTTTTGAATGTTATGATTCCTGATATCAGATTTGTGTCCATTTATTCCTTTGCGTAGAGACTGTCCAGTTTGGCCAATGTACATGGCAGAGGGGCATTGCTGGCACATGATGGCATACATCACATTGATAGATGTGCAGGTGAATGAGCCCCTGATGGTGTCGCTGATCTGGTTAGGTCCTGTGATGGTGTCGCTGGTGTAGATATGTGGGCAGAGTTGTCATTGAGGTTTGTTGCACTGATTGGTTCCTGAGTAAGAGTTGTTATGGTGCGGTGTGTGGTTGCTGGTGAGAATATGCTTAAGGAGCAAAGGAAGCAACAGGGAAAGGACAGAAGATGGTGACCACTAGGCATCCTGCTTAGGAGCGTGGGGCGGATGCAGCTAGCCTGCCACTGCCAGGCAGGGAGCTAGGAGGAAACCTGGAGCAGCCGCCCGTCCCTGGGAACAGAGCCTCCGTTGGCAGAGGATGTGCAGAGAAGCAGCTCATTAGACGGGGGACGGGACCACCTGGCAGGGACGTCTATGGAGGGGAGTAGGAGGATGCCAGGCACCCACCATCCCTATAGGCCGGAGAGTGCTCAGCTTCCAGGCCAAGGGAGGGGAGCCGACCCTGATGCCTAAGACCCTCGTCCTGCGACTTACTGTCCGATCCCTTTGCTGAGGCGTCCGAGGCGTTGTCAGGCTGGAGAGAGACTTGGAGTTTCTGCACCGCTTCTTCAACCACTTGCAGCTTGCTCTGTCCTCGGAGATCTAGAAATCATATGTCTGCAGGTCCGTGACCAAACGGAACTGCGGCTGGCCATTAGTCTTGCAAGCGTAGATCCTCAGAGGAATTTGGGTCTCTGGTTTCCATTGAAATCACTGGGAGTTTGGGGCCTGAACACCTCTAAGGGTCTGGGCCTGAGACATTAACACTCTGATCTGTAGGTTCTGGGCGCACAATGAGCCAGACAACTGGGATCAGGGGACAGGAGGCAGAGAAGACTATACTGAGACCTGCTCAAGAGACCTGTATTTGTGGAATGATGCCAACTGCACTCTGCCTTTCAGGTGGATTTGTAAGCAGGCCCATGGACAGGCTGGGCTCTGAGTAGTATATACCTCGATAGTATTCATCACCATATATTTTTGACAGGTTTCCATGGTCCATTTAGGGCTTATGTCCTGCCCTCCATTCTCATTTCTGTTGGTGTCAAGGTTTGGTGCTGTTGGCCATTTTGAAAAAAAAAAGTTGAGTATTTTTTGTTTGGATGGGGGAATGGTGTGTGCTTGTGCTTTGAAACATTTCATTGATTGTTTAGAGAAAAAGGTTGAAAGAATAGAGTGAGAGAGCTTAAAGATTAAAGAAAGAAAGATTTGGTAAAGGTTAGAGGGGAAAAAAGGAAAGAAAGATTGTTCGATTAGGTTTAGTAAGAAGAGATGATCTTAAAGGTGTAGACTGACATATTATTAAAGAATAGAAAGATAACTTAAAGAAGAATAAAGATTTTTGTTTTTAAAGGGTTTGTTTGAAAGTATAGAGGCAAGTTATTAAAGTAAAGAGATTTTTGGTGAGGTTGAGAAGGAGAGTTCTTTTTAAAGGACTCTGGTATGTTTTTAAAGAATAAAAATATTTGAGATAAATGTAAAAGGTGTATTAAATATAAGGGTAGGTTAGGAAAAGAGCATTTAAAAACATGAAATAATATTGAAAAATAGGTTAAAAAGAACACATGGCAAAATGGCATTTACTAAGGTAGAGACTATTTAGTAAGCTCCTGGTAAAAATATAAAGGTTGGTTAAGAAAGATTCATTTAAACTATTAAATACAAGGATAGGT